>NC_035449.2:25635891-25972760 GCF_002127325.2 Helianthus annuus
GTGCATTCAAATCAATTTTCAAACTATTTATAAAATGAGTCAGTTAAGTTGTATTTACCAATGTAAACTGACGTATTTTCCAAAAAGGCTAAGTGCAGGTACTATACGAAATAGGCTGGCTACTCCAGGCATCAATAATCAAGTCTCGCAAGCTCTAGATGTCAAAGTCTGTTGAACAGTTTTCCTTTTTATTCGATTCGCTTGTGGATCTGTTTCAACTATTTTGTGGTACTTAATATTACAATTTATTCAGTTGAAATAAATCTATCTTTTGCTTCCGCTGTGCATTTAAATTTGTGTTGTTTGACTATGATGATATCAACTACATCACGATACTCCCCACCAGGCCCACCGGTAATGCGTGGAAATATCGGGGTGTGACAGGTTGGTATCAGAGCCAACACTGAGTGAATTAAACACTAGCCTTTTGTGTTTAATCTCAGTTACACAGTTGCACATTCTTGAGTCTAGACAAAGAACATAGGATTAATCCTAATTTGTTTTATTTTGTCCTTGATTTGTTTCTTTTGTTATTTTTCTGATTAGCCCGTGCATGGGCAAGTCATTTCAGTTAGAAGTCCCGTTTAGGGCAACCATGTACTTGTTTAAATTTTAATGGAATGGTTAAATTAAAATATCATTCCTATTATAAGATCTACCATTATAATAAAATGGCAAAATCTAAAAAGGACAAGACCTAGCCATTTGTCACCTTAAGACAGGGCCAAGATGGTAGTTCCTCAATTAGATTCAGATCCTTGTTAACATCTCAATTTAGGATTGTTCTGCGTTTAAATATTATAAAGAATCTCAAAGGTAAAACCTAGTCTATATGTCGTTGCAGACATGGCCAAGATGGTAGAACCTATTCAAAAGATTCAAATCCTTGTTAACCTCTGAAGACATGTTAACATTAGTGGCAAAATGTGATTCGATAAAATCGCATAAGTCATCCTTAAATTGGATTACTCCAATTTTCCTTATTAAAATAATCATCCTTTAAAGATGAAATGCCTACGGGCTATAATTAACGTCCTTTGAGACTAAAGACAGTGGTAGCCTATAACTCCCTGTCAAGAAAAGGTAATGAACTTTGACTCAAACCTTAATGCCTCGATTCCATAAAATCTGGGCTTATAAATTAAACTTGTCTACGTGACTAGGCCTTTTGTGCTATTATTAACTTATAATTTAGGGTTATGATAAAGATTCTGAATAATTATATATTTAGCAAATTGACTAAAATGGCTATTAAAAACCATGGTTAATAAATCGTCAAGAGCGATAAAACTGTATAAGCTTCTGTATAAGCCTTGTCCTTGTTTGATTTTATGTAGCAATTAAAGCTACATGGCTAGGTCAGAAGAAGTAAACAGTCATCCGGTAGAAAATCATGAAAATACCAAGATACATGTGACCGGAGCAGAACTGCAAGCATTAATAGATAATGCTGTTGCAAAAGCTATGGAGCGACAGTATAATGAATTTAGTGGGACACATAGTAGAACCTCTTCAGTACCCCACTCTAAGTCTGTCCCTAAAACTCATTCTTAAGCTCACATCAAGCCACCCTCTAAGAAAGATGAACCCAAGAAAGAGGATGTTCAACATTCCTCAAACCAACACAGTGTTCAATCTAAGAGGATAGTGTTTGATGATGAACACGTACCAAGTCCTGTACCTATAAGTACTTTGTTTCCTGCAAACCCCGGGATTTCACTGGGGAGAAAGGGGCAATTGATTGTATGACTTGGTTAGATGAAATGGACACTGTAGTTGATATCAGCGGATGTGCTGAAAGGGATATAATGAAGTATGTATCCCAATCATTCAAGGGAGAGGCATTAGTATGGTGGAAGTCTCTCATTCAAGCTGCTGGGAAGATCCCACTCTACAATTTGTCATGGGATCAGTTCGTTGCTCTCATTAAGGAGAATTATTGCCCGCGGCATGAGGTTGAAAGAATTGAATCAGATTTCTTATCATTGGTGATAAAGAATTTAGATTGTCAAGCTTACCTCACCAGTTTCAATACCATGTCCAGACTGGTTCCGTATCTGGTAACCCCGGAACCCAAAAGGATTGCTCGCTTCATTGGGGGATTAGCCCCAAAAATCAAAGCCAGTGTAAAGGCTTCAAGACCTGCTACTTTTAGGTCGGCAACTGATCTATCATTGTCCCTCACTTTAGATGCGGTCAGGCTAAGATCGCTCAAGAACTCTGAAGAGGGTAAGAGGAAGCGTGAGGATGATACCTCGCGAAGATCTGAGAAGAAGCACAAAGGTAATACGGACCACAAGAAAGAGTCTGGGTCCAACAAAGGTAATCAGCGAACAGAGGAAAAGCCAAAGTGCACGACTTGCCAAAAATGCCACTTTGGAAAATGCAGGCTTGAGTCCAAGTCTCAGTCAGGATCACCTGCATGTGGGTTATGCAAGTCTAAAGAGCATAAGACTATTGATTGCAAGAAGATTAAAGATGCCACATGCTACAATTGCAATGAAAAAGGGCACATTAAGACCAACTGCCCTAAATACGCTAAAAAGCCTGAGGAAGCCAAGAAGACCAATGCAAGGGTCTTCTGGATGGATGCAAAGGAAGCCGTTCAGGATGACAATGTGATCACATGTACTTTCCTCATAAATGATTTTTTCGCAAGAGTATTATTTGATTCTGGAGCAGATAAGTCTTTTGTTGATGATAAGTTCCGTAAGTTGTTAAACCTACCTGTTAGAACCTTAAGTGTGAAATATGAGGTTGAATTAGCCGATGGAACCATAGAAACCGCATCAACCGTGTTAGATGGATATGTTATATCCATTAGGAACCACTCTTTTCCTTTGTCCTTGCTTCCTTTGAAGTTAGCCGCTTTTGACATAGTTTTAGGCATGGATTGGTTATCTAATAACCAAGCCCAGATCGTCTGCAATAAGAAGCAAGTGGTGGTTAAGACTCCATCTAGTGAGTCACTTACCATTCAAGGAGATACCCGGTATGGGTTACCTGAGCAAGTGTCTATGCTCAAGGCATCTAGGTGTCTGAAGAATGTGTCATTTATATGGCACAGGTGACTATTGATGAGTAGAAGCCCAAGGTTGAAGATATTCCAGTCATTTCTGAATACCCTGAAGTATTTCCTGAAGAACTACCTGGCTTACCACCAGACAGGCAAGTAGAATTCAGAATTGACATCATCCCTGGAGCAGCGCCTGTCGCAAGAGCACCTTATAGGTTGGCACCAACAGAGATGAAGGAATTGAGGACACAACTAGATGATTTACTAGCCAAAGGTTTTATTAGACCTAGTTCGTCTCCTTGGGGAGCGCCAATTCTATTTGTTAAGAAGAAGGATGGGTCGATGCGTCTGTGCATCGATTACCGTGAGCTTAATAAGGTTACTATCAAGAACAGGTATCCTTTGCCCAGGATCGATGATCTGTTCGATCAATTGCAAGGGGCAAGCTACTTTTCTAAGATCGATTTGAGGTAAGGCTATCATCAATTGAAGGTTAAAGATGAAGATGTGCACAAGACTGCATTTAGAACTCGCTATGGTCATTATGAGTTCCTAGTGATGCCTTTTCGGCTCACTAATGCACCTGCCGCATTCATGGATCTCATGAATCGCGTCTGCAAGCCTTACTTGGATAAATTTGTCATCGTCTTCATCGATGACATTCTCATTTACTCAAAGAGTCAAGCTGACCACGAGAAGCATCTCCGTTGCATCCTTAAGCTACTCCAACAAGAAAAGCTCTATACCAAATTTTTGAAGTGTGAATTCTGGCTTCGTGAAGTCCAATTTCTTAGGCATGTTGTTAGTAAGCGTGGTATCCAAGTAGATCCCGCTAAGGTTGAAGCTGTCATGAAGTGGCAGGAGCCAAAGACGCCTACGGAGATTCGCAGCTTTCTAGGACTGGCAGGATACTACAGACGATTTATTGAAAATGTCTCAAGAATTGCAGCACCCCTGACTTTGCTAACACGCAAGAATAGCAAGTTTGATTGGGGGCCTAAGCAGTAAGAATCTTTTGATATTCTGAAGCAGAAGCTGAGCAATGCTCCAATATTGACGTTGCCTAATGGAATCGATGAGTTTGTGGTATATTGTGATGCATCACACATCGGTATGGGTTGTGTGCTTATGCAGAAAGGCAAAGTTATTGCCTATGCTTCACGTCAGTTAAAGGTGCACGAGAAGAATTACACCACCCATGACTTGGAGCTGGGTGCCGTTGTATTCGCACTAAAACTGTGGAGGCATTATTTGTATGGAACCAAGTGTGTGATCTATTCTGATCACAAGAGCCTTCAACACTTATTTAATCAGAAGGACATAAACATGAGGCAGCGACGTTGGATGGAAACTTTGAATGATTATGATTGTGAGATAAGATACCATCCTGGCAAGGCGAATGTAGTCGCCGATGCCTTAAGTAGAAATGAGAGAGTGAAACCTATAAGAATCAATACCAAGAGCATTGAGATAAAGAATAGTTTGAACGAAAGGTTGTTAGCTGCGTAGAAGGAAGCTGTATTGGAAGCTAACTATCATGATGAAAAGCTAGGAGTAACTAAAGAGCAGTTATCCTATGGCAAGGATGGAATCCTAAGATTAAATGGACGAATATGGGTTCCAGTGTATGGAGGACTTCGGGATGTTATCCTCCAGGAAGCCCATAGTTCTAAATATTCCGTTCATCCTGGAGCTGATAAGATGTACCAGGATCTGAAGGCAAACTATTGGTGGATAGGCTTGAAGAAGTCTATAGCTGCCTATGTAGCTAAATGTTTGACATGCGCACAAGTCAAAGCTGAACATCAAAAGCCGTCAGGTTTGCTACAACAACCTGAAATCCCCACCTGGAAGTGGGAAATGGTGACAATGGATTTTATCACCAAGTTGCCAAAGACAAAGAAAAGAAATGATACTATCTGGGTAATAGTTGATAGACTGACTAAGTCAGCACATTTCCTACCCATTAAGGAGACTTACAGCTCCGACATGTTAGCCCAATTGTACGTGGATAAGATTGCATCCCTTCATGGCGTACCAGTATCTATTATCTCTGACAGAGATACTAGATACACATCACATTTTTGGAAAAGTTTCCAACAGTCTTTGGGCACGCGCTTAAATTTTAGTACGGCTTCCCATCCTCGGACGGATGGACAGAGTGAGCGTACCATCCAAACTTTGGAAGACATGCTTCGTGCATGTGAAATTGATTTAGGTGGTAGTTGGGATAACCACCTGCCGTTGGTCGAGTTCTCCTATAACAATAGCTACCATACAAGCATTCAGGCTGCGCCTTTTGAGGCATTATATGGTAGAAAATGCAGAACGCCTATTTGTTGGGCAGAAGTAGGGGAAGCTCAATTATCAGGTCCTGACATAGTTTTTGAAACGATGGACAAGAGATTCGTGACCGCCTGAAAGCTTCCAGGGATAGGCAGAAAAGTTATGCTGATAAAAGGCGAAAACCTCTAAAGTTTGAGGTTGGTGATAAAGTCTTGCTTAAAGTATCACCCTGGAGGGGGGTGATGCAATTTGGTAAGAAAGGTAAGTTAAGCCCAAGGTATATAGGACTATTCGAGATCATCGAATGTGTAGGAACAGTGGCATATAAGTTAGACTTACCTGAAGAGCTCAGTGGTATTCACAATGTATTCCACATCTGCAATCTGAAGAAATGTCTAGCAGATGAATCGCTAGTCATACCACATACAGATGTGCACATAGATGAGAGCTTGAAATTTGTGGAAAAACCTTTGTCGATCGAGGATCGACAGGTTAAGAAGCTTCGGACGAAGCATGTGCCTATTGTAAAGGTTAAATGGGATGCCCGCAGAGGTCCCGAATACACGTGGGAGGTAGAATCCACAATGAAAGAAAAGTACCCTCACTTATTTCAGTAAATCTCGAGGTCGAGATTTCTTTTAAGGGGGTGAGGATGTAACACCTCGTAAATTTATGTCCAATAATGTATCGACACGTGTCATGAGCTTTAAACGTGTAAACGATCACTTTAGAGGGACTAAAGTTGACAAACAAGGAAAGTATGTGAATAAAAGGGTTCAAAATGTCAACAATGGATAAATATACTTTAAAATAACCCTACACGATGTTTATACCCTTAAACGAATAAATCATGGGTCATATGAAGCTAATTGTGAAAGAAAGTGAGAGATTACAAACTACAGGGGTTAAATGTGTCAACATGTTTAAAGTGTACCTCTGAGTGACCTTTTAGCAAACCCGAAGCTTTGTAATGATTAATTATGCTCACAAGAATGCGTGATAAATATTTCACAAGGTTTCGATTAAGTATGAGAAAGTTATGACAATATTCGCATACGAGGGGTTAAAAGCGTCAACATTGAAATTTAAGGCTTTTCAGTGATCGTATGAATAACCGGGGACTTAACAAAGTTGGGTTATGACTTGGGGTCCTTAAAAGTCAAGTTTGGGGGTTAAAAGTGCAAGAAACCATGTTAAAATCAAGTTTGGAAGGACCAGGGGCCAAAATTGCAATATTTGAAACTTGCTGACCGGACTTGACCCTCACACGGGCTGCGTAAGCCCCTTGGGGATCCTTACACGGGCCGCCTGGCACTCCCAGCATCAGAAAAACTTGGCAGGTGTCTGTTCCAGCAAGTTACACCGACTTAGAAGCTTGGTTTTTCGATTCTAGGGGCATGTTTGATGGTTATTTATGCCTAGGGACACTTGGAATGATCAGGAATCATTCCATAGACTTGTATGTCATGATCTTGATGAATCAAAGCTCCTATATAAGAACCCACATGTTGCACCATTTGATCACATTCATTTGAAAACTCCACAACTCACTCTCTGAGGATTCCTGGAGCTCAAGACCTCTTTCTAGTGATCATTAGTCGTGCATATGACCTTGGTAAGCATCATTAACCTTCCTTATTTCAGGTTTACTTAGTTTATTAGCTTAAAGTCAAACCGTCGTAATTAAGATTTGACTTCGTCATTAATCTTAATTTGTCCAGTCAAATTTCAAATTGAAAGTACCTATGAGTTGGTAATTATGTGAGCAATAAACCCTTAAAAGAGCACCCTCTGATTCCCACTCTAACTAGGTCAATTGTCGGGTCTAAGTTGATCCTAAAAAGTCAACAGAAAGCTTATTTTCAAATTAATGCATAATTAGTAATGTAGAAGCTATGCAACCTGTTTTTTCATTAATATAACTTGGTAATTAATGTAAGAACATGTCTAAACATGTTCAACTCGACACTTTTCAGTTTAAGCTCGGTTCGGAACCGAAAGTCGCAAAAGTAGACTTTTGCTTTGACTTTCAATTCTGACCCATTAGAGCATAGTTTAGAAATGCCTTAGAGCTTATTTAGGACCAGGTTTCATGATAGTATAACCCTCTGTGATTATACAACTTAGTTCATTAGTTATCCGATTCATATGCATATTTCCGTTAAATGCTTAAATGTTGACTATTATGCCCATATGACCTTAAAACGTGATTTTTGAAAATGTAAAAGAGTAGAAACCTTAGTTACTGATTTATAAACTTGTACCTAAAATTTGACACCAGTTTGAGGTCTAGATAAAGAATTATGCTCATTAGCGTAATTAGAAAGCCTTTTAGTAATTAAACGGCGTAATTAGCGTATAGCCTATCTAAACCCAAATTTTGATACCAAACTTTTTACCCACTGATATAAAATAATATTTTGAGATTTTTGGAGATTTTTATTTATTTTTAGGCTAAGCATAACATAGAGTTCTAAGCTTGATCCGGTAATTGTCGGTTTTGCCCTTTTAGGCTATAAAATGAGTTTTACCAATCCTTTTGATACCAAACCTTTTTCTACTGATCCAATATGATAAAAAGAATATTTTAAGCCTTCTAGAATTATAAAAATATCAGCTTTTCTTATAAACTCAGATTTCCAGATTTGACCTTTAGACCTTAGGTGAAATTACCAAAATGCCCATTCGGTGCATAGTACGGTTAGAAATGATAAATTTCACATATAAGTTATACCCTACTGATATAACTTAGTAAATTAAGTATTTTTACTGATTATATCAGACCCGAAACTCAGAATTATATTTAAACCCTTTTATAACCTTGTAAATGACCAAAATGCCCTTACGGGGCATAATTTGAGTTTAAATTCATTTGGGGCATAATAGAAGATATCTTAGTGATGTCACAACATATTCAAGGCACATTAACTTAGGAAACTTGTATATGACTCATTTGGTTACTCGTTACGCACTTTTCGCGTTCGGATCGGCTTATGTAACTAATTTGCATATATTAGCCGAAACGGGTCAAACCATATCGTTTTTGTCTCAAAATCCAGAATGTGTTTAAGTTACCCATATTAAACAAGCATACAAGCTTATTGGGTCAAAACCACATTCTAAACCGGTCTTCGCTTTATCATGTGTTTGAACCGTGTCTTCCTTTTGAAAACTAACCGGTCTAAGTCTAGGCTTAATAAAAGACCCGTTAGGATTCTAATAGGTTACTAAAAACCTTCGTTCCAGATTAGGAGCCCAGTAAAAGCTACTGCACTTGCTGTATTTGATTTATACTTTGCTCAGGTAAATACTCTTAACTTAGTTTCCCTCTACGGGCTTGGGATACGGTACTATAAAAGTACCGCTTGGTCGGGTGTGTAGTCATTTAAATCGGATTGTGATTAATGTATTTACATGACTCGTTTAATATGTATTATTTGGTGTAAGGCCTTTGGGGGTTAAATGACCATGTCCCGGATATCCTTGGCATCATTCAAAGAAATGGCCACGACCTAAGCATGGGGTGTAGGCATACACCTGACAGTTGCATACGTAAAAACTGGTAGTCCACTTAAAGGAATCAACCTTGTGGGTGTTATATCTGTGGAGTGTCAGTTAATCTAGACCTGCCCTACAAACCGGCCCTGACGGACGACAAATAAGTAAAACTGTATACAAGATTATTTTTGAATAATTGTCCCAAGTTATAAAAGATATTTTTGCCAAAGTGCATTCAAATCTGTGACAATCCGAACTTTCAAGATTTGTGCCGTTTAATCCAGTAATCCTAACTGATCTTATTATTCCTTGTTTAGACGAAACTTGTTTTATGTTTTCGTGTTATTACAATTATGTTAAACCTAAACGCGCATTATAAACCCCATTAAGCATTACGTTTTATTTGGGGCCACGAGTTACTTGATACTTTTAAGCCGCGGAATTACTCAACACTTGTGGGCCGTGAGTTCACTTGAGCCCAACCCGTACACGCATGTATGTTTAATCAAATCACACTTCTGCATGAATTTTGTAAAGCCAACTAAACCTTAGAAGTGGGCCGGCCTTTGCTGGAATTGTTGTTGCACGCATACATATCCCTTTTAAACCTCCACACAAATTGGCCCACACTCAAACAAATCTTCGGCCCAAAGTTACGAGGTTGTGATTTGTTTATTAGTTAATTAATAATGAGAGTTATGTAACATAATAACTCACGTACACAAACCCTATTCCTTCTGGATTGTTCGACGGCAGTGGAAGTGCCCCCCCCCCACACTCGAGATCTTTCAACCTTGTACTTTTGATTTCGGTTAGTATACTAGATCTTTATTATTGAGTTACTTGTTGTTCTTGTTGATAACATGAATGATGTTCATATGTGGTTAATTACTTGTGTTAATGTGTATGATGATTATACGATTATATGAATTGGTAATAATTGTTAGAACCCACTAGTTATTTTTGGTCCTATCAAATTAGTCCACTAAACTCACAAAGTTTCAATAACCAATGTGATATATTAGTAATTTAGTGTGGTCCAATAGAATTAAAGGTAAATGATATACTAACAAAATGGTGGCCATGTGTTTGATCTTATATTAATAATGTTGTCAGTAAGATGCTATGTACATTAAATAATGAGATGATGATTGATTTAATTGATGATGATGGTTGATGATCACAAAGAGGAATTGATATGCCTTGTATATTTTTCGAACCCACTAAAGGTGTTTGGTCCAATCAATGTTGTCCACTGAATTCACAAAACTTAAATAACCAATTTTGATATACTAGAAGTTTTAGTGGTCCAATGAATGTGAATGTAAGTGGTCTGCCAAGATTGATAGCTTTGAATAGAAAATGGCGGCATGTGGACTTGATCTGATAAAGTGGAAAATTCCAATAATGTGTCAGTAATTTAGAAAATATGTATGTTTAGGAATGCATGATGATCTGATATGTATGATTGCTATGTGTAACTTGTCGTTCATAATTTAATAAAAGGGTTGAAATTATATAACAATCGGATAGGATGATGATGACATTGTGTATATAAGATAGTGTGTTAATAGTTCATGCTTCATTAATAGTGTGATTATGAATTTATGATAATTGTGGGACATGGGATTGTTATATTTTAGTGATGTTAATGTAAGAGTATATTACAACTAGAACTGTTGATAAAAGAGAACACAAATAACTGAACTCGGTTAATGATATTGATGATATATGACAACTTATATATTGCATTGTGTCTTTGAGTTAGTTGATGATGATAGCGTGACATGTCTGTGTATGTGATTGTTATGTGATTAGCCGAACATGAACTTGTAAACTCAAAATTATTTGATGATAGTTAGTGCATAGATTAACAAAATAAAGAATTGATCGATAGTGATAAACAATATTGGGCTGGGGCTGGGGATAAAACAACTATAATGGGCCGCACATAAGAGTAGAGGTACGGGTTATAGGTGTTTAGGCTGGGCAATATTGGGGTTAAAACAATGGGTCGCATATTTTGTCTATTGGGCCGTATTAGCCATTGGGCTCGAGTAACCCACGAATAAATGGGTTGCACACTATGGACCTTTGTATTCAGCTGACAAGTACAAATATTGTGTGATATGTAATGCCATTCTATAATGTATACATAGGGAATTACTTAATTAGTGAACATGAGTTTGTAGGTGTGAACTAGTGATATGTGGGCTTGAAGTGTATACCAGTAAATTATGTATGTATGTGAAAGTGTGTCGGTATGGATACTTGCTACAACTTGTGAGATAGTACGAACTATGCTTGTTATGACATACGTGATGATTACATGTTTGGTTGTTTATTGCTTGAGCAATACGTGTGACTAGATACGTGAATTTGAATTCATAAAACTGACTGACTTTGATAACCACGATAGGAATTGATTGATCAACTGTTTAACGAGCATTTAATCTAACCGAGCAAACCAAAGGTGAGTTCATCTCTCTCTTGAGCATGCGTCCCGGTGGTTGGGACAGTCTTTGGGTATCCCTAAGGGGGATTGGTTTTGGGCAAATCTGGGAATGTTGGATAATATACTCTTCCTATCACCTTTAAAGTCCCTCCGTGTTGTTTGGTTACCTAGGTGGTAACATGGTATTAGTTAGTAGCGCTACTTAGGTTTGGCAACCTCACCCCGTACCTGGGAGGACGGGTGTTGAACTAATGACCTAGTCATGACCAATGCTTTGATAGGAGCATTGGAGAAAGGGCAAAATAATCAGAAGCCGTCTTGTATTGGGGTATTATCAACATTGTTTTCAACATTACTTTCGGAATTAAATTCAATGGATTAACTAGACACTTGGTAACCAACGTTTTTGTAAAACTATGAACTCACCAGCGTTGTCTGATACACTTGTTGCATGCTCGCAGGTCGTTAGGTATCTTGGATTTGGGGAACTTGCTGTCTGGAGTAGCTGGAGTGGTCATGGGTCGACTGGGAGGATTTATGCGATTGATTTCATGAAACTATACTTGGGTTTTGAAACAGTTTAATTTCGTTTACAATTTGCTTCCGCTGAACTTATTGATTTTCGTTTAAACTTGTTGAAGATGTTTTTTTATTAATAATGGGGATTTTATTTATAACTTGTATGGGTTCAATGTAATTGGTGGCTCGTTATTGGTATGTCACACGCCTAACAGGGACACTCCCTATGTGGTAATTTGGGGGTGTGACAGTTTGGTATCAGAGCCATTGGTTATAGTGAACTTGGTTTTAAAACGTTTTCATAAAACCAGACTATAACCGAACAGCACCGAAATCGACCATGACACTCAGCTCCAGACTGCAAGGTTCGTTTCTCATTTACGATTGCATAGCATATTTAGTGTACACTTATGTATAACATTACACGTGAATGCACACTTGGCACCACAGCATGAGCCCTTACATTACCAACCCCTGTTATGTGAACTGTTAGTGTGACACTACCCATTGCTTATTCTGATTCTTAACCCTGTAATACCTTTCGTTTGTTGTTTGAATGAGGGGGAACTTTTTGCGCAAGTTAAGAGGCACTGAGATAAGCATGCAAATTGCCTTATTATTATGGGTGCACACATAATAATAATGTGGGGTGCATGTGAGTCCCAGTGAGGCTTAACGAGTGTGAGAGGGGTTCCGCTCTGTTAATTGATGTTATATTAGCACTCAGCAGTCTATAGGAGTCATAGCAGTGATTGTCTCCTACTCGAACATGATCTTTTCACCCCTTTCTGAATCCTTACGAATCTCGATGCTATCGAGTACCACCTGATCACACATCTGAACGCCTAGCAAGCTGTATAGAATGTTAGGTGCTAGTACGAACGTCCCTGAGTTGGATGGCCCAGCGTCAAATGAAGACTATACTTTCCTCACCTATCTTTGTTTGTTGGAACTTAGTGTATTGACGCCTTAGATCCCGAAGTGCGATCACTTCTGCAGCACTCTCGCGACATAGAATGATGGACAAGAAGGTAAACGTAGTACCTTACCGACTTCAGCATTTGAACGACCCTAGTTACCGACAACGAACAACAGCGATTAGACTCCGATCGAATCCTTAACCCAGCCAGCGACTCATGGGAGTCGACTCTTACGAATCAATCGGGACAAAACCGATGACGATTGACTGTAGAGCGGACTGTGTAACCGCCCGCACCACGAGTAGTGCCTTAGGACGTGGCAAGGAATGTGAAAAGAAGGACCTTGTTGGTGAAAGGACGCAGGACACCTTTACAGGCAACAATACTAGAGGCAACAGTCGCGGCAACATCAAGGTATTTGTGATCGTAGCTTACAGTATGGAAACGAAAGTGACGACAACCAAGGGAACGACGGCAGTATTGGAAATTCTCGTGACGAAAACCACACTGGAAATGAAGCTCATGGAAGGACATTTAGTATTGGCATAGGCTATACCAGACGTAATAGCACCACAATAGCTTGGATGGGTAGTTATTCGCTTCGTCTCTGTTCTGGTAACCCTGATGCTTATTGAAACCGAACCTGTTGTGGAGTCGGCTGATGCAAGTTAATTGAAGCCTTATATGTTCGCTGAGATGCAAACTCGACCTTGGGGGACAGGTGTTCGACATCGACCTTCCTTCCACAACCCTTGATGGTTGCAATATAGTAGTTAGTGTGGATTGGTTAACCAGAGATCACACAGATACACCAGTGCGGAGAAGACCTTGTGTGGAGAATCGTTATTTTCTCTAAAACGTCAGAGTGGTGCAAAGGTTAGCGCCATTTCAGCTATGAAGGCCAGAAGTGTCTACGGAGGGGCTACTCTGCTATACTAGCTCTGACGTGACTTCTGAAGAGTTACCTGGTTTACTTTCACATCGTTAGGTGGAATTTCAGAATTGACCTTATGCAAATCCTGATTTCCTTCTGGGATACAGCAATCCCTTGGATTCGCTGGATACTATCACAGATTCATCACGGGATTTTTGAAGATTGCGTAGCCTTAACCTCGTTAGCACTGCGGGGAGCGGTGAACTCTTGGGAATCAAATTAGGAGGACGTCTTCTCAGCTCTCTCAGCTTAGGGAAATGGTGTAGGCAAAGCTCATGGGCCTCGATATCCTATTCACCTGAGTTTTGATAGGATGCATTGAAACCTGAAGACCATATGTGGGTGACCGGGCCTGAAGGCCCAGATAGCCACGCATGGGAACGAAGTTTGATATGTGGGAAAGTCAAGGTAGGATATTAGCAACCAGAAACTCATATATGGAGATGAGAACCTAGTCACAGATCCGGGATTCGTACTTGAACCCCTTGGGAAGCTGTTAAGCTTAAGAAATAGTGGAAATTCGCGGTGGGAGGATGCAAAGATCGGGTGAAGCTCTGTTATCCCCGATTGTTCAAACGATGGGACCAACTTTTGATATCATTGGAGAATTTCGAGACGAAATTCCCTTTCAAGTTGGGGATGATGTGACCCCTGAGGAAAATCAGCAACGATCTTGATTTCTCATCTCACTTCTTGGTGCTTACTAGTCAAATTTCGGGACGAAATTTCTTTCAAGTTGGGGATGATGTGACAATCCGAACTTTCAAGATTTGTGCCGTTTAATCCAGTAATCCTAACTGATCTTATTATTCCTTGTTTAGACGAAACTTGTTTTATGTTTTCGTGTTATTACAATTATGTTAAACCTAAACGCGCATTATAAACCCCATTAAGCATTACGTTTTATTTGGGGCCACGAGTTACTTGATACTTTTAAGCCGCGGAATTACTCAACACTTGTGGGCCGTGAGTTCACTTGAGCCCAACCCGTACACGCATGTATGTTTAATCAAATCACACTTCTGCATGAATTTTGTAAAGCCAACTAAACCTTAGAAGTGGGCCGGCCTTTGCTGGAATTGTTGTTGCACGCATACATATCCCTTTTAAACCTCCACACAAATTGGCCCACACTCAAACAAATCTTCGGCCCAAAGTTACGAGGTTGTGATTTGTTTATTAGTTAATTAATAATGAGAGTTATGTAACATAATAACTCACGTACACAAACCCTATTCCTTCTGGATTGTTCGACGGCAGTGGAAGTGCCCCCCCCCCCACACTCGAGATCTTTCAACCTTGTACTTTTGATTTCGGTTAGTATACTAGATCTTTATTATTGAGTTACTTGTTGTTCTTGTTGATAACATGAATGATGTTCATATGTGGTTAATTACTTGTGTTAATGTGTATGATGATTATACGATTATATGAATTGGTAATAATTGTTAGAACCCACTAGTTATTTTTGGTCCTATCAAATTAGTCCACTAAACTCACAAAGTTTCAATAACCAATGTGATATATTAGTAATTTAGTGTGGTCCAATAGAATTAAAGGTAAATGATATACTAACAAAATGGTGGCCATGTGTTTGATCTTATATTAATAATGTTGTCAGTAAGATGCTATGTACATTAAATAATGAGATGATGATTGATTTAATTGATGATGATGGTTGATGATCACAAAGAGGAATTGATATGCCTTGTATATTTTTCGAACCCACTAAAGGTGTTTGGTCCAATCAATGTTGTCCACTGAATTCACAAAACTTAAATAACCAATTTTGATATACTAGAAGTTTTAGTGGTCCAATGAATGTGAATGTAAGTGGTCTGCCAAGATTGATAGCTTTGAATAGAAAATGGCGGCATGTGGACTTGATCTGATAAAGTGGAAAATTCCAATAATGTGTCAGTAATTTAGAAAATATGTATGTTTAGGAATGCATGATGATCTGATATGTATGATTGCTATGTGTAACTTGTCGTTCATAATTTAATAAAAGGGTTGAAATTATATAACAATCGGATAGGATGATGATGACATTGTGTATATAAGATAGTGTGTTAATAGTTCATGCTTCATTAATAGTGTGATTATGAATTTATGATAATTGTGGGACATGGGATTGTTATATTTTAGTGATGTTAATGTAAGAGTATATTACAACTAGAACTGTTGATAAAAGAGAACACAAATAACTGAACTCGGTTAATGATATTGATGATATATGACAACTTATATATTGCATTGTGTCTTTGAGTTAGTTGATGATGATAGCGTGACATGTCTGTGTATGTGATTGTTATGTGATTAGCCGAACATGAACTTGTAAACTCAAAATTATTTGATGATAGTTAGTGCATAGATTAACAAAATAAAGAATTGATCGATAGTGATAAACAATATTGGGCTGGGGCTGGGGATAAAACAACTATAATGGGCCGCACATAAGAGTAGAGGTACGGGTTATAGGTGTTTAGGCTGGGCAATATTGGGGTTAAAACAATGGGTCGCATATTTTGTCTATTGGGCCGTATTAGCCATTGGGCTCGAGTAACCCACGAATAAATGGGTTGCACACTATGGACCTTTGTATTCAGCTGACAAGTACAAATATTGTGTGATATGTAATGCCATTCTATAATGTATACATAGGGAATTACTTAATTAGTGAACATGAGTTTGTAGGTGTGAACTAGTGATATGTGGGCTTGAAGTGTATACCAGTAAATTATGTATGTATGTGAAAGTGTGTCGGTATGGATACTTGCTACAACTTGTGAGATAGTACGAACTATGCTTGTTATGACATACGTGATGATTACATGTTTGGTTGTTTATTGCTTGAGCAATACGTGTGACTAGATACGTGAATTTGAATTCATAAAACTGACTGACTTTGATAACCACGATAGGAATTGATTGATCAACTGTTTAACGAGCATTTAATCTAACCGAGCAAACCAAAGGTGAGTTCATCTCTCTCTTGAGCATGCGTCCCGGTGGTTGGGACAGTCTTTGGGTATCCCTAAGGGGGATTGGTTTTGGGCAAATCTGGGAATGTTGGATAATATACTCTTCCTATCACCTTTAAAGTCCCTCCGTGTTGTTTGGTTACCTAGGTGGTAACATGGTATTAGTTAGTAGCGCTACTTAGGTTTGGCAACCTCACCCCGTACCTGGGAGGACGGGTGTTGAACTAATGACCTAGTCATGACCAATGCTTTGATAGGAGCATTGGAGAAAGGGCAAAATAATCAGAAGCCGTCTTGTATTGGGGTATTATCAACATTGTTTTCAACATTACTTTCGGAATTAAATTCAATGGATTAACTAGACACTTGGTAACCAACGTTTTTGTAAAACTATGAACTCACCAGCGTTGTCTGATACACTTGTTGCATGCTCGCAGGTCGTTAGGTATCTTGGATTTGGGGAACTTGCTGTCTGGAGTAGCTGGAGTGGTCATGGGTCGACTGGGAGGATTTATGCGATTGATTTCATGAAACTATACTTGGGTTTTGAAACAGTTTAATTTCGTTTACAATTTGCTTCCGCTGAACTTATTGATTTTCGTTTAAACTTGTTGAAGATGTTTTTTTATTAATAATGGGGATTTTATTTATAACTTGTATGGGTTCAATGTAATTGGTGGCTCGTTATTGGTATGTCACACGCCTAACAGGGACACTCCCTATGTGGTAATTTGGGGGTGTGACAAAATCAATTTTCAAACTATTTTCAAAATGAGTTAGTTAAGTTGTATTTACCAGTGTAAACTGACGTATTATCCAAAAATGCTAAATGCAGGTACTATACGAAATAGGATGGCTACTCCAGGCATCAATAATCAAGTCTCGCAAGCTCTAGATGTCAAAGTCTGTTGAACAGTTTTCCTTTTTATTCGATTCGCCTGTGGATCTGTTTCAACTATTTTGTGATACTTAATATTACAATTTACTCAGTTGAAATAAATCTATCTTTTGCTTCCGCTGTGCATTTAAATTTGTGTTGTTTGACTATGATGATATCAACTACGTCACGATACTCCCCAACGGGCCCACCGGTAATGCGTGGAAATATCGGGGTGTGACAGTAACTATGTTTATTTTTCTATCAAGATTCCTGTATAAATTTTGTTAAAAATAAAATTGTATTCGAAATTGAGATATTTTTTACGAATGCTCAAATTTTGTTGAAAATAAAATTGTATTCAAAATTGAGTTATTTTTTTTACGAATGCTCATACCGTGATGAACTGAACCGGTTTTAACCGAACAACATCGGTACCAATATCATTATCAAATGTCATCAAAACCGTTACCAGTATTCATTATATGATTTTCTATCGATGTCATCAAAACCGATTCCAATATTCATTGATATGGTTTTCTATCAATGTACATCATAATATATCGATAGTTTTTATTAGATATCACGACTTTATGAACCGGTAGGATCCTCACCGGTTAGTGCTAAGACTTTGAGGTGTGTGTGGGGGGGGGGTGGGTGCTTGGGTTGGGGACATTGCTCGACATGTGGCGAGTGTGGCTGCACTAGTCCACCCCAAAAAAGTGGGCTGTGAAAGCGACGTGGCTAGGTGGCGTTGGGGTGCCATGTTGATTTATATAATAAAACACAAACTTATATTAATTTAAAAAAAAGTTACAAAACATCGTAAAAATTAAAAAAAAAAACCTACTTATTATATTCTAAAAAATAAAAAATTAGTTACTAATTCCTAAAATTTTTTTTTACAAAGTTCGGTAGATATTAAAATGGGGAACCCACTTAAATTCCGAATTCCCGTCGTACCTCCACTCGATCTTCGCGATCTCCACTCGATCGTCGTGGGTCAAATCGCCCGTAAGGACACGCTCGAAACAAACTTTAAGCCGATCCAACTTCGGTTTGAGTTCACGCCACTTGTGTTGGCAGGCGTTTAAATTGTGACGAGCGTTCCCAACGTGTTGTTGGCACGGGTTGTATCGTACGTTGTGCATCGACAATCGATGGCACAAGTGCGATCTCTTCCTCCTCTGTCTAATGCACCATGTTCGGTTTTTATGAGGGTTTGGTTGAAGAAGATTTGTTATTTGGTGTGAGTTTGGTTGAAGAAGATATGTAAATATTTGTTAAAAAATGAAGTTTGGGATGGGTATTTATAAGTAAAAACTTGTAAATTTTTTAAAAAATTGATTTTTTACTTCAAAACACCATCTCCATCGGCTAAAGCAAACGGCTACCCCAAACGATTATATGCCACCAACCAATCTAAGGCTGTCACCTCATACCTCCCCCGCCCAATGTCAGGCTTCAAAGCCATGTTAGCAGGACAACGCCATAACCAACGCTGACACTGTATAAGTTAGCCAGCGTTGTCTAACATCCCGTCACCAACCAACGCCCCCACACACACCAGTCTAAAAGAATAGGCTTAAACCCTCTTTTTATCATCTGTAGCCTCTATAACAGCCACCTGCTTCACCTCTACCGCTGTTTCACCGTCGGCCGCCGCCGCCAACTGCCAATCACGATTCTTCCTCCCTCACTGTAAGTCTCCATCTGTTTTGATGTCTTTCATCTAATTTTAGTTTTCGGATGCTGAAATTATTAACATTGATTAGTCTCACTGAAACCCTAATTTGGAAATTGAACTCTGATTAGGAAATTTTGAAGCTTTCACTGACGTTAGCTAATGTTATTTTCTTTCACCTCTATCTCAGTTCTTTTTTAATTGTCTCCCATCTTCTAATTCTTATTAATTTCTTATCAGTAACTATATTTTTCAATTTAATACTGAGTTATAACATTCTTAATGATTCCAAAATATACGGGTTTAATAAAAACTGATGCTTTAATTGTTTTTGTCACAAGAATATAGGTAAGAGTTAAGAACAAAAGGGGCTAGAAAAAATGAACAAAAAGGAAGTGTTTAAGCTAGCTAAAGGCTTCAGGGGAAGGGCAAAGAACTGCATTAGGATTGCTAGAGAAAGGGTGGAGAAGGCACTTCAGTATTCTTATAGAGATAGGCGCAACAAGAAGCGTGACATGCGTTCTCTTTGGATAGAACGCATCAATGCTGGCACTCGCGTACATGGTGTATGATTTCTGTCTCTTTTATTTTGTATGCATACAGATATGTTCACGTATTGTTCATCGTTGTTAATGTAGAAGGCAATCTATTTATAGCTGGCATTGTGTCATCTTGTAACATATGAAACTTTGGTAAGGAGTATGTGAGTTTTAGGAGTTTAATGTGTTAAGGGTGAGCTGCTGGGTCTTTACTCCCTTCTGTGACTTCGATAAGCAGGCATTGTATATGGATTGCGAATGCTGAACTTGGAAAGATAATTGCAGTGAAGTGGTAAAGACAAGGTTTTTGTAAGGGCATTAACGACTTAAGATTTGGAAGGGATAAATTGTGTGAGGATTTGGCCCCCTTTATTTTGTCGCTAACAAAATGACAATTAATCCCAATGTTGCGGTATGCGCATATAATGTATATATGTGTGGGCCATCGGGGGGCAAAAGTGAAAGTGCACTAATTTTACCGTTATTTTACTAATTTCGTGAAAATAACGTTAAAAGCTGAGGACGGTTAATCATGCATCATGTGGTGGCGTTGATAGCTGAAAGACAAAAGGGTACATGCACTAATCGGTCTTTGTCCCGATTGCTGAGTGTTATGTGCCTTATGTCCAAGGCTTGATGCAAAACTACTATCGAGCCGGGGGTCTCACTGGAAGCAGCCTCTCTATTCCTACGGGGTAGAGGTAAGGCCGTCTACATCTTACCCTCCTCAGACTCTACCTTTGCTTTGCTATTGGTGGGATTTACTGAGTATGATGATGATGATGATGATGATGATGATGATGATGATGATGTGCTTACTCATTGCATGGTTCACAGTTCACAGGATTAGAAGCAGGTAATGGAGGGCACATTGTCACACATCACGAGCATTGGAGTATGAATTTGAAGATCTTTAAGTTGACAATAAAGCCAAGGGAGAGCAAGTGTTTGGTGTTTAGCTTTAGTAGTGGAATGAGAGGCGACTGTTTGTTTTTCAGATTACCACGAAATGAGGCTTGAGCCTAGGAAAGTGATATAGCCAGATTGCCAGAAACAGATTCGCGGGGTTGAGGGTGGCTTGCACAATCACTATCACACAGCACACTAGGTAGTCTAGTCGTCTAGGTGAGATTGTTGAGTGAAGGAAAAAGTAATCCGTGACCAAGGTATAGCTGTATTGTAGGACTCTAAGAAGAGCTTGCATGTGTGATGTGTCGGTTTTTTTTTAGAAAATTTGTTTAGAGCTTCCGCAAATCAACTTGATAAATCATGTGGGGGATGGTAAGATAGAGTAATTTCTTAACTAAAGTCCTACTCCTATATAAAGATGCACGAGGGTAGAAATTATCATGAGTAGATGTCTTACATAGAGAAAAAAAATATAAAAAATACGTTATGCTTTGAAAATAAATAAGATTCCACATATAAAATTAAAAAGACTATTATATATGCCATTTAAGATCATGTAGCTAATAGTCGGTTTCATTTTTTTCAGTTTTCCTGCTTATCCACTGCGCCTCAGCACCGTTTTTGCGCCTAGGCGCGCGCCTTTTTGCGCCTCAGCAGCGTTTTTTTCAAAAAAACCCATTTTTGCGCCTAGGCTACCACCAGGCGCTATAGGTGCGCCTCGTTGCGCCCGGGCGCCTAGGCGCGCGCTTTTTGCGCTTTTGACAACATAGGTTCTAGCATTTGTCTTTCTTCTTATTGCTGCTATTAGTGTTTTAAGTCTTAATTGTTAATTGTTAGTGTTTTAAGTCTTAATCAGTTCCTACTTGCTACAATTGTTAGTGTTTTGCAAGTTGCAAAAGGTTAATTTGTTAATGGTAGGAGAGTATACTGAATCGTTAGTGTTAATTTGCTATATATATAAATCCTACACGATGTTAAAATTACCAATATTCCATCGTGATAACCTATATCTCAAATATCAGTTCTTGACCGATATCTAATTTTTTTTATCAACTGCTTAGGTCCTATGTGCAGCATTGAATAATATCATCATGCTTTTTTATTGTTCTTCACAATTTCAGGTCAATTATGGTAACTTCATGCATGGACTTGTGAAAGAAAACATCCAACTAAATAGGAAGGTTCTGTCTGAGCTGTCAATGCACGAACCATATAGTTTCAAGGCTCTTGTCGATGTTTCGCGCACTGCTTTCCCTGGAAACAAGAACTTGCCATCGGCTCCGAAGAAGGAAGGCCTGTCTATTTTGCTTTGATCACAACTAGTTCTTTTTAGTCTCCAAACAACCTTGTTTTAGATCTGTTAAAAGGGTATGAAAGATCATTTCCTTTCATAATATACTAAATAAATTTCATCGTGGATTAAAAGAGATATGAAAGTATGGTAAGTCTTCAGAAGCCGTATATATGGAACTAGCCATATTTATGGAACTGAAAGCACAAATCGTGTATTGGCAAATGTACGTGTATTTGCTTGTGTTTTTGTTTTTTAACGGCCAAAATAAAATTTTATTAAAATCTAGCGAGGCGCTAGCGCCACACTTACGGTACAAAACAAACGTATAAAAAGTCAAACCAAATGCAGCCCAAAACAGAGCTGATACATCCCGGCAGAAGAAAAAAAGAAACACATGTAACTAAAACACATCAAAAGCCTTTCCACCTTTCCCAGGTAATCGCATACTCCTTTGCCCGATTACATTTGAATTACATTTGAAACTCATTGACTTGATCTCGTCAATTACATTTGAAACAATGAAACGGACACCGGTTTTTGTCGAAAGAGCAAGTCATTTCTATGCCTTCATATGCTCCAAATCGCAACCAATGAAATAGCGTTAAAGGCCTTTTGCCTCCTTTTACCTGATAGGACCCATTTGTGCAGGTCTAAAACATCTTTAAAACTGAAAATGTACAGGGGATTAGTTTTGCACCATAGACCAATAAGTTGCCACACCACCTGTGAGAACTGGCAAGACAAAAATATGCTCACTCGTTTCCTCGAATTTGTCACGTAGAATGCATTCAGTCCTCAAAACTGGAATCCCTCTTTTCGCAATAGCAACTCTAGTTGCCAGCCTCTCTCCTTCAGCATGCCACGCAACAATGCCGACTTTACGTGGTACCTAGGTATTCCATTGAAAAACATAATTGGGGACCACACGATTGAGCTCTTGAATGACCTTCTTCACGCTTCTAACAGAAAATTCGCCTGTCGAGACACATAACCAAGTCCAATGGTCAGGCTCGGTATGCAGGTTTATTGTGCACAGCAGCACTTCCAGCTGCTGTATTTCTGCTGCCTCCAGAGGCCCTGCTGGGGGCCGTTTCCAGTTCCAATATGCTGCAGCGTTTAACCGCACCCTCGCTGCCACCGAACACAACTTTTCCTTTTCAAGAGCAAACAAATTGGGAAACTCTTTTGACAAAGGCGCTGATCCAACCCAGACTTCAATCCAGAAAGCAATTTCCTGCCCAGACCCCACTGAGCCAAAAATGGTGCTAGAAATGGCACTTCAGTTCATATAGTTTTTTTTCTCATCTATGTCTTTGAGATTTGCATTCTTTTTTGAGTAAACTTCCGTTTTGCTCCCTGTGGTTTGGTCACTTTAACAGTTTTGCCCCAAACCTTTAAAAATAGCCATTTTACTCCCTGATTTTTTGGTTTGTTGCCAGTTTGCTCCCTACGGGGAGCAAAATGGAAAAACAAACAATTTGGATGGAGTTAGAGGCGGGGAGCAAACTGGCAAAAAACCGAAACATCAGGGAGTAAAATGGCTATTTTTAAAGGTTTGGAGCAAAACCGTTAAAGTGATCAAACCACAGGGAGCAAAACGGAAGTTTACTCTTTTTTTTTTTTTTTTTTTTTTTTGTATTTCTGTCCAACCTGCTAATCTTTTTACTTTCTTTATATTTTGAATGGGAAAGTGAATATGGTGCTGTCACACATCTAAGTTGTGAAAACCTTTGAAACTATCTAGTTTTTATTAAAAAAAACCTACAAATTGATCTTAAATACATTCTTTCTTAATCCTTGTTCTTCTGTGCATCACGCTTCTTCCTTTTTAATTCTTATTTATATTTGAACTAGGTTATAACCCGTGAATACTCACGGGTTGTTAATCTATCTTTCTTAACAAAAAACATATATACCAAAGGCACATCAATTGTAATGCATGGGTTTAATTTAAAAGCAAAACCAATAGTAGTTGAGCTCAATGCATTATACACTCTCTTGGCATTTGGCACTCCATTGACAATCGACACACATGGTTTTTAATTCTGGGTTTGCAATAATTATTCTATTGAAATAATAGTGCTAATACCAGCGAATTTCGCGGTCTTGAAAAATGACATGTTTGTCCTTATATAAATGATTTATGTTAGTTATCAAAAACAAACTGTTAGGATAAAAATTATAATGGCAATCGGAATTTAAAATACATAAAATAACAAACGCATTGTACCGGAAACATAAATAAAGGGGGGTCGAAAAGTTATTGTAATATAATTTTTTTTCGGATTTTAAATAAAAAGTGAAAGTCTATCACTGTAGCACTTATACTTGCTTGAGTTTCGTAACCAATAACTTGGAATTCGTTTTCGACCAGTTGAAAAAACAATCGTCACCTAAGGAAATATGTTCACCTTCAAGTATATCATGCCATCCAACGACACAGTACCTATGTTAGATAAAATGTGGAAAACATTATTAGTAGTACATATACAAATAGGGTAAACGATGAATAATACATAAGAGAATAAATTAATTGACAAACCTTATTTGACCATCAATATTGTGTGTATGAAGATTCTTAACCCAAGTATTTCCTTTAACAACTTTGATCTTTATTTCAGAAAACTCATTTAAACCACTTATGTCAGTAATCAATTTGGGAAGGATCTACATTTTATAAGCATATTAAAAATATGTTAATGTTAGTAAATGAAAAAAACTAAAAATTAACAAAAACATTAAACTTAAAACAACATACTATAATACCAATTCATTAGATACTGTCATTGCGAAAAAAGGATAGTTAGGATCATCACTAACTTGTCGATAACCTTCCACATTGCTAATATGTTCATATTCTTGCTCAATCAAAGGAGTGTTCTTTAACAAAAGTTGACGACCGTGCTTATTGAATATGGTAATATTAAAATGTTTCACGTCGTTTATTTTAAAACATAAACTATATCGCCAGGATTTAACCTTAGATCTTCAATAAATTTAAACCAACCATCAGCAAAACAATAATTTAGACCAATCTTTCTAATACGGACTTCCCATTTATGATTCTCAGATACGTTAAGTATAACTTTGTTATCCGGTAACGGATAATCATAATGTTCTGAAAAAAAAGTATCTGGTATAACCTGTAAAGAAATTAATTATTATAAAATTTATGAGTATTATGTTTTTAATAAATCGAGACAAAAAAAAAATAAAAATGTATAATAAAAGTACGTACCATAGGACTTTGTAAAGGATTTTGGATAATTTTACAAAATGGTTTCCCCCACTCTTTATTTGGATCATGACAGAAAGCTTGAACTTGAAAGTACGATGACCAAGATAGTTGAAAATAATGAAGAAATATCCATGACCAAAGTAATTTAAAACCTCAGGCCATCCATCCGTAAAGTAGAATACATCTTCTATTAATTTGATGCGAACACGCCATGAATGCTTTTCATCACATTTAAGACTAACAGTTGATGATTGTAACTTATTTGTCCATATAAATCTACTCATACATATAGGTATAGCCTGAAAACCAAAAAAAATAATGGAAAATTTCTTTCGAATAAAATATCAAACAATAGTAATAATTAGTTTATAAAAACAATAATGAAAGTTATGTACCTGTTGAAGGGATAGTGGATCAAGTACAGTTATGATAAAATACGGACCATGACGATACATGTTCACCCAAACACGACAGTTCAGAAAGAAGATTAACAATCGAATAGTAATGGCAACACATAGAATGAAAGAAAAAAAAATATTAGTATGTATTTATATGAGAAATTTGGAAAGTATAATAAAAAATACTATAGAATCAAAAGTTGTTATAACTATTTATGTAAATAATTATTCAACTCAATATTGTAAAAAAATATAGAAATTAATGTAATTATTGTAAATGTGTAATAAAAATGTAATAGATTTATAAAATATTGCTAGTAATAGAAAATTTAGCAGATTTAAAGGATTTACGACATCTTGGTAGTAATTAGTGAATAGCTATTTTTGTATAATATTGAAAAACATAATGGGGAAAATAAAGAACGTTAATGTAATATTATGACATAATTATAACATAAACGGATATATACAAAAAAGAAAAATCATAACTTAAATATTAAAATTAAAATACCAAGTACAATCATCACATATCATATCAATACTCCATCAACACTCCATCATCTTCAATCAAAAATCACTTCCCTCAAGAAACATACAACGACGGTGAAGAAGAAATTGGTAAAGTAAGTTTACCGACATATTTGCCGATCACTTTAACGGCAATCTTGTCTTTGATTTTCACACTTATTCTCAACTAACTTGAACGGCAATTTTCGCTTTGAGTGACTTCACCGAACTGTTTCCGGCGATTATTGTTAAAGTTCACGTGAAATCAGTTTTTAGTTTTTTATGAATTTTAATGTTCTGTATCTTATGTGTATCTAAAAGAAATTAGATCTTATTGCATGTGTATGACAATATATAATTTCTGTTAATTAGATTATTTGGTTGATATATTTTGTGGATCTTGTTGTGAAAATTAAAAAAATGTTCATTAACTTTGTTATTTGGATGATTGAATAGGTTATAACACAAAAATACTTGATTAACATTGTTATTTATTGTGTATCTTATGTTTCTATAAAACGGATTATATTGTATTGTTTGTCTTTGAAGGTATAAATTTTAGGTTACTAAACTTATTTGGTTGATATAGTTTGTGAATGTTCGTATGAAAAAAACTTATGGTTCTTTTGTTTAACATTCTTATTTGAATGATTGAATAGTTTATCAGGATTACATAAAATTTAATATTCATAATATCTTTTTACACTTATATTGAAATAGGTTTAAATTGATGTCAAATACTATTATTTTTTATTATATATGATAATATATGTATAGAGAAAGATTAAAGACTAAAAAAAGAGGTATCTTGTTACTTTTCAAAGGACTAAATACATTGAATACATAACAGTTCCTTTCTTATTGTTTATATGTATATTGTATATTGTATATTGTATTTGTATTATTGTATATTGTAAGCAAATATATACATGATATGTTACAGGTATATAAAGATGACTTCGTCATGCATAACTGTGTTAGATGAGAATTACTCGATGAAACTGGTATGTTACAATTGTTACACAAAAAAGTATATCTAATTTGTATTAGATAATATCTATAACATAAATTTACCAACAGGTGCTGCCAATTGACTTTGTTAAGAGTGTATATGGTGATTATTGGCAAAGAAGTAAAGTAATGATACATCATCAAAGTGAAAGAAGTTGGACAGTTTATTTGAGAAGTATAAGCGGTGAATCGGTTATAACTGATGGTTGGAAAAATGTCGTAAGGGATCTTCAGTTGACAAAGGAGACATTGTTGCGCTTAAGGATAATCAAAGATAAAGATATTTACATAGACTGTTTCGTCAACAACATATGTGGTGACTCTTTCTTAACAGTAAACCGTTACGGCGTGTTAAAGATAATAGTAAGTATACGACTATGTATAAATCTATTTTTTTTATTATAGTTGTAAAATAATTGATATACATATATATTTGAGAGTAAAATGGCACATAACTTTTCAGGTGATTCCTGAAGTTTATGTGACAAAATGTTACTCTTACACGTCAGTCAACGATTATTATAACATTTGTGCAGGTCAGATTTGGAAAGTTAAGACGGACAAAATAAATGATAATTATGTTTTTACAAAAGGTTGTCCGAAGTTATTTGATGATCTTGGGATAGAAGATGATGATATAATGGTGTTGATGAAGACAGACAGCAAAACATTTGAGATAAAGATTTATCGTCGAGGAGTTGAGGTTGTTTTGTCGAAAAAAGAAGAAAGTGAAGATGAGTCTCTACTGGAGATACCTAAAGACACATACTACAAAAACGTCCAGTTTGTAAGTATTATCAACTTCAACTATAACAGTTTAGTAATAAATACGTCTCTTTTGCTAATATCTTATTGTATAACAGACCTTCTGTGATGATGATGATGACTCCATACATGATATGATTTCTGAGGTACTAAGCTTATATTTATGTAGATAAAAATACATTACAGTCCGATTTTGTAATTTTATTAACTATAATACACAGATTTATGAAAGTAGTAAAAAACAGGAGGTGAATAAGAGCATTGCTGGAAAAGAAAAGTTAAAGGTAGAAACAAAGATTCCGATGACAGAAGAGACAAAGAAACCAACAAAATATGATGTAATTATTTAAAACATAAAAATAAATTATTAGTTTCATTAATATATGTAGACATATTTAATTAGGCATCAATGATTATTCTTATCTAAATTTAGCGGTTATCTTAACAGGTTAAGAAGAAAGGAAAACAGGTAGAGGCATATTGTCATGCGGAGGTCAGTAAGGAGCTGATATGCGGGACAGTAGTTGAAATGCAAAAGGTATCAACACATGGAGAGATAACTCGGAAACGGATGGTACGTTTATCATAAAATAACATTTGTTATAAATTTAGATATTATTCTAAATATAATGTATGTTATGAAAATTAAGTTAAAGGAAAAAAGAAAGAGGGATGATAATGCGTTGAAGATATTGGATGATGAAGGAAAACTTGTTGCAAGAACAACTACTGTTGAGAAAATTGGACAATATGATTTCACAATGAAAGGAGAAAACCGCATGGTATGTATTTTTTACATAGTAAATCATAGACTGAAATAGTATAACATGAATATGGCTGATTGACTTGTTAAATACGGATTTGCATGCAGAGAATGCCTGTTAATGTTGTAAGAGCAGCTGGATTCAGAAATAAATGTCATGAGTTAAACGTGAGGAACATGAATGGAAAAACCATGAAAATGAATGTTAGGCGCCAAAAGAATGGAAATGCTGTAAGGTATGCAATCGAAGGTTGGCCGATGTTCATGAAGGAGAATGGCCTTTCTTTGGGTGAGACACTGCATTTCACATTTGTAAGTTCAACAAATCTGCTGATCTTAGCACACGTGGATGGGGTTAATGCATGTTAACAGGTAATCTAATGACGAAGGTGTTCCTGTAGAACAAATGATGACTGTTTGGTGATCATGTTTTTATGTTTACTGTTATTTGGACAAAGTTTCTATGGTTATGATGTTTTATTTTGTTCCTAAGTAGTCTAAGGTTAAAGACAATTACTATTATATCATCCAACCACGTACCATCTTTTTTAATGTAATTAACAGTTGGTATTGTGTATAAATAATTGTTGGTTATCAATGTTTAAATATATCTATTTACAAAGTAACTTGTGTTTGTTTATATGTGCTTCAGATTGTTTATATAAATTTTATGTAATATATATTAAAAATGAAATGTAACAAAAAATATAAAGTAAAATGTAAATATAAAATTCGGAATAAAGCAATAAATAATATAAGAGTAGGATATTAATATTAAAATAATGAAACTATAAATCAAACTATAAATTAGAGAACATCTCTTTGCACAGAACATTTGTAGTCTCGTAACGTAATTAAGTAAAATACGGAATATAACCAAACAAATACGGAAAGTTATTAGTAAATATAGGTAGTCTAGTAAATTACGGAATATAACCAAACAAATGGTTAATGTTGAAATCATGATAAGTAATTAAGTAATCAACGTAGGTAATATCCTGTGAATAGTAACATGTGGTTAATCTATCTTTCTAAACAAATAAATATATAGCTACATTTTAATAAAATTTAAACTTTATAACAAATAAGGAGTATTAATAAACATTTATAAATTATTAAAAATCACAAAGTGAATGTATCTCATAGGAAAACAAAATATCCAAGATGTAATTGTAAAAGAACTAATCCATCTTTTTTTGGTGTGGTACAACCAAGTCAACATTCAAGACTTGATGAGTTTCATCAAAAGAAAAGTAAACCGTATCACCCTCGTTAATGCGCGCACGTTTCATGAATCTGGACCATTTGCATAAAGCATAACGCCAATATTCTCCTGTCTTTTCACGTCTGGTGGGATTGTTAAACTCCTCTTGTTCAGGCAGATGCAAAAGTCTAACGGTCATAGGTTTTAAATCAGCTCCAAGTTTAGCCATACTTGAAACCTTATCAGGCAATCGCTGTCAATTTTTTTAAATAAAAGTAATAAAAATAAGAATATAAAAATAATAATGTATTTATATGTGAATGAAAAAATATGTAATTTTGTATATAGAGAACTTCATAAAATAATATTAAAACTTACAAAATCTTTAGAAGCCATACGATGAAACTTATAAACACGAACATTATTTTGTTCATCATTATCTGGCTCGTCAAGTACATCAATAGGTGCAACTATAGTCTAAAAAAACATACAACATTTATTAGAATAACAATATAGTATTTAAATATATAAAAAAGCAAGCGAATATATACTTACCTCATCAAGTTGTACATCAGAATAATTAATTTCAACACCATTCTTTCCAAGAATTCTTAAATGGAAATAATTTCCAAAACCTCTTGTGAATATTAAATAACAACCAGGCTCCAAGTGAAATAAAGTAACAATAACATCAAAACCAATGGAGAAACCGACTTTACCAAACAACGTTTGAATCTTTACGTGAAAGATTTTATTGCCTACATCTATAATGGAAATTATATCATCGGCCGTATAATCAAAGTAATTTGCCAGTATAGACTCAGGAATGTCCTGTATAAATATTAACAAATAATAATACAAATGTTACTTTTCTAATGAGTTCGTAAAACATATATTTAATAAAATCAATAATATGAAATAATAAGTAATCTTACGATAAAGTTAGATTTGGTAGATAACAGCGATGTCCAAAAAGAGCTTTGAAACACACAATCAATGAAATGTGTTACTTTGAATATAGATAAATCAATAGGATTAAAAAGCACCAAACATCCTTTTTTGAGTTGTAAATGTTTCACAACATTTGACCAACCATGGAAAAAGAAATGTTTTCCTTTGGCTTCGCTTATAGAAACATTAAATTTTCGGCCATCATGACTTTGTATGATAACATTTTTGGGTGAATTATCGTTATCCCAGATTTTGGATGCAACATCTGAAGGAATTGCCTGATAAATCAATAAATCCAAACAAAGTTATAATTAAAATTGAAATTTATAAACCATACAATAATTTTAAATTGTATTTCATGACCCACACAATAACGCAGTATAATAAATCTCGATATTTAGAAAATACCAGTAAAACTTCGTCGGCTCCAGTCATGTGTCTACAAAAGAAAGGTTCTCTAATACTGATTGAAAAAACATCAGATGTTAATAAAACAGAAATTGTTAATGTGTATTATGTGCAAAAAAGTATAACATCAAAAAAAAAAAAAAAACAAAATTACCTGGAACAACTTTCAGACATATTTAAAACCTACACAGACATGTAACATACACAAATCAAATAACAAAATATGTAATATAAATTATAAAATTAATAAAATTAATGTTGAATACCATTCGTAATATATGATGAAGACTTTTAAAACATAAATGAAATAAAATCTATTGTAATAATATTTTCTTAACAACCATGTCATAATATATGATTGGTTAAAAATAAAAAAATACAAACACATACCGAAATCTTATAAACCATGTAATAATACATGCTTATTAGTTTAAAAACATGTTACATAATACATGGTGATTATTTATCTAAACATCAATGAGATATGTTGGAGATGTTAAAAGAATAGTTTGTTATACATTAATAGGTGTCATTAACATACATAATATAAGAAAAGTACCTTGAAGATTTGTTTCACGATGAACACCCGATTGCTTGGCTTTGTATTATGAAAAAATTAGATAAATAAACAATGTGTTTTCTTATGATATAGAATACCGAAATCGAGAATGTATATATATAGATTGGTGAGATATTGTTAATTTAGTACAAATAAATGTTATTACAAATCTTTTACTAAATTAAATATTAATTCACGGTACATATTTCCAAATATGTATTAAGTTAAATCAATTTTAATTGGGTCCTTAAAATTTGTTACAATTTTGTGGAACATTCCAAATATATTATACTCATACGAAAATACGAAGATTGCCGAAGAATCATGATGAAAGTCAAATGTAAAGGAATTTGAAAAAAAATATGTCTTCATAATCAACAATATATTTAGGTTTTATTTATTTATTTACAATTTCATAGCTTATACATGGTAACAAAAAATGCATATCACGCAAACCAAATACATATTACCAAAACACTTGAGTAACAAAACATTAATACTTTCCCAAAGTATCAAAACAAACGAACCATAAAACCACAGTTAATATTCATCCTTAACCAACTAACATAAACATAAGAACCAACATTCACGAGCGGCGTCTTTTCTTTGTGTTGTTGTGTACGACTTTGGTCAACATCAAACGGTGAGAAGACTTGACGTACGTAAAGAACATAGTAGATCCGAAGTCAATGTAACTCAATTTCAAGAAAGCTGGCCACTTTTTAAAACCATACCTGAAACCCTTCCCAGACTTCTCGCCTCTTGTGCCCAGCTTAAGCAGTTCACATTTTTGGTTCTGAACTGTAACATGGTGCAAGTTGTCAAGAGAAAGACACAGATGCCTTGAAACATCAGTCGGTAAACGCTGAGAAGAAAATAAAAGATTAATTACATTATTGATTAAAAAGTTATCTGTTTTGTATTATGTTGTGTTATACGTAAAAAAAGATTATAAAGTATACCAGTCTGCTTTCGGCTTTCTTAGTGAACTTAATTACATCATTTTTTTTGAAGTTTGTTGATGTAGACAATTTTCGTCCAACTTGACGGGCGATTGATGTCGTGGATCTGAATGAATTATACTTTGGTTTATCCTACATAATTGAATACGACACAAAAAGTGTTAAAATAATATACAAAAATTTATACAACAATAAGATACAGGGTCCTTTAAATAATAAAAGTAAACATTGATGGTTAGGATATCTTACTTGAGAGACAATGTGAGAAGACAAATTTTGATCAGAAACAAAAGCAGTTGATTTTCGTTTTCGTTCAAACTAAAGAAAATTAAAAAATAAACATAATGATATAGAATGAAATAATTAAATTATTATATACTAATTAAGCATGTTTATATACATGTAATGTGTTGTTTGGAATGAAAAAAGTATAAAAAAGAAACTTAAAACTGGGTTTTCACATTAAAAAAAAGTAAACTTCAAACTATTAATTGTTTTTTTAGAAAATAACATCAAAGTATAATATGGAATCATGAACCTTTTTCGAAAGCCCTTTATCTCCAACTAAAACCTTTGATTTCACCTTAGGATGAACCTACCAAACAATAAAAGATTTAACATATTACAATTAAAACATTTAATCTTTAAAAGGATTACATAATTGAAAACAAATACACAGAATATAATAAAAAATTTCTTATATCTATTGAAAATAATTATTAAAGAATTAAACTAAATTAGTATATACGAAACAACGTTTGGAGATACCGTCTCGTGACCAAATACAATTTTTGACTTTCCTTTTGGGTCATTCTACATATCAATGAATGATAGACATATAAGTATAGAAAAACTAATTAGATTCATTATATACTATATAACGCTCATTGTGGAAAACTTACCTGAGATTGATAGACATCAAAGGAAGATGAAATGCGGGTACATTCACCAACAACATCACCAGCAAGATCTTCATCAACATCACTTTCGTTGGTAATCACCTTTTCTTTGTGTTCATACTAAAAAAACATAGTATACAAAATTACCAACAATGTTAACTTCAAGATAAGGTAATTACCTCGTATTATGAAAAAAAAAATATTGTAAGAATAAAAATACTAACCGCAAGCAGTAAATCAAATCCATGATCTCCGTAAATAGGATTATCCAACACAACAACGTCAACCTTCTTGAAATAAATTTGAGTACCAGTTTGATGATTAAAAATGGACAACTGAAAAGTATCATATCCAGCCATTGTAAAAATAAAAGTAGTCCAGGAATCTAATGCAAGATCCCTAATCAAATTAGACCATCCATCAGTAAAAGCACATTTGTCGGACAACGCTTCCATCTTCACATTCCAAAACCTATCACCGACATAAAGAGTTGCTGATCCACCTTTATAACTGCTTCCGTAAAACTGTCCCCAGAATTTGTTGGCCATGAGCTGTGAATTTGTTAAGAATTATGTTAAACAAAATATGCACAAAACAAAATTTACATAAAATAAGTACTTATTTTATACATAGAACTTACAATGAAATCATCATCAAGTCTAATGGAAGTGATAAAAGAGTTATCCAAAACACATGACTTAAAGACATCGAGATACCATGTAGATGGTCCAAGACTGGTGAACAACAGGTAATCATCTTTTTGTAAACTACTGTCCGTAACGACTTTACCAAACCCATCACCTAAAACAGGACCCAACCCATAATTTTCAATTTCAACAATCCATAAGTTGTCCGCAGCAAAAAGTTTAATACGATCACCATATGGGATTTGTTCTCCCCACAGTAAGTTGACAAAATCAGACGGTATTTCCTATAAATTGAAACAAAAGACATATTGGTATGAACATAATTTTTTGTAAACATTATAAAAAACAATACATACCACTTTTGTAGGCTGAAGAACATCGAATAATTTCAAGAAAGAACAACTATTGCTATTTGGATCCATATCTGTAAAAGTATTATCAATGTTTTTCTTTCAGCAAACAATAAAATGAATAGAAACACAAAATAAACACATTCAAAAAATATAAATAAATTTGTTTTCTTCAAATTACCAATGTGTATACTTGAAAATTAATACTCATAATGAAAAATTTTGAGACATATATAAGAAATCTACAAAGGGGAACCAAATTTCAATAACCTAATTTCTTTGAAGCAAAATTTTAATCACATTCTTATGTCATAATCAAAGTTAAACATGATAAATGATATTTAAAAACACAAAACAGTGGGTAACTATTGAAAAGATAACTTAAACATTAAGGTCGGCAAGATATCACAATCAAAATTGGGTTTCAAAATTGAATGTACAGTAGAACTTTGGTTCTTGATTTTTAATGCATAATAAAGAGAAAAAAAAGTATGAAACCAGGGATTAAAGATGAAAGCCATACCTTTCTCGATTGATTATAGTGTAAAAGATGCAAGGAACTTGAAAACCCTACAAAAATGGCGGTGAAGTATAGCCAACAGAGAGAAGAAGATTGATGGGTAATGCTGTTCTGTGTGATATGATGGTTTTATTTTCGGTTCAATCAAATTCAACGGAATATTAAACATTTACACATTGACCCCTTAATAAAATCTAATTGTTACACATACAGAGTAACTAAAAGTGGAATATAATACGTAAAATAATAAGATACTTTAAAGTTAGAATTGAACGAAAGGTATATCAATTGTATCATTAGTATTTCAAAAATATTTTAAAAATGGTTTAAACAAAAAATATGGTACGTAAACTAAAATATGTTGATTTAAAATTACAACATTATAAAAAGGAATGAATATCTATAATAATATAAAGTATTTACGTTATAAATAAAAGACAAAATTTACAACTTGAAATTAAACTTTAAAAATTAAACTACAACTTTCCAAATATTTCTTTGTAAACAACATTTGTAGTTTTATTCGTTGGTCTTCCATCTTTGTCAGATATTAAAAGCTTCACGCCATCTCTTGTCTTTACTCTCGACAACGCAACATAAAGCTGACCATGTGAGAAAACGGGGTCTCTTAGGTACAGACCAACTCTGGAAAGAGACTGTCCTTGACTTTTGTTAATAGTCATGGCAAAACAGACGGTTATGGGAAACTGCCTTCGTTGAAACTTGAAAGGTATTTTCTTGTCTGACGGTATCATGCTAATTCTGGGAATGTAAGTTCTTGAACCAACATTACCTCCCGATAGTATCTCAGCCTCAATAACACGTTTACCAAGACGCGTGATCTGAAGACGTGTACCATTGCATAACCCATTTTGCTGATCAATGTTCCTCAAAATCATGACTGGGACACCCAACTTTAACACCAATCTATGATTAGGTAAGCCAGAAACAATCACACTATTTAACACATCAGGATTATACAAATCTTGGTGTAATGGATCATTAATTTCCTCAGTTGGGCATAGACTATCTGAGCTAAGATACTCTACTTCTTCACCGGGAAATAATGCAAGCAAACGATCATTGATACCATGTACAACTTCATTTTTAGGAGCAAGTATGGCTCTTTCAGAAAAGTAGTCACGATCTTTAAAACGGTCAAGAACTGATGGATATACAAAGTCAATCAAGCTTTGAATTGGATCAGTTGAATCGGTGATTAGAAGATCCTTTGGTATTTCTATAGTTGAATCGCCATCGTTACCATCACCAATATTGCCTTCACCAATTTCAAGAAGCCATTTCGCAAAATCGTTTATCTCATCAATGTTTGAACTACTGCTTCCAACAGATAAACGCATGTTACGGGTCAATTTTAAAACCTTGCAAGTGGACCAAATGTAAGATGAACATAAAGAGGCGTGTACAATGTCTTGCCTTGTGCCGTTTTGTACAACCGGTAAGACTTGCCTAAAGTCACCACCGAAAACAATAGTCTTTCCACCAAAGGGAAGTTCAGAATTACGTGAATCGGAGACACTCAAAACATCTTTCAATGTACGATCAAGAGCTTCAAAAGCATGTTTGTGTACCATCGGTGCTTCGTCCCAAATAATCAACTTCGCTTCGTCTATAAGATTAGTGATTTCAGAATTAGGTTTGATATGACAAACGGAATCTTCAGTAAGATTAATCGGAATATGAAATCTTGAATGGGCGGTACGGCCTTGTGACAACAACAGTGATGCAATCCCGCTTGAAGCAACATTAACAACAATATGTCCATTGCATCTTATGGAAGCAGCTAAAGTTTTCCAAAGAAATGTCTTACCTGTACCACCATAACCGTACACAAAAAAAAACACCACCTTTCCCACGTCCAACAGCAGTCATAATCTCATTATACACTGCACTTTGATCATCATTTAAAGAATTATGAAGCTTATTGAATTCAGCCCTAACTTCATCCTTATCCCAAGAAAGCTCCTCATTTATTAGACGATTAGCCTCATATAATGTAGAATCTTCATCTGGAACAGGCATCGGTGAGAATCTATGCAAGTTGGATCCATTACGGATAAGATAGTTTTCAATTTTAGACAACGTTATATTCTTTAAACGCTCGTCTGAGACAGCAAAACCTACAACAAAAACTTAAATTAATATATTTAATAACATACTTTATTAAAATAAGGAAAACTAAATACAAAAAAACTTTATGTGTTAAAAAAATAGTAGAAATTTTTAAAAAAATGTACCACTTAACCCCGAATCCTTCCGCATATTGTATAAAATGTCCTCCGACAAAAACTCCCACGTCTTCTCCCAAACAATTTCTGGTCTTGATAGAGTATTAGACAAAAGAAGTGTACCGAACAATGAACGAAGATAATGACCATTTCATGTAAAACTGGCCTCTTTAATACACTCAATGTATTCGTTTTCATCTTCTAATAGGCCACGCGCATAACATGCATCCCTAAAAGTAGGATAAACAACACCATCATAGGTTCTAATTTCTTCAAAAGATCGTGGACCCTTGACCTTGGTTAGAAGAATTCTAAGGTAATAAGCTTCACCAAGGGAAGGAGAAACTGAATAAAGTCTTCCAACAACAACATATTTTTTCGCGGCTGCCAGCAACGATCCTTTAACTTCCAAACATACTTTGATGGAAACTCAACATACGTAACTTTCGTTGTTTCTGGTTTTTTGTTCATGTTCATCCACTCCAAAAAAAAAGAAGAATTAACCTGAGGTTTGTTTAGCACATCTTCAATATCATCTTCACCACTGAAAACTACATTTTGCTGGCCTGGAAGATGAAATGGTAACCTCATAACAGACGGATACCGATAGTGAACTTCACATGCAAATATTCTCCAACTCGCTTCACATGCAGAAACATATCTTGCCTCGTAATATTCTTTTATTTCATCTTTCGGTATCTCCTCATCAATCCCTCTGTCTGAATCTATAACAGCAACAGTGGCTCTATCTGGTCCTTTATTAATGTATTTAAATAAATACTTAATTGAACCTGCCTGATTGCACCACTCCACATTGATGTGCGCCTGATATCTTCTAAGAAGCCTTTTGTTGTATGGAACGATGCTCCTGTTGTCCAATGTGATACCCTTCTTAATAACTGTGTGACCATCGTCTCTTCGCCTATAAAGCGGAAATCCATCTGAATCAACAGAAGTAGCCTCCAAAAACTTCTTTGGAAAATTCTTAGAACAACGGTTGCCTACCATGCATGGACATTTCAAGTTAGCCTGTCCACATGGACCATGAATCATGAACTCACAGACCAGAGAATATAATTCAGGATCTTCATTTTTATCAGGAATCTCAGCTGAGATAAAAGGGTCAATATGTTCAACAGTAGGAACCTTATGATCAGCTTTCATAAAAACACATAAATGAGCATGTGGCAGACCACGCTTTTGAAATTCAACGGTGTAAACAACTGTCAAAAATAAAAAAATGTTAGCAAATACAAATAACATAGATGAAAAAAAAATTAAATTCCACGTACCAGCATTAATATCGCCAAGAATTTTTTTTTCCTTAAGGTCTTTTATCAATGCATCAAGCTTCATCTTAAACAATCTACAAAGAATGTCGGGTCTGTCTTCAGGCTTAACTGATGTGTCACCAATAAACCTTACCGTCTCGGGCCATTTCGGATTACAGGTAATAGTTATGAAAAAATCAGGATACCCATAATTCCTACATAAAGCCATAGCATCCAGGTAATTTTGCATCATATATCGAGCTCCACCAGTAAACGAAGACGGTAATATCACAGGTTTTCCAGTATGAGACAAATCAGTCTGGCCACCTTGCTGAACACTTCTTAGGCTGTTAAAGGATTCGCATCGGAATTTGGTTTGCTGAAATCTTATGTAGTTTAGCCGCTCGCTTTCAATCATTGTGTATGCGTCGATTATAAACTGCTGATACAACCTCCTCGCATTAAGGATTAGAGAGAATTTGTTGTCCCTGTCCTGCATCCTATAAGCAAAGAACTCTCTCATTGTGCAATTTGGACGTGTCTTCTTTGTGTTTGGACCAAAATCTCTATGAGGAATGTTAATCCTATAGCCATCATCACCGTAAGGAAAAAGAACTGGATATTGTAAAGCAAGGTATGAAGGATGTAACTCGCTAATACGTTTAAGAACTCCTGACTGCTCTTCGACAATAATATCAAGTTGTTCCACACTTTGATTTTCATCGCCAACAATTAAAGCAGCAATTTCGGATGATGTAGGTAAATTGTAAGTCCTGCCATCTTTATCTCTCTGATAAATCAACCGAAGCCTAAGAGAAACATTGGGTTTCTCATGAAGATGGTTTCTAACCATCCGATATGTTTTTACCAACATATTTTTTGAATCTAACATGTCAGTTAGATACTTTATGAATTTATCGTCAAGCTCTTTTGATCTGGAAGATGACTGAGTTGTTGAGTCCCCGGTATAAAAATTAAAGATAATTAATAATAGGTATAAAATACAATAAAAATAATTAATTATAAGAAAACATTGGATTAAGAATATAGGTGCTGATAAAATAACATACCCAAATAAGGTCTTCCTATTGGACAGTTCATTCTCAGTATCGTAAATATAAAGTTGAGAAAACTTTGGTTGGTCACCGGGTTTAGGAAGAAGGCTACCCATACTATGCGCATTTTGACCGCTGATTCTATAAACAAAAGGAGCATTACCTTTGTTTATCTTAGTATCCACTTTTCCTCCAATAGAAGTAAAGGAAAACATTGAATTGTAACGTCGAATATTCTTTAAGAAAAACTTGCTATCTGAATCTAAAGATCGAAAAAGCATCTGGTAAGATGGGTCAGATTCTTTATAATCAGGTAAGTCAACTTTACCATAACCACAACATAAGGCATATGTTCGCTTTTGAAGTGTCATACGACCCTTTCCAGCTTCAGTTTGCCACAACTTTGCAAAGCATAACCCACAACAAACAGATTGGTCGCCATGGTCAAGGTAAGCTGCACAGTTAAATTCCAAATTTAAGACTTAAGAATGTAAAAATACAATGATTAACAATTAATTTTGGTTACCTGTAGATGTGCCTTTCCTGAGGTCTTTAATCTCTTGTTGAACAACATTTTCATCATCAGAATCAAGATCAGCCATTCGTATGGGTTCTATTTCGATTGGTGTATGCGTCAACTTATGCCTTCCAGAAGACATCCTTTTAACAGAAGACAAATCCGTCATCATAGATGTAGCATTTCGTTTACTAACAATCCGCGGAGTAATAGAATAACAATCGGTCAGTGGTAAAGTAGATGACGTTGCAACATTGTCTGTTGTAACAAATAAAACATTATTAAAGAAAAGGTATATTTTTTGTAGAAAATAAAAAGTTTTCTGAAAAATGTATAATTTATAAATATACCGGGAGAAATACGGTTCAAAGAAGACATAGCATTAGTAAACTGTGAGGGATTACGATTTTCTGAAGGTATATTTGTCAAACACGAAGACGGTGTTACGTTTTCTTTGTTTGCAGTATTCGAACTTCGAATAAATTTAGAAGAATCTTGCAATACTACATTGGTCTTTCCATTCAAAGTTAAAACCGACCCAGATGTAGAAGTAACCGTTCTTGAAGAAATGCAATGATTTCCTAAAAAAAAATATAACAAATATCATATTACAAATAACCATTAAAAAATAGTATTTACATATATCAGGGTTAAAAATATAATAAAAAAACTTTTGGAATTAAAACCCTTCTTTTTGTTTACAAACCTGGTAGTATGTTTGATAAATTTGACAACGGTGTACGGTTGGGTGTTGTATAAGGGTGTTGCACATCTTTTCCGTTCTTCTTAATAGTAGTAGGTGTTATAATGGAAGTTTGTCCGTTTAAGGAAGTATTTAAACGATTTCCTAAAAAAAAAATAAAGACATTATTGTAAGTAAACTAATAATAAAAAGACTTTCGTAAGATGTAAAACAATATTGTTGTACTAATAAGATGGTCTTAAGTAAAAGAATAGTTACTTAAAGGAATAACTGGTGAACAATTTGTAGGCAAGCTTCTGTTTGAACAATTAGGTGTTATGTTTTATTTGTTGTTTAAAACGACCCGTGTTGCTGATGAAGATGTTGAATCCACTTTTGATGGAATACAATTTCGATTAAACTTTGATCTCTTACTATCAAGATATAGTTTTTTTAACCTACGCCTTCTTTTTGCCTCGGCAACTGCAGTGAGCAAAATGGTTAAAGCAATAAAATATGAAATAACAAAAACTAAATAGTATTAATGATAATAATAATACTTATAAAAAAATTAAGAAATTTTGAAAAAATAAACAGTAATAATAAAAAAGAAGTAACCTTTGCGAAAATAAGGATGAACTTGTGTAGTACATCTTGATCTCTTATTATCAAGATATTGTTTTCTTAACTTTCTTCTATGCCTGGCCTCGTGAGCTACAATTAAAAAATAATTAAAGAGGGCAAGAAAGGAGTAATAAAAAATAAGAATAAATAGAGATTAAGTTTAAAAATGTAATAATAAATTTCAAATTAATTACAATACTAAGTTACCTTTCATAACGTAAGATAACCAACGTGTATAATCCGAAAGAAATTGGGAACAAAATAAATTAATTACTATATTGAATTATTTTTAAATAAACTATGTTTCAGTACAAAAATAAAAAGAACAACACTTACAATCGTTAATAACGGCATTCATGGAAGGTTCGGAAGAAGATGAATATTGATGTTTAAACCTATTATCCATTTTCTAAACAACAACAGAAAGGTAAAATGAAACATTATAACTTACTGCTTGAATTTAAGATATAAAAGTTTTATATTTAAAAATATTTACTCATAACAAAACTTTATAATATGTAGCAAACATCATAATAGGTATAAATGATATAACAACAAATTAGGATACATATGCATAATAGTTGAACAATCACTAACTTACTGGATGTATAAAAGAGTGATGAAAAAAGAAATAGAACTTGAGATTAATCTGAATGAAGATTGAAAGAACGTTGTTGAAGCTGAAATGAAGAAATGGGTATTTTTTTTGGTTTTATAGAGATAATCTATTTTTGGAATTCTATAATAGTAATCAATGTAAATTACTTAAAATGGAAATGATTACCTTAAATATAGAAATAATCATAAATATAGAAACTGTACCAAATTTCCGAAATCTTTGAATAAAACAATCAAAATTTAATTACCTGTAATTTACCTGTAATTATGAATATAACATATTTTAAATGGTAAGTAATGATTACAAATAGATTAAGAAACAAAAGTAAGTGGTCATCTAAAGGTAAATATAGTAACGGTTAAAGTAAACACATTTTTGAAATAATGGTTTTAATCTACATCATATGAGTATATTACTAAAAAAAGTAATCTAATTAAATAAGAAATATGAACAAACATTATTTAAAACCCAACAACACAACAGTAAAATAAATATGTCATATTACATTAGCAAACCATATAAAGTTTTTAAACCACAACCAACATAACAATTCAAAACAAACTCTCAAACATCAAAATAATTGTTTCTTCTTGTAAAAGTATGATTATTTGGTTATTAATTCTTGGCATGATCCTCATCAAAAGAAATGTTGTCACCACTTATGCGAGGTTTACTTGCCGACGATCCCACTCCATCTTCACTCACATAGACATCACCAAGATTACGCTTCAAATCAATTGATGATTTATTGAAATCAGACGCAACATCCTTTGAAACAGGTGTAGAGTTATCACTAGTATAAGAGACACCATCCTTTATAAAATAAAGAAATATTAGTACCTTAGCAAATCTTAATTTTATGATATATTAGTTGACAAATCTCAAACCTTTGCACTTTCACCGACAGCATCTTGGAATTCAGAGTGACCCATAGAAAACGAATCAGATGCATCAAGCTGTTAACATTTGGAATAAAATCTCAATATCTATAAGGATCATTTAAATGAAAAAAAATAATTAAAATAATTTAATATAAGATTCACTTACTTGATCAATTTTCCATTTTTTGTTTAGCTGATCCAAAATATCTACATCATTGGTCACAACTGATATACCATAATTCTCAACAGCATTGGAAATATTAAAGTCTGTTACTCGAATAACGAAAGCACACTTCATGTTAACCAATGTCTCAAACTCAATAGGATATGCTCTGGGCACGTCATTGGTATTAAGTATCTATATTGAAAACATGTGATGTCTCGTAAGGATCATATATGAACAAAATAATTTAAGTAAATCAGACAGAAGTATTATATTTACATCGTCCTGAATTTGTATAAGTTCCTTTGCAGTTTTACCAACAAACTTCAACGCCTCATGATCAAACATTGTAAATGTCACCGTACCAGTTGAATCTTGAACTCGAATTGGTATTTTAAACCTTAAAAGAGTATTTATATAGTTAATAAAAAGAAATAATGTTAATTACAAAATAAGAAGTATGAATGCAAGTTATTTACCTCGACATTGGGAAAATATCTTTTCCATCACAATCCTTGTTGGAACACTGGTATACCTTCTCATCTCTAACATCACTTGTACCATCTTCCTTATCGTATGTTTCAAACTTTTGCTCAACTTTGGATTTGCAATAGTTACATCCATCATAATACCACATCTTATCAAAAACAGTTGCTACAATAGTTCCCACAATAACAACCTTTTTTGGTTGTTTTAATAGTAAAATATATGAAAGCGAATTAATATTATGATATTAGTAAAAAAGTAAATTATAAATTGTGAGAAATAACCTGTATGATTGAACCAAGATAAGCAATTGGTGAGAAAACATCATTTTTCATAAATTCATCTTCAACAGAACATAAAACATACGACCCAACATGGCTACTTGACTCGGATGAAGCAGAAAGTTTTGCAATAAACCTAATCGAAATTTATTTAAGAAACATTAATGTTAAAATAAACAAAGAATATAAATAGATATTTAGTTGATACAATGCAAAAATTTAAGTTTGTTAATTTTACTCACTTTTCCTTGAATGTCAATATCTGATCAAAATTGTCGTTAATGAAGACTCGGGTACCATCAAAATTGTTAGATATCCCCCATTTACCTGATAATAAGAAACATATTAATAAATCACATAATCATATATATTGTTAAAATAAAATTTATAACTTATTAAGATACTTTTGTAGGTTTTAACGGCACCAAAATGAACAGCAATGACAACATGGGCTTCACGATCTTGACTAAGCATGTACGAACACATGTCTTTCGCATAATCATCCCAAAGAGTTAAATCAACCTCAACATCTCTGAAACCAATAGACCAAATATATATTAAAAAAAAAAAGAAAACCTTTTAAATTTTATAAAATATAAAGGAAATAAATTTAGTAAATAAAAATAATATCAAAATGAAAATCGTATTACTCGAGATCTTGAAGTTTAAGATTGAGGCGTTTTCCTTTAGTACCATCTTTTTTGTTAGTGTCCTCAATCTTGTAGCAAACAACAACATAACCGATGAAATCTAATAAAAAAAATGTAACATGTTAGTATAAAGTGAACACAATATATTAAAGTAAATGTGAAACAAATGTTACAATACAGATATTTCGAAAGAATTTACAACAATACCTATTGTTGTACCCTCCTTGTATCTCTGTGACAAAACATCCTTAAAATCAACAAAATCAAAAACAAACTGTGGCCCATCCCATTTACTATACTTTTCGACAAATGTCTGGTAATAAAAAGATAGCTTCTGATTGTTAGGAACAATTTTGAAAGATGCAGTGTTGGCAGCAAGAGATGACCTTTTTATTAAAAGGCATTCATCAACATTAAGATGTCTCTCAAATTTTGAAAAGAGCCTATGTAAGCAAGAAGCTTGAATCTTGGTACCTTGTACATTAACAAAGTATAAAATATAAATAAATGTTAATATGAACTTTAAATCATAAAAAAAAACAAACATTAATAAATATTTAGTTAAGAAATTTACCATCTCATCCATAAGTATCATATCGATATGATAGGTCTCTCTTTCGTTACCTTTCATCTTCTTTCTCCACAAACTAATAATCTTCACCTTTATAGTGAAGTTTGTGCTGAGAGCGTTAACATCATTAAGAAGAGTAATCGTACCTTCTTGTTCCATAGATTACCTCTGAAACAATGACTCAAGGAAAAGAAAAGTTATTAATTGGATACAATATATGAATGAAGAAAAATTTAACATGAATTTATAGGAAAACTTTTAACGATATATTGTTAGAGACAATATTTTCGAAAAAAATAATAAAAATTAATTATGTAAACATTGAATGACTAAGGAAAGTGTATGTCGGACTAAAATAAGTTAACATGAATACATTTAAAAAAAAATTATAATTTCAATTTCGTTTACCAAAAATAAATTTTGACAGCACAAATATTCCGTATTTATATTAAAGTTTCAAATTTACTTATATATGATTCTGACTTAATAATAAAAGAAAAATATGTAACATCTAAAATAACTTCTATAGGATACTGGAGTATATATGGAATTACTTTATACATTTTTTGAAAATATGAATCTGTTGCTGGGACAATATAAATTAAAAAAAATTTAAAGGATCATTTTTTATCAATTTTATATATAAATATGTATAAGTTTCCAAAATAACATCACCAAAGTAAGTTACTAAATGTTAAGATATGGAATTAGAAAATAAGCTAAACAAAAAATGAATACATTAAGTGATGGGTTAATCTGAAGTGTACATTTCATAAAAAAATATAATCCCCTAAATATAATATGTTTTAACATCAATAACATATTGAGTTGGGAGTGATATAATTTAATGTTTTTTAGATATTATAACTTCCTATTGGTATAAAATTAATAAATTTTGAGGTTAGGTTGTTTATGTTAGATAATATAATTCCTTGTGCAAAGATAATAAAAAAATTATAAATAAAGGTAGTACCAACTATTAGGTAATAATTTGAAAGATATAACGGGTTGCTAAATTTCTTACAAAATAGACTTGTTTAAGTACTAACTGTCCAAAGGAAAACATAACTAACATCAGACTTCCAAAACATTGTGAACCTACTATTAACTAATAACCAACAGGTTGCAAAAACATCTAAAATCCCAACTAACGACCACAAATGCAAACAGTCACGCACGGCCTCTTTTCTTTGTAGTCTTGTGAACAACTTTGGTCAACATCAAAAGCTGAGAAGACTTCACATATATAAAGAAAAGAGTAGCGCCAATGGGTATTTGATTTGATTTCAAGAATCTCGACCACTTGGAAAAACCATACCTGTAAACATCACCATTCTTTTCCGCTACCGTCTTGATGTTTGTTACCTCACATCTAAGGTTTTTTATCGAAACCTCATGCAGGTTGTGAACAGAAAGAGACAAATCATCCGAAACAGCAGACGGTAAACGCTGAAAACATAAAAAAAAAAACAAAATTTTCAAATTAATCTATAACATGTAATTATTAGTTATATATGAAATAAATAAAAATTAATTATATGAAAACACATACCAATCGGTTTTCTACGACTTTCGTGAATTCAATGAATGAATCTGTTTTCGTCATTTTCAAATTAGAACGTTTACGGCAAACAGGTGCGGTTTCAGCGGCCGTGATCTTATCAACAACAACTTCTTTTTTGTTTCTATACTTTGAACGGGTACGATGAGCAATTACAGAGTCATCGGACACAATCATAACTGACTTACATTTTCGAGTGGCCTAATAAGTCCAAAAAAATAATCATTAGTTTGTCTTTTAAGATAAAAATTTTAAAGTAAAATATGTATATATGATACTATACCTTTCTCTTTCTCGGCAAAACAGATTGACGAACATCAACTGTATTGTTGGGAATGGCCTAAACAGGTAAATAAATACATAAGTAACTACCTTATTGGAAAAAATAAGAATTTCAGCAGAACTCACATCAGAAACAACAGTGGAGCACAGACTCGGTTCATAAACCATAACATTTTTTGGTATGAAAAAGTTGTCGAGATCCGTTTGACTCATGCTTTTGTCCTGAAAAAAGGAAAACATAAATCTAAAAATAATGTAAACAAATTCAGTTAAATTAACAAAAATAAATTTAAGTAACACAAATACAACCTTTAAACTTAGATTTTCATAAACATCAACAATTGTTTTCGCCTTCGGGTCATCCTACAAAAGATATAACATTAACATTTGTAAATAAATAAATAAAAGCAAAATAACTGTAAACATTTAAAATTTTTTATCATTTGTTAAATAAACACAAACCTTCATAGTTGAATCTTCATCACAAACAACACTTGATTTGCCTTGGCCTTCAGTTTTTGTATCCCAATCATCTTTGAACTACGTATCAAAAAAATATTTGTTTAACAAAATAGTAACAATTATTATTAAAAAAATAAATTAAACATGTAAACAAAATTACCTTCTTCTTAAGTTCTTCCATTTCAAGTAGAGATGAGAAAAATGTATCAAACTTGGAATCGTCTTTATCCTATATAATTAAGAATGAAGTAAATAATGGTAAAAATACAACAAAAAAATATTTATAAAATCAGTTAATTAATTTGCTTCTAATATACAGAATTACATTGAACAGATATTCAAAACTTGCCAAATGAAATTTGTCATCTTCACTTTCCACAACAACACCTTCTTCAATGTCAGTTCAGCAACAATACACTTATCCTTATGTTCGGACTAAATATAAAATTAAAAAATAACAATGTGTTAAATGAAATATCTACTTGTAAGATCGTGTTGATAAGTAAACAATAGTGTACATTTATAATTCTAACCTCAATAGCAAATTCATCACAATCGTCAACATAGATTGAGTCGTCCAAAACAACTTACTCAACCCTGTTGTTCTAAATTTGAGTTCCGGTTTGATGATTAAATACTGAAAGCTCGAAGATTTTATTTCCATGCAGTGAGAAAACAAAGGTAGATCTCCTGTCTAAGCCAAGTTCGTTTATCATCTCAGAACATCCATGAGTAAAAACACAGCTGTCAGTTAATCCGTCCATGTTAACATTCCAAAACCTATCTCCTAAATACAGAGTTGATTGACCACCTCTGAAATTTTTTCCATAAAACTGCCTCCAAAATTCATCAGCTATTACCTGCATATGATGTGATAATTAGTATTAACAATTAATTTAAATACCAATATACAGACATAAAAAATTATTCATCATACATATATTATATGATACTACTTACAATAACATCTTCGTGAGGGTTGATCTTGGATATGAAGCAGTTTTTATGAACACATGATTTAAACACCACTAGAAAAAATGAGGATGGTCCATATGACTGAAACATAAGGTAGTCATCTTTTCTTACAGAACTATCCCTAACTACTTTGGTGAATCCATCAGCAAGAACAGGGCCCACATCAGTTTTTTTCACTCTTACAAACCATATATTGTCACCATCAACAATCTTAACTGAATCTTTGTAAGGTGGGTGGTCTCCCCAAACCATTGACGCAAAGTCATTAGGTATTTCCTATGAGTTTAAAAAAAAAGAAAAATTTATCAGTTTACATAATATATAATTATAAAACATTAGAATAACAATAAACGTACCAAAAATATCGGCAATTCTTCATCAATTAGATTTAAAAATGAAGGAGTGTTGTGCAAGGGGTCGATACCTGAAATTAATATACGAAGGTTTATTAAAAACTAAAAAAGGAAATGTATTTATAACAAAACAATGAATATTACCAACAATAATAAGTAGACGTTTTGAAAAAAATTTAAAAAGAATTTATTTTTAGAAACACATTCAATATTTGGGAACAAAATAAAACAGAATGAAATATAAAAAAATAAATACAAAATCTTTTCAAAAACATTGGATTCGTATAATGCAAAATAATCTACAACAACAAAAAAGTGCCAAAAAATAAAGAAAAAAAATCAAAAGAATCTGTATTTATAACAAAACGCATGATCATCAACATTAAAAAGTAAGATCTGCAGAAAGGGTTTTGCCCAAAAAGAAACATAAGATCTAAAAAACAATAAACAGTAAATTTACCTACGATTGTTGAAAGATTCGTCATCTAAAAGGATCACCGGCTATAGAATTTTCTGCAATTATCTATAAATAAGTAACAACAATAAACATTATCGTCGGGCAAAAGGGTTTTGCATAAATCAAAATTGATATAACCTATAAACATATAAAGAATACATTTACCTTCGATTGTTGAAATATTGGTCAGTTTTAAGGATTATCGTCTTCAGTATTTTGATAATGGGATTTAGGGTTTCTAAGCATCAAAAACGAACAAAAAAACTACAAAAAAGGAAAAATAAATCAAAAATTCCGAATAAACATAAAACAATAAATAAGGATCAAAGTTTCATTACATACCTGCAGATTATGTGGAACGATCTACAAAAAAAATTAACAAAAAAATGATCAACATCTGCCGGTTGGGTTTTCAAGACAAAAAAAACTGTATATGTGATCTAATAACATAAATAAAGAGTATTTAAGTTTGATCAAGTAGATTTACCGATGACTTTTGAACAGATTTGGCACCTAAGATGTATATCGGATATGGATTTAGAAGAGAGAAAAACCGTTCGCAAAGAAAGTGTAGAAAGAAAGATTAGGGTTGAATGATTGATAACAAACATTATATAGGATCCATATTTTATTTGGGTTAGTTTGGGAAAGCATGAATCCGACCCAATAAGTATCGGATCCCGCGTAGAAATAAGAAATGGGTTGTGTATAATGGTTTGTGTATGAAGAATTAGACATTTCCCTTCCAAAATGATGGTTCACTAAACAAATGGTTGCCACATCATCATATTGGCTTCACCATCCAAGAACAAATAGCCCAAATCATCTCCTTTATTAATATATATAGATTGGACAAAATCTTTCATGTACACTCATATAATATCATTTTACACTACAAGAACAGGGCACCTTTAGCGGCGACGGCTGTCGCCGGTATTGACCGCTTTTGTCGCCGCTATTGACTATTAGCGGCGACATGTCGCCGGTAAAGCATCGCCGGTATTGCTCGGACGCTATTGACTGACTGTCGCCGGTATTGATGGCTGTCGCCGGTATTGATGCTGCACTTTTAGCGACGACTAATAATTTCACCTACTCCATTTTACTTTTTGTTTTGTTTGTATCAAAATCCCAAAGTTCCACCAAATATCACTATTAATCTGAACTTATTTTTATATTTATTTTCTCAACGCTTTCGTCCTAGTTGTACAAAGGATAGAAAAAAAGGAAATAAGAACACAGTGAACTCGATGGAAAATATAAGCAAAAGAAGAAGTATAAATCACACCGAAAATAGAAAGGCATAAGAAGGAATACAACAACACATCTAGCGACTGCTAATTAGTCAATCTCAACAACAACAAAACACAATAAACAAAACTAACTACATTTGCCCAAACAAACATATATACCTGACATTCTAATCATAATTGTCCTCCATTTACGACTTTTTCTCTCATTTATTTCCTAGTACTACATTTGCCCAAACAAACATATATACCTGACATTCTAATCATAATTGTCCTCCAAAACACTTGGGTTTGTGAGAGCATTCACATTCTATCCATCAAAATATGTGAGAGGGGTTTTTATATTATAAAGGGTATAAAAAGTGGTTGTGAGTGGAGGAGAGAGAAAATGTTACTGTTTATCTGTATATTTGAGGGGACACTGTTCACCCACTATAATTTTTTTAATATATATTGAAAGTAGTTGTGAGTAAAGGAGAGAGAAAAATGTAATGATAATATTATTTAGTTGAAAAGGGGAGAGAAAAAGTATTTGTTTTTAGTGAAAATATATTGATATAGGAGTTGTTTTTTAGTGGAATGTATGTATAATTTGATGGATTGGATGTGAATGCTCTGAGTCAAAGAATTCGTCCGAGTTCCTGCCTCGCCAGTTCAACAGATTGTTTGTTGCATAAAATATAAAAGAAAACATATATTGACATAAAATATTTTCACATTCCATACGACATTAATAACTTTGGAAGTATGATACATAATACTAGAAAATACAAATAAACTAATACGGCACATTGTCTTTCATTTCGATGGAAAACCATCACTAAGATGCACGCAGTATGATGGAACCACACTTGAAGAAGCATATTTACTTATTAATATATTATACAAGGAGCGAGGTAGCTAGTTCACGTGGCAGCTGAAATCTTCCTTCACAAAGAGAAAGACACAAGGGTTAAAATCAAAATGTATACATTTATACATAATTAGTACGAAAAAACACATTGCAACCAATTAAAATTAAGCAGTTATATGTGGAATACTTGTTGTCACGTCTAACTTTGGTAGTAAATGCATGGAGGGAAACTTAGAACAGCCAAATTATATAGATCACAAAACTTGATCTAAATGGCAACCTGTCATACTGGAAAACATTTATCGTATAAAAAATTACGTTAAGAAAATACCTTGACAACCAAAGGAAAACAACAATTCTAAGGGATTGATTGTTTCAAATAAGCACGCCACTCATCAATACATGCCATTTGATCTGGTGCCAAGCTAGGTAGTTCACGCGCTTGAAGTCTTTCGATTATCATCCTAGTACTACCAAGAATCTTTGCTGCAGCTCGAACACTAGCCTCTCGTTCTTCTATTGTGCTTCCATGGCATTTCATTGCTATGACTCGTGGTAAGTTGGTGAGGCAAGCAACCACTATGCTCCCAATCATGTCAGATAAAAGAGCAAACAATTGCTCTTCACTGATATGCTCGCTGCCAGGGTATTTACGCATGATTGTTTGTGAGATACGGTACATTGAATTGGCAGCAATCAACTGGTTTTGAGAGTTCTCCAACGTATCATCAGTGTCGCTTTTGTTGATAACTTCTTCTGCTTTATCAGAATACCATTTAAGAATCTCTCTTGGCGATTTTTCTCTAAAATCAATTCTTTGGAGTGGGTTCCCCAACCATTTGTGAGTGACTTCTACCTCATGCCACAAGATCCTTGTTGCTATATGAATATTTTTAGCCTCACCGTTATTGTTAAGGCTTTCATCAACCAAAAAAGTATAGAATAGACCTTCACAAACACTATTGAACAAGCTATCAACAGTATCCGTACAGATATTTGGAAGAGTTCTGGTAACACACGTTAAAGTTACTATCGGTAAGCTCCAACTGTTGGGAAACTTAACAGATAGTAGTGGTTGAACTTCATCGCTATCAAAGCTCAACACACCTTCAAATCTTGTAGATCTCTCAACAAGTTTCAGAAGATTTTTGGGCGGTTTCTTCTCGGCCTTCTGGATCAAAGTGTCCACTGACTTTGATATGCTTTTGAGTGTTCTTTTACCAAGCTCCATCTCGTTCTCAAGTCGCAAAACATAGTTCTCAATATCTTCCTCTGTATCATTTGGGCCAAGATCGTGTATAATGTCACGATTTGAAACCATGGGCATAGCAAAGAACATTGCCATAAGTAGCATCCAGCAATGTACACAATACACACCAATAATTACAATGCCGATTGGAATGAGTGCTATTGTTTTGCATGATACAACAATTACCATCTGAAATCCAATGCAGACATGTATTATGAAGTGATTTAAATTGTGGACAAGAGCTTTTAATGTGTGACTGCCTATTGGTAAAACTAAATGGATCTCTTTCCATTCAAACAACTTTTGGAGCCAATACTTCTCTACTTTAAAGATCTTAGTATGTTTTTTACACCACTTGAGGGACAATTTGAAGCTTAAAGGTGCAAAACATCTAAATAATGAGTGTATTGTACCCACTACAATTCCAACAGACTGTATCAAGAAAATCCCAACCACTGACCACTTATAATCTGAATCATAGTCTAAAAATAGCTTAAAATAATTGTGTTCTCCCAAGATTTCGTAGTCTCTAATGCTGTAGATGAAGAAAGTTAGCACATCATAAAAATATATGATTGTACTAAAAATGCAAATTATACCAGCAGCAGAGCATAATGGAGTAGTAGCCACGACAAACTGTGGGCTAGACGTTCCCGCCATGATAGAATATCTTCTCACACATTGTATTAGTTCCTCCACTGTAGGCATTCTTGTATGCATATCTTTTGACACCAACTTATGAGCAGCCTGATACTTGTTTTCCAATATTTGTTTTGACACTGGTGCTGTTAAAGCTACAGATGTCAATACTATGAGTAAATATAGCATTGCACCAATGTATATGTATGTGATGTAATAATTTTGAACTACACCAGTGTGAATTTGGATTGAAACATTGACAACGATGGTAATGACAAGAATAAGCAAACCTATGACATTTTCAAAAAGTTCCTTGTTGTCCATAGATGCTAGAGCAGGCAATAAATTAGCCATCATAGTCGTCATGAAGGGCATGCTTACCAACTTTCCAAATGCATCCATCCAGCGTGACATGGGATCATTTAAATCTACAGGGAGCTTCATTGCAGCAGTAATCACCATGATAGAAGCAGCGTTTAGCGTGAAGTATTTGGATGGAAACCAGAGTTTTTTGTTTTGGAAACCATGAAACAAATCGGCAGCCATGGCAAGGACACAAAATAATGATGCTACAGCTATGTAGATCCCGATCCACAACATAGGCTTGCCATATCTTCTCTGTTTTACATCATATTGATATACTAAATCACATAGTTTTGCTTGAAAATCTATCTCTTGTTGACTGATGGACAGGTGGCTGTGGTTGCATTCAGGAGCGGAATCAAGAAGACCGTATGTATATACTAACCAGGTCTTAATTTCCAGACATTTATTATATGCATCTAAACCTGAATCCATGTTCGAAGTTACGATAGAGTGACTATGTAACTCAATGCTAATGTTAATGAAACAGGAAGATGAAATGTCTCTTTTGTATCAAATAATTTCAAAGATGTTGCACTTGAAAGCTGCAATTCCAATCATAAAATTAAATCGACATGGCACTGGATAAACCTTATGTGGTTGTACCGTGTAGTACGTACAATAATTGCAGGCAAAAGTTGTTTTGGGTCCGCCTTAAGAAAAGCTCGTAAAATTGATTCACATGATACACGATCAGATTAAAAAGGTGGGTGCTGTCATTCCAAATTTTTACTAGTTTTACATTTCCATTCCTATTATCCCGTTTAGAATAAAAATACTAAGAAATGCAACATAGTTGAGATATATTGTTGGTAATTATTGAGTTAGATAGGGGTTCAATACTTCAATCCCCATGCTGATAAAAAGAAAAGTTTTTTAAGAAAAAAATGTCATAGGAAAAAATCCCTAGAATGAGCAACTGATTTCAGAAAGAATCATCGACGTACTCATTTGTTTAGTAGTACGGGTTTAAATTGAAATGAGGGAATGGTTAACTTTGAAAAGAATTAAATAATTTACAAATGTCGGATTTTTCATTGTTATATGCAAATAAAGTTGGTTCATGAATTATGTGTCATCAAAGCACTTAGTCTTGTTCTTCAAAGTTGTTCTTAAATAATTGCGCAACAGTCGTTAAAAGAAGAAAGTTGACAACTTATAAGATGTGGCTTAAGTAAATGTGCCTGTCGATCGATCACTTTTCTAAAATAACAAATTTGTGGTTATAAGGTGAGTAAATTTATTGTTTGTTTTAAACCAGGTAGTCAAATACTCGAAGGAAACCACTAGAATGTGGTTTGCTATATGGTAGATGTTATTTAGTTTTACAAGGTAAGACCAAGAAAGTTAGATAACTGATCAAGAAAACTATGCATCCGCTAATATCTTCGCATTACTTAGTTTTGCTATTACTTGTTGGAAGAAGCAACATATTTTAAGAACATATATATTCATATATCATAACACTATAGAGAAAGAAGGTGAAAGTGTGAAACTACTCTCCATGTGTATTTAAAACCGAAGCTACAATCAAACATACACTCAAGTAACAATGGAAAGTTTAGGTGCAAAACAGTCAACCATTTATTATAGGTTAAGGGTATTCGTACATCCTCAAAATTAGGTGCATATGTAGGTCCCGATACGGATCGTCGGACAACGATGATTTCTAGTTTCGGGTGCCGAAACGAGTGCGGAATCCCCGTTACGACACAAACCGAGCGAGAGAGTAAAAACAATAAAAGGATTCAACGTTTAACAATTGTATATTGATTTAGACAAAGTTTCGGTACAAAATTTGATAAAATACAAAGCACACCGGAACTTTCTCTCACTACTCTCTCTAAGCTCATTCAAGCTCGCTCTTTGTGTTTGTATCTTGCTTCTGTCTGCTGTGAATATATATATATAATGTGCAAGTCGACGAACAACTTGCAGTCGACGAAGGACTCCCACGAATGATCTGAGACGGCGAAGAACTTGTTTCTTCGCCACAATGATAAACATCAGTTCTTCGTCATATATGAGTGATCAGTTCTTCTGTGACAACTCGAAATTTAGAACCTTTCGTTGTAACTTGCTTGTACGTTTTGTGACTAGTTAAAATGATAACGTGAACCCTTTTATGTGATAAGTGCTTTGTTGTGAGTGCATTTGTATATATATGTGTACGTGTTTTATGTGAACCGAGAACCCAACCCGAGAACCAAGAACCCGACTCGAGACCATGAGGTCTCGAGTGTATAGTAATCGGTTTTGGGCCTTGGGCCGAGAACCTTTGGCCGGTTGGGCCTTTGGGCCGTGAACCCCCACTCGAAACCCACTAAGGGTGCACACACTTGGAACTTGACTATATAAACTACCCTTAGTTAGTTTTTACCACTTGTTGAACATTACAACACACACACTCTCCTACTTCTCTCTCTCACCTAAACTCTAGAACACAAACACACTTCATCATTCTTGGATCTTTGGACTTGGATCGGCTCACACACACACCCGGTTGGAAGCTTTTCACACACCCTCGAAACCCATAACCGGTTAGTGTTCTTGATGTTTTGTTGAATGTTAGTGTGTTCATGTTATGTTTGTATGAGATTATGTGACAATATGTTAAGTTGTTGAGTTATACATAGAAATCGGTTCATGAATGTTTCTTGTTATTAGTTGAACTATACATAAATATTTGATGATGAAAATGGGTTCATTGTATGTTAAAAAGGGTGAATGATGATATTGGTTGCACTTGGATTAGATCCGAAAAGTTTGGGTGTTTATACTAAGAAAATCGGCTAATGAATATGTTTGTCAAGTAGGATGCATGCTAGTAAATTGTATCTTGATAGTTGTTCATGATTTTGGGTGAATAAGTGTTGTTTATGTTATGAAGAACTTGAATATATGCTTTGAATGTATGAAGAACACTTTGAATGATAGTTAAGAATGTGAAAACCCTTGTGATTTTGATCCATCTTTGACTAGTAACCTGATTAGGAAAACTGTTAGTGGAATGCTATTGGTTATTTCCGGATTTGGGCCTGATTATACTGTACCATTAATCTGACCATATCTGCATCAACACGTGAACTTGACAACGACAGCTTACCGACTCGCAATCACCCGTTGCGACTCGCAACCACAGCGTTACAACTCGAGACTACGCGGTTGCGACTCGCAACCATAACAGGACAAGCCGAAACCACAGGTTACGAGTCCCGTTGCGACTCGAGACCTTAGCATGATGAACCGAAACCATGGTTGCGACACCGGTTGCGACTCGCAACCATCCATGATCAACACACAGCATGACTCGAGACCATGCTTGCGAGTCCGGTTGCGACTCGAGACCACACTTTGGGCCTTAGTTAGTGGGCCGGACTTATGAACTTCTGTGCTACTGTTGATGAGTTATTTGGGCCTGTTATCACGAGCCCAACTGTTTGGACTTTGAACATGTGATTAACTGTTACCTATGAACTGTTACTGATTAAACGTGCTTGCCAAACGTGTTGAACATTTGTGCACTACTTGGTTCGAATCTGATTATACGTGATATCCGTGTTAGGACGTTATTGACTACTTGCGACTTGATTGACTTTCTGTGTTTGACTGCCGAGCAAACCAAGGTGAGTTCACACCCTTTACAAAGCATGGGATTCCCTGGGTTGGGAACGGGGTTAAGGAACGTGGTTCCTCGTCTACCTTGGGTAGGACGTCAGTGGTTCAGGAATGTGATTCCTCGTCCGGATGGACGGATAAACGTACTAGACTAAAACTCTATCACGAAGTCCCTCCTTTTTGTATCGACTAATCGCCGGGCCAATGGCGAGCGGGTCATTAGTTAGATAGCGCTATTTAGGTCTGACAAGCCTCACACCGTGCCGCAGAGGACGGGCGTGAACTAATGGATCTGGGGCACGTCAATGATGATAGACATTGATGTTTTCAGGGCACATAAACATGACTACAGTCAGCAATCGATACGGTAACGAGTCTAGTATACACATGGGGTAGCCCCCACGGCTGGAGAGCCAGATGATGTACATGGGGTAGCCCCCACGGCCGAAATGCCTGATAACTACATGGGGTAGCCCCCACGGCCGGAGTGCCGGAGTAACTGGGAACGAACTGGTCACGTTTTTAAAACTATGGGGTAACCCCCACGGCTGGATGCCAGATAAAGTAAACTGTTTTCGAAACAACTAAAACGAACGCCCACCCGTGAACTCACTCAACTAGTTGTTGACTCGTTACTACATGCTTTGCAGGACCATAGGTACTTAGCTGGAGCTTGCATGGAGGAGGATCGTTGTGGGACAGGGATTGCTACAAAACTATGTTAAACTTGAAACTTTTGGAACTTATGTTATAACTTTAAACTTATGCTTCCGCTTGCAACTTAAACTTATTTGTTTTGGAACACCAATCGTGAATGGTTAAACTTTTATAACTATTTATATGCTTGTTCAGTATGATTGGTGGCTGGATCCTGGTCAGTCACGCCTCCAAGCGGTAGTACTCCGCAGGTGGGATTTTGGGGGTGTGACAGATTGGTATCAGAGCCATTGGTTATAGTGAACTTGGTTTTAATAAAGGAGAAACGTTTTTGTTAAAACCAGACTATAACCGGTTTAGTGCTCAACGGTCCACAACGACACTTCGCTCCTCATGCAAGGCTCGACGTTCTAGGTAATATGATGTATGTATATTGCCTACTTGTTAGTTGCGTAGTACACTGCTCATGGTATGCTTGATTAGTATAACTACTGTTATTTGAACACGTGCGTGCTTACTCTGTCCTACTATCGTGCTTTCGCGAACCTCTCTCACACGTATTACTCTTGTTATGAAGAACCATGTCTGGACGCGTTAACATGACACAAGCCCAGTTGACGGCTTTGATCAACGAGCGAGTTGCCGCAGCGCTCGCAGCCGCACACGCAGGAGGTATATCCTGCAGTCCGAAATGTTCTAGGATCATTTGGATCCTACTCTCGTGAACCAACCTTTGTGTTAAACTCTGTCTTTCTTTCACATACCTTAGGTCAGTATGCTCAGGCACCGGTGTGCACTTTTAAGACCTTTATGGACTGTCGACCCACAACTTTTAGCGGCACTGAAGGAGCAGTAGGTCTCCTACACTGGTTTGAGAAACTGGAGTCTGTGTTCGAAATGTGCGAATGCCCTGAAGCGCGCAGGGTGAAGTATGCTACTGGTACTCTCGAGGGTTTGGCCCTCACGTGGTGGAATGCTCAAGTGCAGATGTTAGGGTTGGTTGCTGCCAACGCCACCCCATGGGAAACTTTCAAGGAAATGATCAGGGAGGAATACTGCAGTCGTGACGACATTCACAAACTGGAAGATGAGTTCTACAATCTTAAGATGTCGGGGTCGGAGATTGAGGCATACACTAAGAGATCGCATGAGCTTGCTTTGTTGTGTCCTACTATGGTGGATCCTCCGTATAAGCGAATTGAACTCTATCTCAAGGGCTTGGTGCCAGAGATCCAAAGTCATGTGACTTCAGCGAGGTTGACTACTATCCAGCAGGTTGTACAGTTGGCTCACCGTCTCACTGACCAAGCGGTGGAGCAGAACAAGTTACCGAAGCGTATAGGTGCTGCAACTACTTCTGGTGCTTCTAGTGGGGATAAACGGAAATGGGATGGAACTTCAAGCAGGGGTTCAACTTCAGTGCAAACTCAGTCTCAGCAGAGAAAGACAGATGATCACCAGAGCCCCGGTCAGCAGTCATCTAGTGGTCAAAGTCATGGTGGGTACAAGGGGAATCACCCCAAGTGCAATCGCTGCAGCCTACACCACAGTGGGCCATGCACCAGGGGCAACTGTCATCGATGCAACAAGCCTGGTCATGTTGCAAAGGATTGCAGAAGCGCATACCCCGTCAACCAGAATCGTCAGCAACCTCAGCAGAACCAGCGACAGCAGCAGGGTAACAACAAAGGGTGCTTTCAGTGTGGAGCTGAAGGCCACTTCAAGAAGGATTGTCCCCAACTGAACCAGAACAACAACAATCAGGGGAATGGTAACAATGGGAACAACAACAACAATGGTGCTAGGGGACGTGTGTTCGTGATTGGTCAAGGTGAAGCAAGGAATGATCCCAACGTGGTGACGGGTAAGTTCCTTCTCGACGACTTTTATGTTACAGTCTTATTTGATTCGGGTGCCGATACTAGCTATGTGTCACTAGAAGTTAGTAAGATGCTTAAGCGTATTCCTACACCCCTGAGCGACAAGCACACCGTAGAGCTAGCTAATGGTAAGAGTTTGGAAGCCTCGCACGTAGTCAAGGGTTGCCAGCTTATTCTCGCTAATCAGACCTTCGCTATCGATCTTATTCCTATTGTCTTGGGTAGTTTCGACGTTGTCATTGGGATGGATTGGTTATCCCAACACCGAGCAGAGATTCTTTGCAACGAGAAGATCGTTCGTATTCCTGGTTTAGGTAGTGAACCTCTCATGATTCGTGGCGACAAGAGAAGTGCTGTTGAGAACATCATCTCTCTTCTTAAGGCCCAGAAATGCTTACGAAAGGGCCACACTGCGATTTTGGCTTTAGTTACTGATACCACAGAAAAGGAGAAGAAGTTAGAAGATTTTCCCGTTGTACGCGACTATCCTGAGGTATTCCCTGAGGAATTACCTGGTCTTCCGCCCCATCGCCAAGTCGAGTTTCAGATTGATTTAGCTCCTGGAGCCGCGCCTGTAGCCCGTGCACCTTATCGTTTAGCGCCATCAGAGTTGGAAGAACTCTCCACGCAACTACAAGAACTCTTGGATAAGGGTTTTATTCGTCCTAGCTCATCGCCTTGGGGAGCTCCAGTACTATTTGTGAAGAAGAAGGATGGTACCTTCAGAATGTGTATCGACTATCGCGAACTCAACAAGGTGACTGTGAAGAATCGTTATCCTCTACCGCGTATTGACGACTTGTTCGACCAGTTGCAGGGGTCGAGCTACTATTCGAAGATCGATTTGAGATCGGGATATCACCAGCTGAGAGTTCGGGAAGAGGATGTCTCTAAGACGGCTTTTAGGACTCGATATGGGCACTATGAGTTTCTGGTCATGCCGTTTGGGCTGACGAACGCACCGGCAGTTTTTATGGATTTGATGAATCGAGTGTGCAAACCGTACCTGGACAAGTTTGTTATAGTCTTCATCGACGACATCCTGATCTATTCTAAGAGTAAAGAAGAGCACGAACAGCATCTACGACTTATTTTGGAACTCCTCCGGAAGGAACAGCTTTACGCAAAGTTCTCGAAATGCGACTTCTGGCTTCGAGAGGTCCATTTCCTAGGGCATGTGGTGAACAAGGATGGGATTCACGTTGATCCATCCAAAGTGGACTCTATTAAGAACTGGCCTGCGCCTCGCACACCAAAGGAAATTCGCCAATTTTTGGGATTGGCAGGTTACTACAGGAGATTCATTAAGGATTTTTCTAAGATCGCGCAGCCTCTCACCTTACTAACGCAGAAAGGCGTTGTTTATCGTTGGGGAAATGCACAAGAGTTAGCTTTTCAGCATCTAAAGGATAGACTTTGCAGTGCACCTATCCTTTCATTGCCAGAGGGCACAGAAGATTTTGTGGTTTACTGTGATGCATCAATTCAAGGTCTTGGTTGTGTATTGATGCAACGAGATAAAGTCATAGCTTACGCCTCACGACAACTTAAAGTTCACGAGAAGAACTACACGACACATGATTTAGAGCTGGGAGCGGTTGTTTTCGCACTTAAGTTATGGCGGCATTACCTTTACGGAACCAAGTGCGCCATCTACACCGACCACAGAAGTTTAGAACACATATTCAAACAGAAGGAACTGAATATGCGGCAACGACGATGGGTCGAACTGCTGAATGATTACGAGTGCTCTATCAGGTATCACCCGGGCAAGGCCAATGTTGTGGCAGACGCCCTCAGTCGAAAGGACACTACGCCTAAGCGTGTAAGAGCTTTACAACTCACGATACATTCTAGTCTACCTTCGCAAATACGAGCTGCTCAGATAGAAGCACTGAAACCAGAAAACGTTAGAGCAGAAGCTCTACGCGGGTCAAGGCAACGCTTAGAACAGAAGGAAGACGGTGCTTATTATGTAACAGGACGCATTTGGGTCCCGCACTATGGCGATTTACGGGAACTTGTGATGGATGAAGCGCACAAATCTCGCTACTCGGTACACCCTGGTTCGGACAAGATGTACCACGATATTAAAACTACGTATTGGTGGCCTAGCATGAAGGCCCACATAGCAACTTACGTCAGCAAGTGTTTGACTTGTGCGCGAGTCAAGACAGAATATCAGAAACCTTCAGGCCTACTTCAGCAACCAGAGATACCACAATGGAAATGGGAGCAAATTTCCATGGATTTCGTTACTGGCCTACCTAGATCCCAGCGCGGAAACGATACTATCTGGGTGATCGTGGATCGACTCACGAAATCCGCACATTTCTTGGCAATCAAGGAGACGGATAAGTTCTCCACTCTGGCGGAAATATACCTCAAGGAAGTTGTTTCGAGGCACGGGGTGCCCACTTCTATTATCTCTGATCGAGATGCACGTTTTACTTCGGAACTGTGGCAGGCAATGCACAAGTCTTTTGGCTCACGTCTAGATATGAGCACAGCGTATCACCCACAGACGGACGGGCAGTCCGAGCGTACTATTCAGACCCTAGAAGACATGCTTCGCGCTTGTGTAATCGACTTTGGCAACAGCTGGGAAAGGCATCTGCCACTCGTGGAATTCTCGTATAATAACAGCTACCACACCAGCATTAAAGCTGCTCCGTTTGAGGCATTGTACGGACGTAAATGCCGGTCACCCCTCTGTTGGGCAGAGGTGGGGGATAGTCAGATCACTGGTCCAGAACATGTGGTAGACACTACTGAGCGGATTGCTCAAATACGACAACGCATGGCGGCCGCTCGTGACCGTCAGAAGGCATACGCCGATAAGGGCAGGAAACCACTTGAGCTCCAGGTTGGGGAGCGGGTATTACTCAAAGTTTCACCCTGGAAGGGTGTGGTTCGTTTTGGTAAACGAGGGAAACTCAACCCACGGTACGTTGGACCTTTTGAGATTCTTGAGAAAATAGGCAAGGTGGCCTACCGACTGAAATTACCAACAGAACTCGGTGCAGTTCACAACGTTTTCCATGTGTCGAATCTGAAGAAGTGTCTGTCAGATGAGACGCACGTAGTTCCTCTGAAGGAACTTACGATCGACGAACAGTTGAAATTCGTCGAAGAACCTGTCGAGATCACGGACCGGGATGTTAAGGTCCTCAAGAACACTAGAATACCTCTTGTTCGAGTTCGTTGGAACTCACGTCGCGGCCCAGAGTTTACCTGGGAGCGCGAAGATCGGATGAAACAAAAGTATCCCCAACTGTTTGAGAACAGTACAAACGCTACTGAGGCTGAAGCTACGGAATTTCGGGACGAAATTCCAGATCAACGGGGGGTGGATGTGACACCCCAGGATAACCGGGAAAACCATGCAACTTGACTAGCTTCCTCAGTGAGTGCCATCAAATTTCGGGACGAAATTTCTTTCAACTTGGGGATGATGTGACAACTCGAAATTTAGAACCTTTCGTTGTAACTTGCTTGTACGTTTTGTGACTAGTTAAAATGATAACGTGAACCCTTTTATGTGATAAGTGCTTTGTTGTGAGTGCATTTGTATATATATGTGTACGTGTTTTATGTGAACCGAGAACCCAACCCGAGAACCAAGAACCCGACTCGAGACCATGAGGTCTCGAGTGTATAGTAATCGGTTTTGGGCCTTGGGCCGAGAACCTTTGGCCGGTTGGGCCTTTGGGCCGTGAACCCCCACTCGAAACCCACTAAGGGTGCACACACTTGGAACTTGACTATATAAACTACCCTTAGTTAGTTTTTACCACTTGTTGAACATTACAACACACACACTCTCCTACTTCTCTCTCTCACCTAAACTCTAGAACACAAACACACTTCATCATTCTTGGATCTTTGGACTTGGATCGGCTCACACACACACCCGGTTGGAAGCTTTTCACACACCCTCGAAACCCATAACCGGTTAGTGTTCTTGATGTTTTGTTGAATGTTAGTGTGTTCATGTTATGTTTGTATGAGATTATGTGACAATATGTTAAGTTGTTGAGTTATACATAGAAATCGGTTCATGAATGTTTCTTGTTATTAGTTGAACTATACATAAATATTTGATGATGAAAATGGGTTCATTGTATGTTAAAAAGGGTGAATGATGATATTGGTTGCACTTGGATTAGATCCGAAAAGTTTGGGTGTTTATACTAAGAAAATCGGCTAATGAATATGTTTGTCAAGTAGGATGCATGCTAGTAAATTGTATCTTGATAGTTGTTCATGATTTTGGGTGAATAAGTGTTGTTTATGTTATGAAGAACTTGAATATATGCTTTGAATGTATGAAGAACACTTTGAATGATAGTTAAGAATGTGAAAACCCTTGTGATTTTGATCCATCTTTGACTAGTAACCTGATTAGGAAAACTGTTAGTGGAATGCTATTGGTTATTTCCGGATTTGGGCCTGATTATACTGTACCATTAATCTGACCATATCTGCATCAACACGTGAACTTGACAACGACAGCTTACCGACTCGCAATCACCCGTTGCGACTCGCAACCACAGCGTTACAACTCGAGACTACGCGGTTGCGACTCGCAACCATAACAGGACAAGCCGAAACCACAGGTTACGAGTCCCGTTGCGACTCGAGACCTTAGCATGATGAACCGAAACCATGGTTGCGACACCGGTTGCGACTCGCAACCATCCATGATCAACACACAGCATGACTCGAGACCATGCTTGCGAGTCCGGTTGCGACTCGAGACCACACTTTGGGCCTTAGTTAGTGGGCCGGACTTATGAACTTCTGTGCTACTGTTGATGAGTTATTTGGGCCTGTTATCACGAGCCCAACTGTTTGGACTTTGAACATGTGATTAACTGTTACCTATGAACTGTTACTGATTAAACGTGCTTGCCAAACGTGTTGAACATTTGTGCACTACTTGGTTCGAATCTGATTATACGTGATATCCGTGTTAGGACGTTATTGACTACTTGCGACTTGATTGACTTTCTGTGTTTGACTGCCGAGCAAACCAAGGTGAGTTCACACCCTTTACAAAGCATGGGATTCCCTGGGTTGGGAACGGGGTTAAGGAACGTGGTTCCTCGTCTACCTTGGGTAGGACGTCAGTGGTTCAGGAATGTGATTCCTCGTCCGGATGGACGGATAAACGTACTAGACTAAAACTCTATCACGAAGTCCCTCCTTTTTGTATCGACTAATCGCCGGGCCAATGGCGAGCGGGTCATTAGTTAGATAGCGCTATTTAGGTCTGACAAGCCTCACACCGTGCCGCAGAGGACGGGCGTGAACTAATGGATCTGGGGCACGTCAATGATGATAGACATTGATGTTTTCAGGGCACATAAACATGACTACAGTCAGCAATCGATACGGTAACGAGTCTAGTATACACATGGGGTAGCCCCCACGGCTGGAGAGCCAGATGATGTACATGGGGTAGCCCCCACGGCCGAAATGCCTGATAACTACATGGGGTAGCCCCCACGGCCGGAGTGCCGGAGTAACTGGGAACGAACTGGTCACGTTTTTAAAACTATGGGGTAACCCCCACGGCTGGATGCCAGATAAAGTAAACTGTTTTCGAAACAACTAAAACGAACGCCCACCCGTGAACTCACTCAACTAGTTGTTGACTCGTTACTACATGCTTTGCAGGACCATAGGTACTTAGCTGGAGCTTGCATGGAGGAGGATCGTTGTGGGACAGGGATTGCTACAAAACTATGTTAAACTTGAAACTTTTGGAACTTATGTTATAACTTTAAACTTATGATTCCGCTTGCAACTTAAACTTATTTGTTTTGGAACACCAATCGTGAATGGTTAAACTTTTATAACTATTTATATGCTTGTTCAGTATGATTGGTGGCTGGATCCTGGTCAGTCACGCCTCCAAGCGGTAGTACTCCGCAGGTGGGATTTTGGGGGTGTGACATCTTCGTCTCACAGGTTTCATGGGATCTTCGTCACACATGAATTGCTGGTTCTTCGTCGAGACCAAAACAGCCAAACATGTTCTTCTTCAACTTCATATTAGGTTGGGTTCTTCGTGGAAATATAATTGACTGGTTTGGTTCTGGACATGCATGTCTTTGTTTGTCGTTTATTCTTAGCAGGTATAAGAATGGGTGAGGGTATTGGTACATCCCCCAAAAGTAATGACACCCCCCCCCCAGCAGCCCCGTATAAGGCAATGAGGGTTGTATAGGGTTTGAGTGCATTAATTATGTCAGAAAAAGTAAAGTTATACGACCCTCATTGCCCTATGAGCGCTGTATAAGAAGGTGGTAGTTGGAGCATTAAACCCTATACGCCTCTCATTTCATTATACACTGCTCATTGGTACTATAATCTCTGAATTTAAGGTATATTGCTGACAAGACAGCTGAGTTCAGACTGAAAAGGCTGAAAAGGTGATCCGCATATACGCGCTCATGGCCCTATACGCTGCGTATTGTTTCGAATTTTTTCCTTTTACCCCAAGCTTACGGGATTTATGTAATACAAATGTTCAAAAATCCCAAAAAAGTGATGAAAATGATAAAAATTTTCTAATAAACAGTCTGGTTAAATTAGATTCGAATCACGATGTCAAATTGGGACTTTGGATATTTTTTTGGTGAAATTTCGAATGAGTCATATGTCTCCGATAGCGTTTGGTTACCCGGCGTTGATCGAGGTGAGGAGGAGGTGGTTTCCGTGCGTCCGCAACACGCCGGAACTTACCATTCGCATCAGGAAGGGAGTGTGCGGTCCGTGGTGCCTGATTTGAACCAGGTAAAAAATTCATATTGTCGTTTTGGTTATTTTAGTATAACCATTAAGTTGTTTCAGGTCGTAGAGGAGGCGGGACCATCTTATGTGGCTCAAAGCTATCCGCAACAGGAAAAACATGCATACGGGACTTACCATTCCCATCAGGAAAAACAACGCAAGAAAAAGTCCGAGGAAGGTGCTTTTGACATCGAGGAAGACGAGAACGAAATCGAGAAAGGTGTTACACACTTCGAGGAAAGTGATCAAGACGAGGAAGATGGTGGTGGCTGGGACGATGGTGGTGGCTGGGACGATGGTGGTGGCGGGGACGATGGTGGTGAAAAGGACGATGGTGCTAATGACCCGAAAAAACAAGGAAAGGTATAACATTACCGTCACTTACGTGTTATTCGTTATGTATAATGTTTATTAAATTTTAGACAATTTTGATTTTGTATACGTGTTATTCGTTATGTATAGGTTTATTAGAAGGGTGCCTATTAGAATTTAGAAAAGGTTGATTTTGTTTACGTGTTATTCGTTATGTATAAGGTTTATTAGATTTTAAACAAATATAGTTTTAAACATAGTTTTAAATTACCGTTGTTTCAGGTATTTGCGACACTTCACGAGTTAAAGAATTGGGCTTACAAAACAGAAATTGCGAAAGGTTACGTCATTGTGACCCAACGAATGGTAACAAAGGGTGAAGATTCGTCAGCAAGGACAGTGAAGATATGGTTGCAATGCGACCGTGGAGGCACATGCAAAAGTAAAGCAACAGTTCGGCGTTCTGGTAGCAAGAAGATTGGGTGTCCTTTTAAAATGATAGGGAAACTAGACGCAAGTAGTGGCAATTGGAGCTTAGTGGTGAAGCAAAAGGATCATAACCATGAGCCTGCGGTATTTCTCGAGGGTCACGCGTTTGCAAGAAGGTTGACCCCAGACGAGGAATTATTGGTAGAGAGACTTTATATTCAAAACATGGAGCCTACGAACATATATTTAACCATAAGAAACAAAACCCACAGAGCGTGTGCATTCTACAAGACATACAAAACGTGATAAAAAAGATTAAAGTCAAAATGTACGGTGATCGGACTCTAATGCAGATATTGGAGAAAATGTTGCATGAAGGAAGGTATGTTTACCACACCCGGGTGAATCCCGAAACAAATGCGGTCGAGGAGGTTTTTTTTTGTTCATCGGTACTCGTACGATATGTGGCGTGCTTTCCCACATGTGTTGATGATTGATACCACTTACAAAACTAATGAGTATAGACTTCCGTTTGTTCAAATTGTGGGTGTGACATCGACACACAAGTCGTTTTGTGTCGCTCATGCTTTTATCTCTAAAGAAAAACAGGATAACTTCTTGTAGGTCCTACAGAACCTCAAAGGATTGTTGGAAGAGGGTATGGAACCGCGCGTGATAGTAACAGATTGCGATAAAGCTTTGATGAATGCTTGCGATAAACTATTCCCAAAAGCATCCAAATTGCTATGTCGGTGGCACATCTCACAAAATATTCTAAAACACACCAAGGCAAAATTTGCAATGGCTGAAGAATGGAAAATATTCAAGCTTTCTTGGTCTCGATTGTGTAATTCTCCCACTGAGACGCTATACAATTATAACTTTGAGCTGCTATTTACGCGACTGACTGACGACCATAGATCAGGTACGTATTATATTACAAACTATAGGGGCCTATTTTGACATTTTATGAAACTATAAGTTGAGGGACTTGTTTGAAATCTAAAGTATTGGGCATAAAATGTAATTATTGAAATCTAAAGTAAAAGGGTTGAAATAGCCTTGTTTGAAACTTATTTTAACTCTAAAATCTTAACCAAGTTAAATGTTGAATAAGAAATCCTTAAAAAAAATTAACTTAGTTAACTATGTTAATTAGAATAACAAAAATGGTTAAAACCAAGTCTAGGGACTAAACTGTCATTTATTGAAAGTTATAGTCTAGGGGTTATTTTGACATTATTTAAAACTACAAAGTATTTGGGCATAAAATGTAATTATTGAAATCTATAGTATAAGGGTTGAAATTGCCTTGTTTGAAAGTTATTTTAACTCTAAAATATTAACCAAGTTAAATGTTGAATAAGAAATCCTTTAAAAAAAATAACTTAGTTAACTATGTTAGTTAGAATAACAAAAAAGGGGGGTTTCTTGTATAACCCGCCCCTTAGCAAGGATCGAACCCGGACCACTCGTGTAAAAGCACCCCTTCTTTACCAGTTTATCCTCCTGTCCAGGAGCTGATATATACCCTAACATTAGTTGTTTTATACTTTAAAAAAGAAGTTAACTTAGTTAACTACGTTAATTAGAATAACAAAAAAGGGGGGGTTTCTTGTATAACCCGCCCCTTAGCAAGGATCGAACCCGGACCACTCGTGTAAAAGCACCCCTTCTTTACCAGTTTATCCTCCTGTCCAGGAGCTGTTATATACCTTAACATTAGTTATTTTATACACTTCATAAAATCCAACCAGGCACACACCTTTTATTTTTTTTTACGTTTTTTATCGCTTTTATAAAAACTAACATTTTTATAAACTCATATACATCAAACCTGTTTTACTAAAAATATAAACTATAATTCTTTCCGGTTTTATCTAATTATTATGAATTAAGTTAGTTTTAATCTTATTAAACTCAATAAAAATAGTAAACTAATTTTATAAAACTTGAAAATTTTTATATAATTATTTTAACATCAGAATGATGTTCGAAAATATAAAAATGATATTTTTCCCAAAATTCGATTTTTAACCAATTTAATCCAATAATTACATAGTTGTATTTGTTTAATTAATTACTTAAAAATAGTTAATTTATCAGAAAAATTTTGTTACAATACAAACATTACAAATCGTTATATTCTGTTTTTTTTTTCAGGGGTTTTGGACTATTTGTATACTGTCTGGCTACTACCCTATAAAGAAAAGTTTGTTTCAGCCTGGACTAACACAAGCCCTAACTTTGGTCAACATACAACCAACAGAGTTGAAAGCCAAACAGCTCGCTCCATAGACTTGTGTGGCTTGTTGACAAAGTTGTAGAGTCACAACGCATACAAATAAACCTCACTTTTCAGGATAGCCGGTCCTTGAAAATGGGGGACCACATGATATCATTCTTTGATAACCTACGTGGTAATGTTTCCCTGAAAGCACTAGATTTGTTGCTTGTGGTGAAGAAAAAGATACGTACGTTGCTCGCAGCAGGGGGGACTTGTGGTCATGTGCTTTTTACGAGTTGTGGGTTGCCATGTGCTTGTCGGATGGAGTGGTGGGAAAATACAAGTAATAAAAACAGGCTTCAACCGCTTATTCTACTTCATATGAATACCCACCCCCGCCCTCATTTCTAACTATTGTTTTTAAAATACAGATTGCAAAATTCCTCTTGCCGCCGTAGACAAATTCTGGACAAAACTAGATTTCAATGCTGAAGAACTTAAGGAAGACGATAATAATCTTCGGGAGGAAATGGACAGAGTCATGCAACAACTGAAGGCGCAACCACCAATAGTGTTAAAAAGTATGTTGTCGAAGATAAAGGAGGTGGTGAATCCAAGTATGACTGACCATCAACCGCCTGAGGTACAACAAGATACTCGGGGACGCCCAACCTCTAAAGCACAACAAAAAAAGAAGGAGGAGGTTGCGAGACGTAAAGATACCCGGTCCGAAGCAAAAGGCAAAAGCCAAAAGAAGGATGAGGATGCTCAAAAGCCAGCAGTGCAACGCAGTCGTTCAAAGAAAAATAAGGCTAAAAAGACAGCTGAAATTATAGATGAAGATTTTCCACCGTTGGTGGGGGATAGGTACGTCAACAATCATTGACCTATATAATATCCTACGTACTTCCATACATACATTTTCCCTGATAAAGATTTTCCACAATATATTTTACAATTATAGGTACAAAAACATGATCGGTCGTTTTAAGGACTGGCTTCCATCTATGTATCGAAGATACATAACACATATGGAAGATGGCCAGCCTGACGGTAACTATGGGTTTCGATCGGTGGCGTTGGGTTTGGGGTTGGACCAGAATGCTTGGATGTGGGTCCGCCAAGAGCTACTGGATGAGATGTTCATTAACAAAGCCCGGTGGATGCCTCTTCTTGACTCTTTTGATCCGGGATTTTACCCTACAGTATATCGATCAATAAAGTGGTTGCACGTGGAACCTGCACCAATGGCATGCTGGATGTTCTTGCCATACGCCGGATTGTTGGTGGCTCAAAAATTTGGTGTGGTTGTTCAACATTTAAGCAATGGTGTTTGTCAAACATACTTTCCCATGTTTGATGGTCCGGCGGAGGGCCATTCTGTTCTTTCGATTGCCTATGTGGAAGATGGCCATTTCATCATGGTTAAGTTAACGGATGATGGTCTGATGCCTCCACCGAATGGACTATGGAATATGTATCGAAGTACTGAAGCTATGGAGTGGGAGACAATGTACATGTCTCGTCTTTCAGAGGGTAAGAAGTTACTTCGTAGTAATAGAAGTGTACGAAGAGACTTTATTAACTTGTTGTAGGTTCTCGTTGTAACACGTAAAACTGTTCAATCGTATTATTATGTTTTATTTTTTTATGTTACATTCTATTATCTTTTGAATATAGTGTAAGCAACATTTATTTTATAAAAAAAATGTTAATTACATTGTTTTATAATGTAAAAAACACTTATTTACATCACTATTTTTATTAAAAGAAAGGCATCATATGCAGCATATTGGGCAATGAGAGGTGTATACCAGCCTCTATATGCCGCTCATAGCACAATAAGCGGCTGCTGGTAAGCAATCTATAAGCCACGTATTGGCTAATGAGGAGTGTATACCAACACAAACAACATTTCAGCTCGCTAAAGAGGGAAAACTAGATCAAAATCAATTCAAACACACACACCAAAAACACACACAACTCTCTCCCGTATACCATTTCTATCCCGTATCGAACCATACAGTGCGAATTTCCACAAGAGGTTAGTAACATCTTCATCTTTCCTTTTTGTTATTGTTTTTTTACGGTTTTTTTTGTTTATTCTGAAATATTTTGTTTGTGGTGTTTGGCGGTAGAGGTGTTTAACGGTGGTGGTTGTTAGAGTGGTTTAGGTTAGGAATGTGGTGGTTGTTAGAGTGGTTGAGGTTAGGACGGTGGTGGTTGTATCTATGGGTTAGGGTTTGACGGTGGTTGTGGGTGGGCTGTGGTGGTTGTGGGTTGGCTGTGGTGTTTGTGGGTTGTCGTAATTTTATTAATATTCTGACAAAATATTAACTTTTAATTGTTGCAGATATGTCGTCAGATGAGGAACAACAGGCACCAAATGGTGGTCCGGTATTCAATCCGATGGCCGAGGGTAATTGTGAGCAGTACGAATTTTTAGACTTCCCCCAGCGCAGTATGGAATACAGACGTTTTGCCAAGTTCCGGGGTATGAGAGTGAGGCAGCAGAGGGCATTGTGTTGGGACGCGTTACGGGAGTGTGACGAGGAGCAGAGGGCCCGGGGTATAATCGGGGAAAATAACCCGTGGGATCGTATGTTTTTTATGCGGCTGGGCCTTCTTATAGGCCTATGGTGGTGGAGTTCCTCTCCACGTTTATCTATCGACCACGGCCTGCTGAGCAGCCTAACTCAGATATGGACGATCCGATGGTGGAACCACCCCCTGCCGAGGTAACTTTCTGTTTATTCGGGGAGCGACAGAATATGTCGCTGCGTCAGTTTTCTTTGGCCACCGGATTCTACACTGATGAGGAGTTGGTTCAAGATATTTATACCACCGCGATCACATCTATGCCTGATGATTAGTTGCTTGCTTGGTGGCCCACCCTCTGTGATGTACCCTTCGATCATAAGGCCCGTGTCTTGTTGATTACTGACCCACTCGTTCGCTACATACACCGTTGCATTGCCACGTCGATATTTGGGCGTGGCAAAAGCAACGAGTGGGTCACGAAAAACGACCTGTTCTATCTTTACTGTTTATTCACGGGGACGCCGTGCGCCCTCCATCGCTGCCTGGCGGAGTATTTCGCCTCATTTTCCCGACGTCAGGCACGTGGCGGATTGCACGGAGGGGCGTTCATCACGCGTATTGCCCAGCATTGCGGTCGGTATTTTCCATTCATCGGTGAGTTGCCACCGCCTGCCCCTTTCGAGTATTTGGGTATTAGGACGATGAGAGGGATGCACTTGGTGGTGAACTTTCCGGGCATTGGTTATCGGTTTGTCGGTGAGAACGATCAGATTTTCGTAGCCCAGTCGTTAGTACATCAACATATGTTGGACGCTGCGGAGGTGGATATGCCTCATGTTGTTGATGAGCCTGTTGGAGAGGGTGACGTCGAGCCTGAGGTTGAGCAGGGGCATCCGCAGGAGCCGCCACAGCATCCTCGGCGCGTCTATCATGCGGTGAGGTTGCCTCAGTCCACTCAGCGTCTCCTCGAGAGGCTTGTGGCGGGTCAGACGGCTGTGATGGGGAGGTTGGCGCTACAGGATCGACGGATGGACCGGATGGAGGATATGATGGAGTGGATGATGGCTAGCGAGGCTGATAGGCGTAGCGAGGCGGGGTTGCCGGTTCGAGACCCACCACAACCACGAGTGTATCCTGGGTCCGGCTCGAAAGCCGGCCCGTCCCGCACGCAGGCAGGCCCTTCCGGCACGCAGGCAAGCCCGTCCGGCACGCAGGCAGGCCCGTCTGACACGCAGATGTAGTTGATACGTTATGCGGATAGTGGTTCTGATGACGGTGACGAGGAAATGGCTTAAGAGTAGTATTTATCTGTTTCGTTTGGTTGTATTTTGGGTTTAATGTGGTTGTACGAATAAATATTTATTGGTCTTTTGTTATTTATGTTTAGTTGTATGCCCGGTTGTTTTTGTATAAACCTTTAATCTTTTATCGCATGTATGGATGGTAACATGTTTAATATTTTATCAGCATCTATGTTGTATTTTGGGTTTAATGTGGTTGTACGAACAAATAGGTATTGGGATTCTTATAACGAAGGGGTATATTGGTCTTTTTTAAAAATGCTAAGGATGTGCAGAAGGGGTATAAACGATTATAAGAATTTCAGGGACTGGATTTGAAAAATTAGAGTTACAGTTAGTTTTTAATAACTGTGCAGGGACTGTTCTTGTGCAAAACAAACCTCAGGGACTGGATTTGAAAAATTATAATTACACAAAAAAAAGGAGGGGTCCTTCTGTATCGGACCGGCCTCCCATGGGATTCGAACTCGTACACCTCGCATAGAACACACAAGCCTTAACCAGTTTATCCTCCTGTACAGGAGCTGATAAATTGGTTATAGTATTTCATTTATACACTTCATACACTTTAAGGTGCTCATTGAACCATACGGCTCTCATTGAACACAAACACTTTTGCAGGGACTGTTCTTGTGCAGGGACTGTTCTTGTGCAAAACAAACCTCAGGGACTGGATTTGAAAAATTATAATTACACAAAAAAAGGGAGGGGTCCTTCTGTATCGTACCGGCCTCCCATGGGATTCGAACTCGTACACCTCGCATAGAAAACACAAGCCTTAACCAGTTTATCCTCCTGTACAGGAGGTGATAAATTGGTTATAGTATTTCATTTATACACTTCATACACGAGGTGCTCATTGAACCATACGGCTCTCATTGAACACAAACACTTTCCCAACTTCAATAAAGGGGTAAACTAGATCTAAAATTTGAAAACTTACCCTAAAACACCAAGAACACACACACAAACGCTCTGGACCACACGATTTTCACAAGACAAACTCTGGACCACACGATGAAGGTTAGTTTGTATTTCAAATTTTATTGCTTAATCTTCAAACTTTTTTTATATTTTGGTTTATTTCCGTCGTTTGTGGTGGTGTTGGGGTTCACGGTGGTGGGGGATTGGTGGCGGTGGGGATTGACGAAGGTGGGGGATTGACTGTGGTGGGGAATGGTCGTGGTTGTGGTGGTGGTGGTGGTTGACGGTTGTGGTGGTGGTGATGGTTGTGGTGGTGGTAGTGGTTATGGTTGTGGTGGTGGTGGTTGTGGTGGTGGTGGTGGTAGTGGTTATGGTTGTGGTGGTGGTGGTTGTGGTGGTGGTGGTAGTGGTAGTGGTTATGGTTGTGGTGGTGGTTGTGGTGGTGGTGGTGGTTGTGGTGGTGCTGATGGTGGTTGTGGTGATTGATGACTGTCGTGGTGGTGGTGGTGATTGACGGTTGTGGTGGTGGTGATGGTTGTGGTGGTGGTGGTAGTGGTTATGGTTGTGGTGGTGGTAGTTGTGGTGGTGGTGGTAGTGGTAGTGGTTATGGTTGTGGTGGTGGTGGTTGTGGTAGTGGTTATGGTTGTGGTGGTGGTGGTTGTGGTGGTGGTGGTGGTGGTGATTGACGGCTGTGGTGGTGGTGGTGGTGGTGATTGACGGCTGTGGTGGTGGTGGTGGTTGTTGTGGTGGTGGTGGTTGACGGCTGTCGGGTAACCCTACCCGACTCCCAGCCCGACACGTTTGTCGGGTCTAGACTTATATCATCGTTTTTTTAAATGTGCATATGTTATTTTTATTATTAGATTTATTATTTTTAACAATATATTTTCGGATGTCGGGTCTAATGCTATAATTGTATGTTTTATTAACAGGATATCGAAAGTCGGTGTTTTGATTGTGGTGGTAACGTAATTCTTATGAAGCAGTACACTACGTTCATATTTCAGATTCAAACGCTTAACTGCGTTCGTATTCCAGATTCATGCACCGGAACGTCCACCAACGACAATGCTTCTGCACCCACAGTCTGTGACGGTGGAAGTAGATATTTACTGGTGACTGTGAGGGTGAACTGGAATGTTCTTCCACCTCTACCATTGACAATGCTTCTGCATCAGCAACCTCGAGGAGAACTCCTTCTGTATGGATTGGTTCTTCATGTTCCGGAACCGGTTACTGAGAATTCTTCAGCAACAACGAGGGAGTGCCAGATCAGGTCGAAGGTTTACCATGGAACGCATCCTTAAACTTGATAGCAGCAATATGGTGACCGAATAGAGATCTGAATAACCGATACAGTTTGCAAGAATTTAATAATATGTAACAGTTAGCGATTTAGGGTTTAGGGTTTAGGGTTCAGGGTTTAGTCGTTACATTTTGTATTAAAATGACATGTTTTGTGTATTAATATAAAAGGTGTTTCGTGTATTTATTGCGTTATGGTTAATAAATGACAAGTGAAAAATAATTAGGGTACCCAATAATTAAAGACATTATAATAATTGGTAAATAAAAAATTTGACATTTTATAATACACAAAATTCATTTCATAAGATATAACATCGTTTTTTTAAATGTGCATATGTTTTATTATTATAAGTTGCATAAACTCTCAAGACATAACATTCCGCTAAATAACCAAAATACGAGAGTCATTACATTCGTTTACATAAGTTGCATAAACTTAAATACGGCTAACGACAAATACAAATACGGACAAAAAAAAAAACAAAATCCAACAGATTATCAAACATGTGTCCATATTAAGAACGACCCTTGGATTTTTATCCCTTTTATTTTCCATTTCTGCTACTTGCTCTTTATACATTCGAACCTCCTCTCTCAAAAACTTGACTTCATTTTCAAGTACTGCTTTCGTATCCATCAAACTTCGGATGACTTGAACTGACCGAGGACACATGGGAGGGTCGATCCACGCAAAGAATTTGCACCGAGAACGCTGAAACCGAAGGCGAATTAATATATATCATTACCACTATACAAACCATAATGCATAAGTTACAACAACCATTGCATTAAGATGTTTTTAAAGTACATACCAATTGCACGCAGGTGTAAAATTGACGCCCGAGATTAATATCCGTCCAAGATGTTTTTATCCCAGCTTGCCTTCCACATCTACACATAACCATTGTGAATGTAAAAGTGGATATGGATTACACTTTCTCGTACGTAATATTAGAAAAAAAAGAACCAATACGCCACTCATAGCACAATGAGATGCGTATAAAGTACAAAATCCAACCACTTTTTCAGAAAAAGTAAATACATATGCCTCACATAGTGCTATGAGGTCCGTATAAAAAAAGTTAGGTGGTGTATATGCCTCACATTGACCTATACGGTCGTATACACTGCCACCTTTTCAGAAAAAGTAACTGCTTACCCTTTCTTTAACTTATTTACGGAGGCATATGCCTCCTGCTTTGACAGTTCACCCAACTAGATCCCCAAAAAGTTCTTGGACCACACGAGACCAACGTTGGACCACACGATGAAGATCTGGAAGTACACACACACGCACAGATTATTTGTCTCTCGTATTGTTATCGCTCTCGTATCGCTCCATACGCTCGGAGTATTTAAGGTTTGTTCGTATTCTGTATTTTTATGTTTAATTTTCATTTTTTTCTCTGATTTTGGTGGGTTTTTGTGGTTGACGGTTGTGTTGTTTTGTGGGTGGTGGGCTGTGGTGGTTTTGGGTGGTTAGGTGAAGGTTTACAGTGGTGGTGGTGGTGGTGGTGGTGGTGTGTAGTCAGTGGTGGCTGTTGTGGTGTTGTGGGTGGTAGGCTGTGGTGTTTGTGGGTGGTGGGCTTTGTTGTTGGTTTGTTAAGGTTGACGGTGGTGAGGTGGTGGGATGTGGTGGTTGAGGTGGTGGGTGGTGGTGGTTGAGGGTGGTAGGTTGCGGTGGTGGTGGTGTGTTGTGGTAGTTGGGATGGTGGTTTTGGTGGTGGTTAGGTTGTGGGTGGTCGGCTATGGTGGTGGGTGGTCGGTTGTGGTGGTAGTGGGTGGTCGACTATGGTGGTAGTGGGTGGTCGGCTATGGTGGTGGTGGGTGGTCGGCTATGGTGGTGGTGGTGTTGGTGTTGGTGGTGGTGGTGGTGTTGTTTGTTTATTATTTTTTACAATATAATTTCTAATATCGAGTCTAACACTATAATTCTATGTTTTTTAACAGGATATCGAAAGTCGGTGTTTTGACGGTGGTGGAAACGCAATTCTTATGGAGAAGTGCACTGCGTTCATATTTCAGATTCATGCGTCGGGACGTCGGTCTAGGGTGAGGTGCTTGGCGGTGGGGGATGCATCATCCAACGTCAATAGCTAAGTCACCCGGTGTTGTCTTGTTAGCATCTCCCCACGCGCGGCAGTTCCGTCACCGCCATCTACCGACGCCTAGTAGTTCCATCACCACCATATACCATTACGCGTCTGAACCGGCTTTTAAACCGGACGGAATCTACGGAGAAGCTGTTCGATTTCACAGTTTGTTTGAGAACCTGATTCAGATACACAACGGTCTCTTTGCTTCGTCCACTAGAACTATTTGTGTATGCATTCTTTTGGTAGTTAACAACCAAAAGAATGCATACACAAATAGTTCTGGTGGACGAAGCAAAGAGACCGTTGTGTATCTGAATCAGGTTCTCAAACAAACCGTGAAATCGAACAGTTTCTTCGTAGATTCCGTCCGGTTTAAAAGTCGGTTCAGACGCGCGATGAAATAAACGATTCTATTCCCAACTCACGACATTGCCTTATATTTAAAATCTCAATTGATGAAGGGTTTGTCATAAGAACAGGTTCATCAAATCGAGAATCAACTTCTTCATCATATTTTTCATGCATTTCCATTAGCCACAGTTGTACGAAGAAACTGTTCGATTTCACGGTTTGTTTGAGAACCTGATTCAGATACACAACGGGTTCGTGTGAATCTAAGTAATAATATGTAATAGTTAGCGATTTAGTGTGTAGGGTTTAGGGTTTCGGCTATGTATTGTATTACATTTTGTATGAAAGTGTTATGTTTTGTGTTATTTTATCAAACAATGTTCACTTACATTTGCGTTTTTTATTATAGAGAATTTTACGTTTTATAATAACACTTGATAAAAAAATGTAGAAGTTTTATAATACTAATTAAAAAAAGTGGTGACGTTTTATAATAACACTTGATAAAAAAAATGTGGAAGTTTTATAATACTAATTAAAAAAAATGGTGACGTTTTATAATAACACTTGATAAAAAAAATGTAGAAGTTTTATAATACTAATTAAAAAAAAATGGTGACGTTTTATACTAAGAGTTGATAAAAAATGTAGAAGTTTTATAATAAAAAAAGTTGACGTTTTATACTAACACTTGATGAAAATGTAGAAGTTTTATAATATTAATTATAAAAAATATTGACATTTTATAATAATAATTAACTAATAAAAATGTTGCCATTTTTCTAAATATATTAAATAAAAAAATGACATTTATATACATTTCTTTTATAACAATAAATAATAATAAATATAAATGTTTATATTTTTTTTTATTTTAACAACAATTTAAAAAAAAATATATAAAGTTTTTCTTAGATAATATTTCACCCACTTGAAAACCCTCCATACCCTTCAAATTTATTCTACACAAAAGAGCCAATGATTGGGCAATCATTGGCTGACACCCAATCATTGACAATTAATATGATGTGTGAAAAAGTAACCAAAAAGTAAACATATAGGGCAATGAGGGGCTTATCAGGTGGGTCCATTTTCAGGCGTATAGGGCAATGAGGGGTGTATAGGGTTAGAGGATGTGTGGATAAATTTAGGGGATGTGTGGATAACCAGACCAATAAGAATTTCATGTGCATTCATTTGATAATTGATTCACATGACATCATCATGGTGATGTCATGGTGATGTGTCGGCGGGAAACGGTTCGCGGCTATTCGTGCTTCGCGTGTCGATCTCTGGGGCGCACGACGGAGGAATGTCGTGACGTCGGTATTGAGCCGAACCTAATCGAGTCGAACGGAACCGAGTCGCGTCCACGAAAAGTGTATCAAGAGCATATCCCCCATCAGTAGCATATAGAGCTATGAGTGGAGTATAGGGGTTCAATGCATTAAATGCGTCAAAAAAGTGAATCTATAAGCTTCTTGTTGTCCTGTGAGCGGCGTAAAAGATGGTGGTAGTTGAAGCATTAAACCCTATAAACCCTATGTAACATCCGTTAAAAGGGGTTTCCAAAGTCCGATCCGTTTTGAAATCCGGATCCTAACGATTTGGACCTCAGAAATTTTGCGCGAAATAAATAACCATCGAAGGAATTATTATTATTATTATTATTATTATTATTATTATTATTATTATTATTATTATTATTATTATTATTATTATTATTTTCCATTTATCAAATTGGTTATCCATTTAGTTAAGACTTAAATGCTTGGTTGGTCCCTGTGGTTTGCAAAAATTGCAGACTTGGTCCTATTGGTTTACTAATTACATGCGTGGTACCAAAAGTTGTCAAAAATGAACTCACTTGGTCCCCAACCCTAACATCAGTTAAATATCTCAGTTAAATACATCTAAAATTACCAAACTACCCTTGATATTAAAAACAAAAAAACAAAGACTAAAAAATAAAAATAAACAAAATTTATAAAGGATTATTTAATACTTTGTGGGCCCCACCTCCTTCTTCTTCCCCAAACCACCACCACCATCTCATCTCCTCCACCAAATACCCCCCACCACTGAACTCCCACTCACCACCGCATTTCTGTCAGAAAAAAGAGATGGACCCATCCCCATCATCTTCTTCTTCACCTCTCTCTCTCTTAGGATCAACATAATAAAAAGCAAGTTATGGAGACGAGACGAGTTTGACATGGTGGACCTATTTTTCACTTCTTATTAGACTGTGTGATGCATACACGATCTGTCTCCTGCTGCTAAATCACCTCAATTTTCGAATTTTAATTTCTAATTGATTGCAACATACCCTTAACAGTTGCAGAGAGATAACCATTCAAATATTTCATGTAATTAAACCTTTCACATTAATCGCATCAGCATTAGATATGTTCTCGGATATTTCATCCATTCAAAACTAAAAACATGAAAGCTGGTAATCAATTTATCTGGTCAACATCATCCATCATCGAGCTACACCTTTAAACTTAGCGTGCATCACCATCACCAATTAGAAACCGAGCATCACCACCTCCGCTGCAAACGACCAACACTCTCCACCATAACCATCGTCACAATCAACTACCCACCGCTACTCCGACCACCGTAAACCACCACACAACCACCACCATCACTATCCCCGCCGGTACCCACCACACCAGTCACGGCCTGTGTTGTTGCCACCACCACCGCTGTGGCTCTGCCACCATGCTAGCTACCGCCTGGGTGATTAGGGTTTTGGGTGATTTAGGGGATGTCGACGGAGTAATTGAGTGAAGGAGGATCGCTACCGGCCGGAGATGCTTGATTTTCCGGCGAGAGAGGATGTTGGTTGTGATGGGGTATGTGGCTGGATGTTGGTGGTTTGAGGAATATGAAAGAGCTGGTGGTGATGGTTATGGTAGAAGAAGATAGGTGGGGGTGGGGCCCACAAAGTATTAAATAATCCTTTATAAATTTTGTTTATTTATATTTTTTAGTCTTTGTTTTTTGTTTTTTAATACCAAGGGTAGTTTGTTAATTTTAGATGTATTTAACTGAGATATTTACCTGATGTTAGGGCTGATGACCAAGTAAGTTCATTTTTGACAAGTTTTGGTAACACGCGTGTAATGAGTAAACCACTAGGACCAAGTCTGCGATTTTTTTGCAAACCACAGGGACCAACCAAGCATTTAACTCTTTAGTTAAACTTCAATTAAAACTTATTAATTTCAATATGGTTATCCATTTATCGATTTGGAATTTTGGTTATATAAAACAAAGAAAGAAATAGTTAAAGTGTGCTTATGACATCATCATGGTGATGTCATGGTGATGTGTCGGCGGGAAACGGTTCGTGGCTATTCGTGCTTCGCGTGTTGATCTCTGGGGCGCACGACGGAGGAATGTCGTGACGTCGGTATTGGGCCGAACCTAACCGAGTCGAACCGAACCGAGTCGCATCCACAAAAAGTATATCAACAAACTCCCCCTTGGACGCTGCTCGTGATGGTTCGTTCTTCACATTGTCGGATCTTTAAAAGGTCTTCACGTGTCGCAAACAAGGAGTGTATCAACAAACTCCCCCTTGAATGATGCTCGTGAATCTTTTGATCTTCAATACTTTTAGATCCTTTTGGTGTTGATTAGAGGTCAGCTGCAACTCGATCATCTTTATCTTCTGATTGCATCAATGTTGTGTCTTCACATTACGACTTGTCATCTGACACGTTCTCTTTGTTTTTAGCTGGTTCTGATGTCGCATTAGCACATACAAGAAAGCTAGTCACGTAATGAGAACAACCGCTTGGAATATGAACGAATTAAACAACGACACATATGAGACCAACTCTGAATCAAACACCGACCCACAATAGTTTGAAAGTTTAAAAATTGATCAATTTTAATCCTTTAACTTTCAAAACTTGTTAACTTCGACAGTTTATGAAGATACAATTGTTTTCCGGCTTACAATCAGGATGTTGGGTAGGATAGACTCGAGTTCCAACATCGGTCAATCAAAAATAAACTAGAAGCAAAATCTTTATGGCTTTTATAAAGTTTGTATTAAAACACACCTAAAATCTTTTTCGTGTTTTTCACTTTTCAAATGTAAAGACGAAAAGCAATAAATAAATATATACAGAGATGCAGAAACGGAGAAAAGTAAATAAATATTTACAAACGATCTTTTTGCGAGTTTCGAGGGTAAGAGAATCATATCAGTGTATGGTCACGCCAAAACGCTCTTGTTGTTCAATTAGTTAACATTTAAATAAGCATCCTATAACGATTATCGGTATTGTTGTCCACATAAGCTCAACTTATCAGATGTAATCATGGTTAGGGGATACGTTAAGGTATGATTTATACTTACCGACCGGTGTTCATCCACACACGACACATTCCCGTATCAAGGTATGCATGAGAGTTCATCTTACTGGTGAGTATACCATTTATCATCTGTTTGACCGTATAAAATGTGAGAAACTCACTTATTTTTTTATTGAAAACAAGCCCTATGTAATAGAATCACTTATTGATGAGGAACTTGATTTTCAGATGCATAGATGCATGAGGGCACAGGAGCAAGTCCGTGAACAGGCTAGTACCATCGTACAGACAAAGAGACGAACCAAACGTAGAACTAAATCCTCACATTGGACATCTAGCTTGGGCAGATGCTTTCATTGTCACAGCCGATTCAATCAGCATGTTGAGTGAAGCGTGTAGCACTGGATTTGTCACGACCCTAGCCCCGGTTTGACCCGGTCAAGAGCCGCGGAAAAGGAACCCCGTGTATTTAATTTAGGCGACAGTGGAAGTCTTTAATTCAGGATCTTTTAATACTAAAAATGCCCGTTTACTTTATTACATAATTTAGGGATAAAACCCTAATTTTTACAATAAAGTGATTTCACTAGGAAATCTTTATTTTACAAAATGTGTTTCTTTATTTATTTATATTGAGCCACTTCCTTAAGCTTATAATGCTTCACGGCACTTTTCCTGGATCACATCAGATCACCTGAAACATGTTTGAAAAAGGTTTTGTCAGCGGAGAGATACTGAGTGAATCATTCATTTTGTCTAAAACGATACTTTTGTTATAATTTACAGTATTAAGAGCGATTACAATGTTTCTACATGTCAACCATATACCCACGGTATTTGTCACTCGACCACCCATTGGCTATCTCGTTGTCGAATGGTGTCTGTGACTATAGTCATATCACCCATTGGCTATCTCGTTGTCCAATGGTGATGGATTAATAAGTAATGTATACAAAACCCCACATACCGGTTGTAATGAAGACTACAAAGACTTAATTCCTCTAATTATAACTTTGAAAATAAACATGATTTTGAAAGCAAGTTTGATAAAAAGAGAATGACTCACATTGCAGATTTATGCGGGCGGAGTTTAGTCTACTGATTAGCCTGTTTAACCTAATTTAAATAACAATGCACATGAACTGGGTTAGTAACTAATACAACATTTACGACAATTCACGAGATTAAACCCTCACAACAGATGACAAAGTGCGATACTTAAACATCCATCGAATTAACGACGAATGACAAAGTATAAACCCAATTTGAGCAGCACTTAAACATTCGTTGGATAGTTTCAATCGATCGGACGTTGAATCGTAATAGCGATCGAGTTATTACCCTGTTTATCGCGGCAGCGTTTAGTGATACATGTGTGTTTGTAGTAATTAAACGATATCTCAGTGTATAATTGGAATTTGATCGTCGAACCAACACCACAGTGCAAGTGCCACACCCCTCTATATATACTGAAAATTTGGTTCCGTCGTGTGGCGCGACAGGGAGAGCTGTCTCCTTCGCGTGGCGCGACAGGTCTATTTTTAGCATAGGGTGGCCACGTTCATGGGTAGCTCAGCTGATACCACCTTTTCTTGTCACGGCCCTAGCCCCAGTTTGACCCGGTCAAGAGCCGCGAAACAGGAACCCCGTGTTATTTAATTTAGGCGACAGCGGAAGTCTTTAATACAGGATCTTTTAATACGAAAAATGTCCGTTTACTTTATTACATAATTTAGGGATAAAAACCAAATTTTTACAATAAAGTGATTTCACTGGGAAATCTTTATTTTACAAAACGTGTTTCTTTATTTATTTATATTGAGCCACTTCCTTAAGCTTGTAGTGCTTCACGGAACTTTTCCTGGATCACATCAGATCACCTGAAACATGTTTGAAAAAGGTTTTGTCAGCGGGGAAATACTGAGTGAATCGTTCATTTTGTCTAAACGGATACTTTTGTTATAATTTACAGTATTAAGAGCGATTACAATGTTTCTACATGTCAACCATATACCCACGGTATTTGTCACTTGACCACCGATTGGCTATCTCGTTGTCCAATGGTGTCTGCGACTATGGTCATATCACCCCTTGGCTATCTCGTTGTCCAATGGTGATGGATTAACAAGTAATGTATACAAAACCCCACATACCGGCTGTAATGAAGACTACAAAGACTTAATCCCTGTAATTATAACTTTGAAAATAAACATGATTTTGAAAGCAGGTTTGATAAAAAGAGAATGACTCACATAGCAGATTTATGCGGGCGGAGTTTAGTCTCCTGATTAGCCTGTTTAACCAAATTTAAATAACAATGCACACGAACTGGGTTAGTAACTAATACAACATTTAGGACAATTCACGAGATTAAACCCTCACAACAAATGACAAAGTGCGATACTTAAACATCCATCGAATTAACGACAAATGACAAAGTATAACCCCAATTTGAGCAGCACTTAAACATTCGTTGGATAGTTTCAATCGATCGAACGTTGAATCGTAATAGCGATATGGCGGCAACGGGAATTTGATCGTCGAACCAACACCACAGTGCAATTGCCACAACCCTCTATATATACTGAAAATTTGGTTCCCTCGCGTGGCGCGACAGGGAGACCTGTCTCCTTCGCGTTGCGCGACGAGTCTATTTTTAGCATAGGGTGGCCACGTTCATGGGTAGCTCAGCTGAGTTGGTTGTTCGACTAAATTCAATTCCTACAACAAATTATTTAGATAATCGTCAGCTAGGGTTTACCCCCCCCCCTGAGTTTTAGGGGCCCTGATCCTAATTCTGATTATTCTGAATATTTTAGGGTTTATGCAGGATTACTTGGGTTTCTCAATTAGGGTTTCCTTATTGGAAAATTAACACAATAAGTAATAATTTTAGTGAGAGTTGTTACAGGGTCCACAACAAGTGGTAACGAGAACAGAGGAAAATTTCCGATGACCACAACACCACAATTGATTTCTTGCCATTTTCCAGCTCAAAACGCAGGTTCGTTTTTTGATGCAGTTTTGCACGTTCTCTTTATGTTTGGTAACTGTACATAATTGACAACTATGATTGTATTAGCTTACAATGGGTTCTCATTATGTTATTAAACTTGCAGGAACCTCTACTATCATCTTAGAGAGTATTTGGTGTAAATGAGCCCTTTCTACCACTTCAAGGACCTGTATTTCTTAAATTAACTTGAGTTCAAGTTATCCGACTAAGTTTGGAAAGTATTTGACTAAGTATATGATGAAGAAGTGGACGATGACACGGATATCACGTACATTTATTACATTTTATATGTTAGCTAGTTTTATGACGTGCTTGTGAATTGTGACTTAAAACGAACACGAATTGTGACGTTTATGACGTTTATGCTTATGTTTTTTTTGAAAGGCAACCATTTATGCTTACGTTTATGCTTATTAGTTTATGTTTATTTAGTTTTTGTGTGTCGTGAACCGGAAATTTGCAGGTTTGTATTGAAAAAACAACAAAAATAAAACGTTTTTTAAGCATCAACGACGACAGGGAAATAGTGACGACTGTTAGTGAAATATTGTGGGTTCGTTGGCTGTTGACAGAACTGGGTGCTCCATCTATTGGCCCTACTACATTGTACTGTGACAATCAAGTAGCCCGACATATTGCCAATAACGTTGTTTTTTCATGAACAACCTAAACATGTTGAAATGGATTGCTATTTCGTACGGGAACGGGTCGAGACGGGAGAAATTAAGCCCGCTTTCATTGATACTAAGAGTCAAATGGTGGACCTCTTTACTAAACCTCTTGCAGCGCATAAGCTAAAGTACCTTCTTGGCAACTTGGGCATTTGCAATTTTCTTGCTCCAACTTGAGGGGGAGTATTGGAATTGATTTTATATATGTTTTCCTTATTATTAGGCTAGCTTGTTTTCTTTAGATAATATTTGTTTCCTTTTCTTGGGTTGTAATTGGTATTTATATACCATTGTTCTTAATGAATGAATTAACTTTGATACCAAAACCTAGAATATCATCTTATGTACTAATTATTTCACCTACTCCATTTTACTTTTTGTTTTGTTTGTATCAAATAACACTATTAATCTGAACTTATTTTTAAATTTATTTTCTCAACGCTTTCGTGCCAGTTGTACGAAGGATAGAAAAAAAAAAGGAAATAAGAACAAAAAATATACCACAGTGAACTATTGTCATGAGCCAAAAATACCATAATGATTCACACAATTGTGCATGTGTGTGAGATATTTGTTGAACTCGATGGAAAATATAAGCAAAAGAAGAAGTATAAATCACACCGAAAATAGAAAGGCATAAGAAGGAATACAACAACACATCTAGCGACTGCTAATTAGTCTATAAAGGGTGAAATAATTGGCTGTCCCTTTCATTGATATTACCCACTATATATAATAAAATACAAATCTCCTAATCATACTGAGAATATTTACAATCAATGCTATAGTTGACTATGCACAATCTATGCCTAATTATACGCTATCATACCCCCGTTGTCGAAGCGGGAGGAGGCCGGATGCTGAGACTGGAGCGGAAATCGTCAAAGAGAACTCTAAGGAGCCCTTTAGTAAAGATATCGGCAACTTGATGACGAGTGGGGACATGAAGAACTCGAATCCGTCCTCTCTGAACCTGTTCACGAACGAAGAAAATGTCCAACTCAATGTGCTTCGTTCGTTGATGCTGAACAGAATTGTTGGAGAGGTAAATGGCACTAACATTGTCACATTAGACAAGAGTGGCATGAGATAGAGGACGGTGTAGCTCAAGTAAGAGGTTCTGAAGCCAACAAATTTCTGCGACCACATTTGCAACACCCCTGTATTCGGCTTCGGCACTGGAGCGTGATACAGTAGTCTGACGCTTCGAGGACCAGGAAATTAAATTCTCACCCAAATAAACACAATACCCCGAAGTAGAACTGCGAGTATCGGGACATCCCGCCCAATCTGCATCCGTATAAGCATGAAGAGAGAAATTTGCAGCCGGGCCTATGTGTAGACCAAAATCAGAGGTGCCTTGTAAGTACCGTATGATGCGTTTGAGTGCATTCCAGTGGTCAATAGTAGGGGAGTGCATGTGCATACAAATTTGTTGCACGGAGTAGGTGATGTCCGGACGAGTGAAGGTGAGGTATTGCAGTGCACCAGCTAGACTGCGATATGTCGTGGGATCATCAAAGGGAGGACCCGACGAACTACTGAGTTTGGATTGCGTATCTACAGGAGTTGCGGCTAGTTTGCAAGAATCCATACCTGCTCGCTGAATGATGTCCCGAGCGTATGCCTGTTGAGACAAGAACATAATATTACCAGAAGAAGTAGTAAGAATGATATCGTCTACGTATATTAATAAATATGCAGCATCAGATCCATGACTGTAGATGAATAGGGAGTTGTCTGACTTGCTTTGAGTGAAACCTTGTTAAAGCACAAAATCAGTGAAACGTTGGTACCATGCTCTCGGAGCTTGTTTCAAGCCGTAGAGTGATTTCTTTAACTTGCACACATGGTCCGGGAAATCCCGATGACGAAAGCCCATAGGTTGGTACATATATATTGTTTCGTCTAAGTTTCCATGAAGAAAGGCGTTTGTTACGTCCAACCGATGAGTGGACCATGACTGAGAGAGGGCAAGAGAGAGAACAGTCCGTAATGTCGCTGGTTTTACAACTAGACTGAACGTTTCACCACAATCAATACCAACCTGTTGTTTTCTACCATCACACACGAGACGTGCTTTGTACCGATCCAAACTACCGTCCGATTTAAATTTATTCTTGAAGAGCCACAAGCTGCGAATTATGTTCATATCAGAGGTCCTAGGTACAAGTTCCCAGGTCTTGTTTTTAATAAGTGCACTAAATTCGGCATTCATGGCACTGTACCATTCAGGGGTGGACAAGGCGGTTTGCGGGTTGTTGGGTATTGGGACGATGGTAGATGCATGTAGGTTTAGAATTTGTTTTGGTTTGGTGATTCCGGCCATGGACCTGATGCGCATGGTCCGGGTGGTGGTGGTAGAGGGCGGTGGTGGAGGGGGAGTAGGAGGGGTAACAGATGGTTGGGTGGGGTGTGGTGTTTGACTTTGGAATTGGTAGTGGAGCGACGGGTATAGGTGAGAATGGGAGGATGGGTCGGAATGTGGGCCGAGGTATAAGGAGCGGCCTGTTGGGCCGAGTTTGTAGGTGAGTGGGGAACGGACAGAGGATTGGGAGAGGGAGCAGGAGTGTGAGTAGGCTGGGCGGGTTGGGTAGAGGATGGTGATGAGGGATGTTGGGCCAAAGGCATGGGGGAGGGAGGAGGGGATGTTTGGGCTGGGTTGGAAGGTGGAGTTGGTTGGGTAATATGGTTCCAGGATAAGGGGTGAAGGGAAGAGTTTAGAAAGTCATAGGAAGAAGGTTTGGTAGGGATCCGAATACTATATGGGAATATAGATTCTTCAAAGTGAACATGACGGGAGACAAATATTTTGTGATTGGTGAGGTCTAGACACTTATACCCCCGATGATTTGGGGGGTATCCCAAGAAGACACAGGGTTTAGAGCGGTGAGCGAGTTTGTGAATGGCGGTGGAAGGGATGAGAGGATAGCATAAGCAACCAAAGACGCGAAGGTGAGCGTATTCTGGGTCGAGATTGTAGAGGAGGGTGGTAGGGGAGAGAAAATTGTGGTTTTTACTAGGAAGGATATTTAAGAGGTAAGTGGCCACTTCTAGCACGTGATGCCAGAAGTTAGTGGGTAGAGATGCTTGAGAAAGAAGGGTGCGGATCATGTTATTAACGGTGCGGATTTTGAGTTCCGCTTTCCCATTTTGTGAAGAAGTGTGGGGGCAGGAGAAGCGAAAAATCATGCCGTGTTGTTTGCAAAAATTATGGAAGTTATTATTAGCGTATTCACGGCCATTGTCACATTGAAACTGTTTGATTTTTTGTTCAAATTGAGTATTTATGAGATTTGAGAAAGTGAGAGTATGTTTGAGATTTATTAGCAAGGGGACACGTCCACAAAAAAATTGTGTAATCGTCAAGAAATAACATGTAATATCTATGACCAGCAGTACTAAGAACAGGTGATGTCCATAAATCACTGTGAATAATATCGAATGCTAATAAAGTACGATTATTTGATTCACGAAATGGAAGTTTAATACTTTTACCAAACACACAAGGCTGACAAGTAACATTATTAGTTTTGCTAAAATCAATGCAAGAAGAAGTTTTTAAAGACTGTAATAAATTAATGCCAGGATGCCCAAGACGTTGGTGCCAACAATCTTGAGTGATGGCAGCAATAGTGGTAGGTCTGCTGAAGGAACTGGGTAGGGGAACAGTGAGCGGGTACAGATCACCAGTGCTATTGCATCGTAGGATAGGTGCCCGTGTCTTGAGGTCCTTCATAACAAAACCAAAAGGATCAAATTCAATGGAGATAAGATTATCGGTTGTAAGGCGGCGGACATAGATAAGGTTTTTTAATTAAGTTAGGGGCATAAAGGTAATCTTTTAATTTTAAGGGAGGGAAGGGAGGAGGTAAGGTTAGGTTGGCCTGTCCGAGGACTGGAATGGTCATGCCATTGCCGACAATTATGTTTTTAGTGCAAGTATTAAAAGTAGACGGAGAAGACGTACCATTTTCATTGCCCATGTGACCGGTAGCACCCGAATCCATGATGGAGTTGTCTGGCTGATTTAGAGAGAGCGTGTAAAGAGCTTAGGCGATGTCGGTGGGTGAGTATCCTGTTGTGTACGCCTGATTCGGGCGAGGACCAAGAATTCCTGCATTGTTATTATTGGTGGTCCGAGGGGCAGATGGGTACGGACATGGTGGTTGTGCCATGGAAGGTGGCCAAGGGAAGGTGGAGGAGTTGAAGTGGGGCATCCACGGAAACTGTCCCCAACCAGAAAAGGGATAGGGCTGCTGAGAAGAGGAGCGACCACCACGACCACCCAACTGTGTGCCCCGCCCGCGGCTGCGTCTGCGACTGTTGTTGCTTTTGTTGGTGAGGCGGCCACAGCCTGAAGAGTTGCTGTTGTTGGAGGGGGAGTCAGTAAGTGTTGTTGCTGCAGTGTGAAGCGCAGTTACGCTGGCCTTAGCGGCTGCAGTGGCTTGATGGGTCTGCTTCTTTTCTTCCATGGTGAGGCGAGACCGAACCTCACTAAAATCAGGAAGTGGATCTCAGTTTTGAAGAATGGTTGAGATACCATCATATTGATCAGTGAGACCGGCAAGGAGATGAAGAACCAGTCGCTTATTATCAACAGGAGACCCGACACTTGTCAATTGATTAGAAAGGAGTTTGACTTCCCTACAATAGGCTGCCATGTTGGGGTAGTTTTCCAAACGAACATTTGCAAATTCCTGTTGGAGATAAACTGCTAGAGTATTTTTGTTATCTTTGAATTGGTTTTCGACAGCAGTCCATGCTTCATATGCTGTCTGCCCGGTAGAGATGATGGTGTGAAGGAGGTCGGTGGATATTGTCCCATATATCCACTGCCGGACGATGGCATCCAGGCGAGACCATGATGGATCGATGGCGGGAGCCAGAGATTTGCCGTCATAGTAAATCTCCTAATTATGCTGAGAATACTTACAATCAATGCTATAGTTGACTATGCACAATCTATGCCTAATTATACGCTATCATAGTCAATCTCAACAACAACAAAACACAATAAACAAAACTAACTACATTTGCCCAAACAAACATATATACCTGACATTCTAATCATAAATGTCCTCCATTTACGACTTTTTCTATCATTTATCTCCTTGTGTTCACAAAAAGTAAAATACTTGAGTTTGTGAGTCAAAGAATTGGTCCGAGTTCCTGCCTCGCAAGTTCAACAGATTGTTTGTTGCATAAAATATAAAAGAAAACATATATTGACATAAAATATTTTCATATTCCACACGACATTAATAACTTTGGAAGTATCATACATAATACTAGAAAATACAAATAAACTAATACGACACATTGTCTTTCATTTCGATGGAAAACCATCACTAAGATGCACACAGTCTGGTGGAACCACCCTTGAAGAAGCATATTTACTTATTAATATATTATACAAGGAGCGAGGTAGCTAGTTCACGTGGCAGCTGAATTCTTCCTTCACAAAGAGAAAGACACAAGGGTTAGAATCAAAATGTATACATTTATACATAATTCGTACGAAAAAAAAAAAACACATTGCAACCAAGTAAAATTAAGCAGTTATATGTGGAATACTTGTTGTCACGTGTAACTTTCGTAGTAAATGCATGCATGGAGGGAAACTTAGAACAGCCAAATTATATAGATCACAAAACTTGATCTAAATGGCAGCCTGTCATGGTGGAAAACATTTATGGTATCAAAAATTACGTTAAGAAAATACCTTGACAACCAAAGGAAAACAACAATTCTAAGGGGTTGATTGTTTCAAATAAGCACGCCACTCATCAATACATGCCATTTGATCTGGTGCCAAGCTAGGTAGTTCACGCGCTTGAAGTCTTTCGATTATCATCTTAGTACTACCAAGAATCTTTGCTGCAGCTCGAACACTAGCCTCTCGTTCTTCTATTGTGCTTCCATGGCATTTCATTGCTATGACTCGTGGTAAGTTGGTGAGGCAAGCAACCACTATGCTCCCAATCATGTCAGATAAAAGTGCAAACAATTGCTCTTCACTGATATGCTCACTGCCAGGGTATTTACGCATGATTGTTTGTGTGATACGGTACATTGAATTGGCAGCAATCAACTTGTTTTGAGAGTTCTCCAACTTATAATCAGTGTCGCTTTTGTTGATAACTTCTTCTGCTTTATCAGAATACCATTTAAGAGTCTCTCTTGGCGATTTTTCTCTAAAATCAATTCTTTGGAGTGTGTTCCCCAACCATTTGTGAGTGACTTCTACCTCATGCCACAAGATCCTAGTCGCTATATGAATATTTTTAGCCTCACCGTCATTGTTAAGGTTTTCATCAACCAAAAAAGTATAGAATAGACCTTCACAAACACTATTGAACAAGCTATCAACAGTATCCGTACAGATATTTGGAAGAGTTCTGGCAACACACGTTAAGGTTACTATCGGTAAGCTCCAGTTGTTGAGAAACTTAACAGATAGTAGTGGTTGAACTTCATCGCTATCAAAGCTCAACACACCTTCAAATCCTGTAGATCTCTCTACAAGTTTCAGAAGATTTTTGGGCGGTTTCTTCTTGGCCTTTTGGATCAAAGTATCCACTGACTTTGAAATGCTTTTGAGGGTTCTTGTACCAAGTTCCATCTCGTTCTCAAGTCGCAAAACATAGTTCTCAATATCTTCCTCTGTATCATTTGGGCCAAGATCGTGTATAATGTCACGATTTGAAACCATGGGCATAGCAAAGAACATTGCCTTAAGTAGCCTCCAGCAATGTACACAATACACACCTGTTGGTGCACTTGTGTCTGTACTTTGTCTGTATTCGGTCTGTATGTAACGATGTCCTGATTTGTGTTGTAAGTTGACCAAGTCAACCATCCTCCGGTTTGACTTGGACAACAGTTTGTATATTGAAAGATGTTCTGATCGAAGGATAGCCTCTCGAAGGATTCTGTTGATCCTTCGAGGTGCACGAAAGATATAGTTCGACTGTTAGACCTCGAAGGATGATCCTTCGAGGTCAATGCTGATGATTCGAACAACTCATCCTCGATAGATGATCCTTCGGACCATCTGTCGGATCCTTCGATCTGGCATCATGGGCTGGGTATATATATACCCATGCAATGTATGTGTGAGGAAGTTCTGTCATTTTTGCACATCAGAGAGACACACAGCAGAGAGCATCCTGTCCGAAACACTCACACACTTTGGGAGTTTATAGAACATTTCTGTAAACATTGAGCTTGTAACCGAACCCTCATTGCATTAATACAAGTTGTGTTAATCGGTGAACTTGTGTGTTTGTTTCTCTACTTGCTACTAACTCGGTTTGCTTGCTAGCTTGGATTCCGCACTCGCTAGTAGGTTTGTATAACAAGGTTTAGGTTCGTAATCCTCCGCGAAAAGGGACCTACAAGTGGTATCAGAGCTTTGGCTCTTTACCTTGTTTAAAACCGGGTTTTTACAAGTTTTGGTGTGTTGAAACACTTGGTTTTGCACCTGTTTTTACTTAGTTTCTTGCATTTTCTTTGAGTAAAAACGTGTCTAAACTAACCGGGAGTGTTTAAAGTGGGGTTGGGTAACTTAAAAACTTGTTTTTGAGTATTTTGGTGATTTCCGGCATACTCCGGTAACTATTCCGGTCACCGGACTGTGTGGATAAGATTGTCCATATTTGGTAAACTTTCAGGTCATTTCAAAGTTGGTAGAAATCTGTGTCAGACCTTACCTCCTTTTGCCGAAAGTTGACTTACCACCTGTCACCTTTTCACCAACCCATCACTTTGTGTCAGTGTGTCAGAACCTCTCGAAAGATATCCTTCGACCTCGAAAGACTATCTTTCGATCAAGGAAGGCTCGAAAGATTATTATCCTTCGACCCATCCTTCGAAGTCCGAAGCATATCTTTCGATAAAGGAATCTTTTCGAAAGACAGGTGTCCGAAAGATAAGGATTTAACTCGAAAGATAAGGATCTTTAAAAGGGGAATCCTTCGAGTTCTTGAATCTTTCGAAATCATTGTTCGAGATTCAACAGTGATCTTTCGAGCACTGTTGATCCTTCGAACAAGATTTGATCTTTCGAAGTGTGGTCTGTTTATTGCTAACAAGTTTCTGTTTTCTTTTAAGATCTTTCGAACTAGGGTCCTTCGACTGTGTGTGATCTTTCGGGTGCTCATCATCTTTCGTGACTTGGACATAGAATTTATTTTTCTTGTCAAAGATGAATCCGAGTTGGTGGGGAAATCCGGCTCCAGACAGTGGAAAATACATGAATACCAGTCAATCTCCATCATGGGCCGAATCTCCGGTATCTACATCCTCACAAACAAATGCCACTCCAGCTGGTCAATGGGCGTTTGTTTCAAATCAAACTCCGAGTATTCAAAGTCTTCTACTAAGAGAAAGTGAAACCGGAAGTTTGAACAGGCCTCCAAAGTTGATGCATCTTAATGAATATCCGGGATGGGTTGATCGTTTCCATACATACATTCTTGGTCAAAATACAGAGTTGTGGTTGCGGTTCACTACGGAATTCGATCAATCTATCGAGGTTGCTGCTTCTTCGACAGCTACATTTGCCGATCTTCCTGATGATCAAAAGAAGACGTATGACTTAGAAAAGAAAGCATACGTTATTCTCACTCAAGCACTGAGCAAGGATATTTATCATCAGTTCGTCAGTTTCAAGACTACGAAGAAGCTGTGGGATGCATTGAAGACAAGAGGAGTAGGTAATGAAGCCACACGTCAACTACGACGAGATCTACTGAAGAAAGAATTCGATGGCTTCACATGTATGGATAAGGAGTCCTTGGGAGATATGACAAGCCGTTTCTATCACCTACTTACTGAGCTGACCAACTTTGAAGTCACAACGACTCCAACAGAGGTGGTAAAGAAGTTTGCCGATGCATTGCCTCCTCAATGGAATAACTTCCTGGAAATCTTGAAGTACAACGGAACGTTGAAAACTACAAATATCAACGATTTCGTGCAGCTTCTGGAGAACAAGGATCAGGAAGAAACGTTGAAGGCAAAGAGAGTTGCAGTGCCACAGAATCCAGAGATGTATTATGGCACCTCCACTTCTTCATCTGCAAAAGCCGGTTCACATGCTCCACTTCAAACGGCGTTTGTCACAAGCACAGATATGTATGGCAATCCAGTGCAAGTTCCTGTAAAGCCGCCTCCAACCACAGATCTGTATGGAAATCCAATACAATCACCTCCTCCTCCTCCTGCTCAACAACCGCAATATGCGTGTTATGGAGGAACATCATCTGCTGCAGGTCAACAATCAAAGCCAAATACAGTACAGCTTGACACTTCAAGCTTCTCTAAAGTCAGTGTAGAAGTAGCTAAGGAACACATGGAGCTACTTAACACTGTAGTGAGTGCGTACTGTGGGTTGATAGAAGGTCAGATTGGAAACATTAATCTGACACAAGAAGATTACAGGCAGATTGATAAGGAAGAGATGGACTTGATGGATATCAAGTGGGCCTTTGCGAGTGCTGTGAGAAGAGCAAAGGATTGGATGGAAAGTACTGGCAGAACCAGCTTGGAAAGTAAGCGAGACACCAAGTATGGGTTCGATAAGCAGGCTGTTAAGTGCTTCAACTGTGGTGAACGGGGCCACTTTAAAAGGGAATGTACAAAGCCAGCACAGCACGGAAATCAAAATCCCTTCAGAAACCGAGGCAACCAGCAGAATCAGAACAGAAACACTGAGCGTTCATTGGTGCCTGCAAATAACCAAACCAACCGAGCACTTGCAGTTCAGGTGGATGAAGGTTGTGACTGGTCAATCCAGTTGGGTGGTGATGCTCCTGATGGAACAGCATGTTTTGCTCAGATTGTGAAGGAGCTAGTTCACACCAGTGGTGGAGAATCTTCTGCCAGTGGTGATGAATCGTCTGAAGATGAAGACTCCTCTGGATACAGCAGGAGTGTTGATGAAGAATCATCCAACTCTGGTGATGATCATGTGGGTAAGACATCTAATGTTTCGGATGATATTGACATTGATGAACTCTTGGGGGAAGCTGTAGCAGAAACTCAAAGAAGATCTATTCTGGTGGATCAAGCTGCTTATACTTCGTCTTCTCTCCATTCAGCCTTTATGGCTAATGTCGACGGTTCATCAAGTCAGGTATGTGTCGATGAACCCACTGCTGTTAATTGTGATGAATGTGCTAGGTTGCATGTTAGATGTGCTGAAATGGAGAAAAGTATGTCTGAGTTGCAAGGCAAACATGATGCTTTACAAGCTAGTTTGTTTGACTTGCAAGACAAACATACTACTGTGAATGAGAATTTGAGTGACTTGCAAAGTAAGCATGACGCTTTGCAAGAAAAATATGATGTGACCTTTCTCCACAATCAGAAATTGACTGTGGACCTCTCTAAATGCACAGAAGCCAACATGTTTTATGAAAACCATGAAAAAGAATTTAAGTCAGTAATTGAAACATTAAAGAAGGATAAAACTGAACTGACCAAAATGGTTTCAAGAAAACAAACTGATATTAATTTGTATATATCTCGCCTTGAGAGTATGCAAAAAGAGATGGCTTGTGTAAAAACCGAAAGTGATGCGATCCAACTCAAGCTAGACAGTTATTTGAGTTCTAGCTATGTGTTAGATCACATCATTGACGTTCAGAAGGAAAAGAGAGATGTCACATGCATAGGCTACAAGAAGTGTCCACCACCAGTGAGACATAATTATGATGCCATGCCTGATGAAGAGGACAGGGTTTTCTTTGAACCTTCAGTGCCTCTAGATGTTAAGGAGTTTGCTGCAGGACTCGGATACCAAAAGGAAGTATCCTCAGATTCAGATGTGTCAGCAGATACATTTGTGAGTGCTGAACAGAATCAAGATCCTCCAGTTGTGATTGAGGATGCTGATTCGTCTGATGATGAATCTGATGATACTGTCCCAGCAAAGTCTGATGCGGTAGCCAAAAATGAGGACATACCTCTTGAGAATCACATTCTATGTGATCCCCCTGTTCAACCCGCTAAGACTGTTGCAACTGAGTCCTCATCTGCGGAAAAGCCGGAGAGTGTGAATTTGCTGTACACTCTAGTTGGTGATGATAAAATTTACTCAGACAAAGATTTTCCCATTAAGAATGTCAATCAATCCTTAATCTGTAAAGTCTTTGAGAATTCGACGTGTAAGTTCTTGGGAAAGGCAGGACCTAAAGTTACAGTTACACAGCGTCCTCCTATTCCAAAAGCTGAAATCCGAAAGCAATTTGGCAACAAGAAATTGCCAACAGTGTCAACACAGCAAAATCACACCAAACCCAAAGGTAAAGCACCGGCTCAAGCTAACAAGAAGCCGAACCAAAAGAAGAAGAAAAAGGTTAACTTTGTGAAATCGACGGGAACGGACAAAATTGAAAAGTTTGAAAATCAATCTAACTTAGATTTTGTCAAGAAAGCTATTGTCGAGAAAAGAAATGAACCAAGCAGTTCAAAACCTAGTACCTCGGGTTCACAAAGTTCAACATCATCGGCTAGACGATCACATGATTCTTCGGGGTTTGTAGAACGAAGATCATGTTTTGAATGTGGAACCATTGGACATATTATTCGTAATTGTCCATATCTTCATAAACAAAAAGGAAAGGTTGATGATCCCCGTGGCAAAACTGACCATAAGCCAACTGTTTCAACAAAACAAGATCCCCGACTTGTAAAAGAAAGGGAAAAGAAACAGAAAAGGGAACAGGTCAAGAAAATTGAAAAAGCAATTAAAACTGATGTGGTTCAAAAACAATCTGTTGCTGTAAAACCAGAAACTTCTACAATTTCAAACAATCAAGGAGTTAAAAATTTAAAGAAAGATACTGGTAAAACAAAACAGACATGGAAACCTAAATCGGTTACTGAATCAGGGGGACCATCACAATTCACCAACCATCAAAGACAAGAAGTTATTGTCATTGATGAAAATGGAAGACCCAAGACCACAATGGCTTGGGTCCCCATCTCCAACTAATTCATTTGAGTTCATGTGCAGGGTGCTTCAGGAGGAACTATCAGTAGTCATTGGATTGTTGATAGTGGGGCATCCAGGCACATGACAGGCGACATGAAGCTTCTCTACGACGTTAAATCTATTAGAGGAGGTTATGTTGCTTTTGCTGGAGATAAAGGTGGATACATTACAGGTGAAGGAATGATATCTAACGGGATTGTCAGCTTTGACAAGATCAATTTTGTGCAACAACTTGATCACAATCTTCTTAGTGTTTCTCAAATCTGTGACAAGCAGTTCTCAGTACACTTTGATGCTAATGGATGTTATGTGCTGAAACCCGGCTTCAAAATTCCAAAAGAATGGATTCTCTTGTCGGCTCCAAGGATAAATGATTTGTACGTCCTTGACATGAGCCAAGCTATTACTACGTCTGCACAAGCAACTTGTTTCGTTTCTAAAGCCACAGAAAAGGACACTATCTCTTGGCACAGACGAATGGGTCACATTCACTTACGAAAAATGAATCATTTGGTTTCAAATGAATTGGTGAATGGTGTTCCCCTCAAAAATTTTCATCTTCAAGACGTCTGTGTTTCGTGCCAGAAAGGAAAGCAAACAAAGAAGAAGCACCCTACAAAGAAGATCAACACTGTGGCAGTTCCTCTTGAGCGTTTGCACATGGATTTGTTCGGTCCTGTCAAGCACAAAAGTATTCGGGGTGATCAATACTGCCTCGTGGTTACTGATGATTATTCAAGATTTTCTTGGGTTGCGTTCATGGCACACAAGAGTGAAACCTTTGGCATTATCAAAAACTTGATCATTCAGATTGAGAATTTGTATAAGTTGAAGGTTAGGCGGATACGTAGCGACAATGGTACTGAATTTAGAAATCATTTCATGGCGGAGTTCTGCACTTCAAAGGGTATTCTTCATGAGTTTAGTGCAGCTTATACTCCTCAACAGAATGGTGTCGCTGAACGTAAGAACCGCACATTGATCGAGACTGCTAGGACAATGTTGGTAGAGTCACAGTTACCCATTCCATTCTGGACTGAAGCTGTGGCCTCTGCATGTTACACATTGAACAGAGTCCTTACAGTCAAAAGACACAACAAGACCTGCTTTGAGCTTCTTCAAAAACGGAAACCAGATTTGTCTTATCTAGAACCGTTTGGAGCTCCATGCACAATCATCGATCCTAATGGAAAGTTTGGGGCAAGAGCAATTGATGGATACTTTCTTGGGTATGCCACCCCTAACTTACGAGTCTGGAATCTAGAGACTAAAAGGGTCGAGGAATGGTCTGAGGTCAGAGTACAAAGGCACACCTTGCCAGTCAAAAATCCGGGTCAACCTTGGATGTTTGAGTACGATGACTTTTTCAATTCGATCAATGTTGAAGCCGTTGAAGAAAATGCTGCGGCTAGGATGTTTTTCGAGAGTGACAATGCAACAGTTTCACCGGTGGTTCGTCCAATTCTTGTTAATCAAGAACCATCTTCTTCGGTGAACAATAATACTCTCAACAATGAGGATTTTCATGATGCAAACAAATTGAACGAATCTTCAGAGGATGATGAATTTCTAGATGCAGATCAAGAAGCTCCTACAACAGCAGTTCATGGTACTTCAGAGGGTACTCCTCCAGTGGATACACATAGAACAACTGAGACTACTGCATCATCCTCTTCGTCAATTCCGGGTCTTGAATTGGTTGTTGATCTTAATCTTAACAACCTGGGTATAAATGTTCCAGTTCCAGATAATCCAGAAACAAGGATTCATAATACCCATCCTCAACAAAACATCATTGGAAATGTGCAAAGTGGCGTACAAACAAGAAACATGTTGCGAAACAACAACAATGCAGGCTTGTATGCAGCTATTCGAGAATCCGGGCAACAAAACGATTGGTCCTTCGCGTGTTATGTCTCACAAGAAGAACCAAGAACGTGGAAAGAAGCCTTGAAAGATAGCGCTTGGGTTGAAGCAATGCAGGAAGAACTGCAACAATTCCAGAAGCTGGGTGTCTGGAAACTAGTAGAGAAACCTGCTGGATACAAGAAGATTGGTACCCGTTGGGTTTTCAAATGCAAAAAGGATGACCGCGGAGTTGTTATCCGAAACAAAGCACGTTTAGTCGTTCAGGGTTTTCGTCAGATTGAAGGGATCGACTACAACGAAGTCTATGCACCTGTTGCACGTCTCGAAGCAATTCGAATCTTTCTAGCCTATGCGTCCTTCAAAGGATTCAAGGTCTATCAGATGGACGTGAAAAGTGCATTTTTACACGGTGTGGTTGAAGAAGAGGTGTACGTCGAACAGCCTCCAGGTTTTGAAGATCCTATCCATCCCGATCGGGTTTGGTTGCTCAACAAAGCTCTTTATGGTCTTCATCAAGCACCACGAGCTTGGTATGCAACCTTATCACACTATCTGCTGGAGAACGGTTTTCGTAGAGGTCTTATCGACTGTACTCTTTTCATCAAAGAACAAGATGGAGATCTTCTTCTGGTACAGGTATACGTTGATGATATTATTTTTGGTTCTACTAATGATGTCTTGTGTAGGGAATTCGAGCGCATTATGCAGGATAAATTCGAGATGAGTGCTATGGGGGAAATGACCTTCTTCTTGGGCCTACAAGTACAACAAACAGAGTCTGGGATATTCATCCATCAGACTAAATATGTTGGTGACATCTTGAGCCGGTTCCAGATGTCAGATGCCACGCCCATTGGTACCCCATTGCCAACAAATCACGGAATTACTCCAGATTTGAAGGGAGAAGCTGTTAGTCCCTCAATCTATCGCGCTATGATCGGTTCTCTTATGTACCTCACAGCATCAAGGCCAGACATAATGTACCCAACGTGCCTGCTTGCTAGATATCAAGTTAACCCGAAGGCCTCACATCTTGCTGCTGTTAAAAGGATTTTTCGTTATTTGAAGGCGTACCCTGACACCGGTCTGTGGTACCCTAGGGATAATAACTTTGAATTGGTAGCTTTCAGTGATTCTGATTTTGGCGGATGCAAAATCAACGGTAAATCCACAACGGCTGGATGTCAGTTTTTAGGAAATCGCCTAGTTACATGGCAGTGCAAGAAGCAGACGTGTGTCGCTACATCAACATGCGAAGCTGAATACATTGCTGCCTCAAGTTGTTGCTCCCAAGTTCTTTGGATCCAACAACAAATGCGGGACTACGGTTTTGAATTCCTAACTACTCCTATTTACGTTGATAATTCTGCTGCTTTAGATATCACTAGAAATCCTGTGCAGCATTCAAAGACCAAACACATCGAAATCAAATATCACTTCATACGTGATTGCTTTGAGAAAAGGCTAATCGATGTTGTTAAGGTCCACACCGATGACCAACGTGCCGACTTATTTACAAAAGCTTTTGACAAATCTAGATTTGACTTCTTATTATTGGTAAATGGCATTAAGGTCAAGCAAGAGTAAACCAACATCGGAAAATCATTTTTGTAAATACCTTTGTGTTTTTATATTTATCTTAGTTTGTTGATTTTAGGGGGAGTAAATCCAAAAATCGGAAAATACAAAAACATCGAAAAATTTCAAAAACACAAAAACAATAGAAAAACAAAAATGAGTTTCCTGGCGAGCAAAAGAGAAAATGATAGTACATCAGTGGTCTATCCAAACCTCTTTAAACATTAAATGAAAAACGATAAGCAGCTCTATATAAGATGTATCGGTAGGCTCACAATCATTTTAAAGTGTGCAGGGTGATATAAATCTTAATCGACTGAAGATTAGGTGGGAACCATTCATTGGCATATGGTCTTAGTACCGAAATTTCGTTTGATAGATTGCCGAGGTTCTGAGATATTCGGTCTTTATGCTGCTTATCATCTGGGTATCATGGTTGTATCTTTTACCGAAAAATAACGGGGACGCAAGTCTAGATCTTCCATGATACTATACATACGTGTACATATTGCATACTGCATTCGACCTCAATAAGTGATAAACAATCACATGTCCAAATCAAATAAGTGATAAAATATCACATTTATCCGGGTGTCAAGTTCGTCTCTCTGCTGTACGGAAGTACTGACCTGTTCACGGACTTGCACCTGTGCCCTCATGCATACGAAAATCAAGTTCCTCATCAATAAGTGATTATATCACATAGGGCTTGTTTTCAAATCAAAATAAGTGAGTATCTCACAGCTTATACGGTCAAACAGATGATAATCGGTATACTCACCGGTAAGATGAATTCTCGTGCATACCTTGATACGGGAATGTGTCGTGATGTGGATGAACACCGGTCGGTAAGTATAAATCATACCTTAACGTATCCCCTCGCCATGATTACATCTGATAAGTTGAGTTTAAGTGGACAACAATACCGATAATTGTTATAGGATGCTTATCTTAATGTTAACTAACTGAACAACAAGAGTGTTTTGGCATGACCGTACACTGATATGATTCTCTTACCCTCGAAACTCACAAAAAGAATGTCTGTATATATTTATGTACTGCTTAACTTTTATTATTTCTTTTAAACAGTTTCGTCGTTTGGTGCATATCAGCACGACATTAGCGGTGATGTCGTTTGATAACACTCAAAGGATTTTAACTTGTTGTCTTTTAATTTCAAAAATACCAAAAAGATTTTAGGTGTGTTTTAATATAAACTTTATAAAAGCCAAAAAGATTTTATTTCTGCTTTATTTTCGATCGTACGATGTTGGAGTTCAAGTCTTCGTTACCTGAAACCTGACTGAAAACCGAACTGACTAAATCTTCATAAACGGTCGAAATTTGCATGTTTGAAAGTTAAAAGGCTAAAATTGACAAATTTATTAAACTTTCAAACTGTCGGACGGTGTTTGTTTGTGACATGGTCATTCGTGTGTCATTTGTTTATACTATATTCCAAGCAGTTGTTCTCATTACGCGTTTAGATTTCTTGCATGTGCAGATTCTAAAGGCTAGGAGAACATGGTCGATGACAAGCTCTGGAATGAAGACACGACGAGAAGGCACTCAAGTGATGAAAATGATCGAGTTGCCGTTGGCCATCATCAACACCACAAGGATCTCACTTCATAAAGATAAAGTCTTTTCTCGAGCATAACTCAAGGGGGAGCTTATGTTAAGGGGGAGTTTGTCAACACACTTCCTACATGATACGGGTAGTTTGTTGATACACTCTCTGCTTTCAAGACGTGAAGACTTTGAAGATCCTCCGACATTGAAGACTTGAAAGGACATCAGAGTTTTGATAACTCGAAGACCAAAGACCGTCGAAGTTCAAGACGAGTCTACAACCATAGAAGATAAAGACAAAGCTACAGCCAAGGGGGAGTTTGTTGGTGCACTTGTGTCTGTACTTTGTCTGTATTCGGTCTGTATGTAACGATGTCCTGATTTGTGTTGTAAGTTGACCAAGTCAACCATCCTCCGGTTTGACTTGGACAACAGTTTGTATATTGAAAGATGTTCTGATCGAAGGATAGCCTCTCGAAGGATTCTGTTGATCCTTCGAGGTGCACGAAAGATATAGTTCGACTGTTAGACCTCGAAGGATGATCCTTCGAGGTCAATGCTGATGATTCGAACAACTCATCCTCGATAGATGATCCTTCGGACCATCTGTCGGATCCTTCGATCTGGCATCATGGGCTGGGTATATATATACCCATGCAATGTATGTGTGAGGAAGTTCTGTCATTTTTGCACATCAGAGAGACACACAGCAGAGAGCATCCTGTCCGAAACACTCACACACTTTGAGAGTTTATAGAACATTTCTGTAAACATTGAGCTTGTAACCGAACCCTCATTGCATTAATACAAGTTGTGTTAATCGGTGAACTTGTGTGTTTGTTTCTCTACTTGCTACTAACTCGGTTTGCTTGCTAGCTTGGATTCCGCACTCGCTAGTAGGTTTGTATAACAAGGTTTAGGTTCGTAATCCTCCGCGAAAAGGGACCTACAACACCAATAATTACAATGCCGATTGGAATGAGTGCTATTGTTTTGCATGATACAACAATTACCATCTGAAATCCAGTGCAGACACGTATTATGAAGTGATTTAAATTGTGGACAAGAGCTTTTAATGTGCGACTGCCTATTGGTAAAACTAAATGGATATCTTTCCATTCAAACAACTTCTGGAGCCAATACATCTCTACTTTCAAGATCTTAGTATGTTTTTTACACCACTTGAGGGACAATTTGAAGCTTAAGGGTGCAAAACATCTAAATATTGAGTGTATTGTACCCACTACAATTCCAACAGACTGGATCAAGAAAATTCCAACCACTGACCATTTATAATCTGAATCATACTCTAAAAAGAGTTTATAATAATTGTGTTCTCCCAATCTTTTGTAGTAGCTAATTCCGTAGATGATGAGAGTTAGAACATCATAAAAATATATGATTGTACTACAAATGCAAATTATACCAGCAGCAGAGCATAATGGAGTAGTAGCTACAACAAATTGTGGGCTAGACGTTCCCGCCATGATAGAATATCTTCTCACACATTGTATTAGTTCCTCCACTGTAGACATTCTTCTATGCATATCTTTTGACACCAACTTATGAGCAGCCTGATACTTGTTTTCCAATATTTGTTTTGACACTGGCGCTGTTAAAGCTACAGATGTCAACACTATGAGTAAATATAGCATTGCACCAATGTATATGTATGTAAGGGTTAAATTTTCAACAACACCAGTGTGAATTTGGATTGAAACATTGACAACGATGGTAATAACAAGAATAAGTAAACCTATGACATTTTCAAAAAGTTTCTTGTCATCCATAGACGCTAGAGAAGGCATTAAATTAGCCATCATAGTCGTCATGAAGGGCATGCTTGCCAACTTGGCAAATATGTCCAACCAGCCTGGCATGGGATCATTTAAATCAACTGGTAGCTTCATTGCAACAGTAATCACCATGATTGAAGCAGCATTTAGCGTGAAGTATTTGGATGGAAACCAGAGCTTTTTGTTTCGGAGACCATGAAGCAAATCAGCAGCCATGGCAAGGACACAAAATAATGATGCTACTGCTATGTAGATCCCGATCCACAACATAGGCTTGCCAAATTTTGCCTCTTTTACTTCATTTTCATATACTAAGTCACATATTTTACTTTGCAAATCTATGTCTAACAAAGTGATAGACGGGAGGCTGTAGTTGAATTCACTGGGAGAAAGAAAATCGTATGCATCTTGTAAAAAGGACCGAATTACCAGGCACTCGAAATATGTTTTATAACCAGATTCCATGATTTAAGGTACTAGAGAGGGACTATGTAACTGGATGCCACTGGAAAATGATAAATGTCTCTTTTATATCAAATAAATTTTTAAATGGACATGGTACTGTTGAATGGGAATGTGGGATAAGCCTGATTCACAAGATACACGTTCTGATTAAAGGTGCCGCTGATAACATTACTTGGAGGCAAAAGTTGTCTTGGGTAGGCCATAAGAGAAGTACGATAACATTGATTCACAAGATACACGTTCTGATTAAAGGGGTGGGTGATGTCATTCCTAATTTTTACTAGTTTGGCATTTCTATTCCATCTCCTTCAAATGCACCAATGTTTATGGTTCTTGAAATTACGATAGTCTTGGACGAGCATGTTCGGTTTGGAGGCCCAATTATACGGGCTTAATATGGCAGGCAAATGAAAGGTTAAATGTGGCAAGCTTGACTTATTTGTTTTAATTTAGCCTAATTATTTTTTTGAGGAATAACTTAGAAACCTATATCTTTTTTTTTTTTTTTTTTTTTTATAAATCTAGGTGCTTGTAATTTCTCACAACAAGAGAAGAGAACAATAATACCATATTCTTGTAATTAATTTCTGAAAGAGTAATCGAATATTTTCCTGTATATGTTATAAAAACTTGCCTCACACATATCATATATCTCACAATTGCCTTTAGTCAACTGACAGTGGGTATATATTGCTTTCTTGAAGTGGTTTAGAACCAAACTCTTTAACTCATATGCTTTCATAAAGTGGTTTAGAACCAAACTCTTTAACTCATATGAAGCGACGTTACTTTCACATTTTGATTTTTCAATATTGTTCCCGTAACCCACACAGTAAATTTATTAGAATTCCCTTAAGAATTACATTTTTATTTTTTTAATTTTTACGTACTGTTCCAAAAGTTTTTAATCGTAGGATGGTGTTATATCTACAAATGCATAAAAAATGTTTTTCAACATATGCTTGACAAACTGGATTCCATTGAAAATTAACTTCCTTGATAGTGACCTATAATTCTACATGTACTCTTATTTATACTTCTAATGCAAATCAATAGAATCATCATTATGTCACCAATTTTAACATCCTTAACACTAGTACCATTTGGGTGACTGACTTTTAGATCATACTCAGACACATCAACACAGTTGAACATATTATTATCAGTTTTAACCATATGCTGGTTAGCCCTAGAGTCAACAATCCAATTATTATCAGACTCAAAAGAACTAAAACTAGAACGCATATACTTTTCAACACCAACATACATATTAGAAACATTACTTCTTAGATTTGAACTTGACTGCTCACATGAAGACTTTTCTCCAACAAGACTTTACAGCTTTGAAATCTGTTTAGATGTAAATGGAGAACTAGTAGAAGTAGAAGACAAATTAACTTTGTTTGACCCATAAGTATTCCCATTAGACACTTGCCCTACACTACGTTTTTTAAACCCAGGAGGATACCCAACAATTTCAAAACACATGTCAACATTATGACCCATCATATTACATTAGAGTGAGTGCATTTGAGGTTTGGATTTTGACCCCTAAACATTCTCTTTTTTTTGATCAATTTTGATTACTTTTAGACACAAGAGAAACAGTTTGATTTTTAGAACCACTACTAAAGTTCCTATGTGATTCTTCTCTAGACACAATAGAGAAAGCAACTTTGATAGATGGAAATGGTTCTCTAGTTAACAAATTTGTTCTTGCAGGTTGATAAACATCATCCAACCCCATAAGAAACTGTATTAGTTTAATCAATGTATTAAAATCATTATAATCCTTAGCTGCCTGACATGAACATGTGGGAAGCTGTAACATAGCATCAAATTGCTTTCACATGGTATTCAACTTATGGTAGTACTCTAAAACAGAACTGTCATTATGAGAAATACAGTTAATTTTTTTTTATAAAGATCATACATTACAGAACCATCCACCTTATCATAAGTTTCTTTCAAGTCCACCCAAACCTCATATGCTAATTTAGAGAACACCTGACCTAAGTACAATTCCTCTGAAATAGAGTTTAACAACCAGGTTAAAACCACCGAATTACATCTGTCCCACTGATTTCCTAGAACTCCATCATCTTGTGACCTCTTACATTTTCCATCTATAAAACCAAATTTATTTTTAGCCTCCGGTACAAGTTTCATAGCACTGGACCAAACTTTATAGTTCTCTATTCCTTTCAGGGTAAATACAATTTTCGTCCTTTATGTTTGTATCGGATTGCAACAGATAGCCTTTAACTTCAATAATTACAGTCACAATCCTTTATTTGCAAAACCCATTATACCTTTCGTCCTTTAACACTAACCTAGTTAAATTTTTTAGTTAAGTCTAAACATGTGAATTGCAAATGAGGGTAGATTGGTAATTTCTTTCATTTGTTTATATAAAACCCTATCTCTTCTCTCACCCGTCCCCCTCTCCCTTTCTCTCTCTCTCTCTCTCTCTATCTCTTTCCGTCTCTCTCTCTCTCTCTTCAACCAATCTCCATCACCAACCTTAAATCTAGCTACCATCACCATATCCCAGCCACCACCACTGTATCCAGCAACCACCAACACCAAATCTGTCCACCAAACCCCACCACCGTCACCATCGAATCCAGCCAACACCATGATTAAGTTAGCATTTAGCCCCATCATCTCTCTCAAACAAACAGTTACAACAACAATCATGAAAACTTCAATTTACACATCTACTATAATCATCCCTAACCCTAGAGACCTATGCATAAATAAACCTCCAATTGCGACGTTTTATCGGTTATCACCTCTTCTCCATACTCGTAGCTCCGGTTATCCAAACAGTTTACTCGTCTCTGGTTCGAAGTTCCAGAACCAACTGGTTTTCCGGTTTGCAACGTCGTTTGGATCCAGCGAGATCAGTTTTTCGCTTCATCGGCGGTTGATTTGACAGAAAACTATGGATTTGGCTAAGAGTTGATCTCTGGAACATCAAGATTGTAATAAAAATTAAAGCAGCTTGCATCGATAGATGATAGATCACTTGTCAAATTAAGTATTTCTAAATATTTAATTGGCTTAAATCAGTGGCTCTGATACCATCTTTTTCTGTCACGGCCCCCGTCTCGGTTTTACCCGGTTCAGAAGCTGTAGGTCCGGCTAGGAGGATCTAGTCGCCTAATCCTTGTATACTAACCAACCCGGTTGTGCGGAATCCAACCAGAAAGGCAAACCGAGATAGAACACGCACAAACACAACACGCAATATTCACCGATTAACACCACTGTATTAATACGTATGAAAGGTTCTGTTACAAAGCAATGTTTACAAATGTGTTTTGTAAACTCTCTCAAACTCTCGTGTGTGTGTTTTCTCTCTGTGTTCTCTCTATGTGTTCTCTTACTTTCTTATCCACAGACAGGTTATATATAGTCACAGACACGACGAGACTGAACATTCTTGGCGAAACAAAACCTTGCTCGACGAAACAGGGATTATAGCGACGAAACAGAAGTATTGTTGACGAAACATGTTTGTTTCGTCGACTTCCATGTGATTCGCTGCATATGGGCTTAGGCCCAATAGTTGTTTCACCAAATGTTTAAGGCCCATGCATTGATTCTTTGATTCGTTGAAGGTTGAGGCCCAAGGCTTTGTTTCTCGTCTGGATTCAGCATCTAGGTTCGATATTCTCGTTCTTTCACACGACGGAGGAAAGCCGTGTTTAATCCTATACACGTCAAGTCGAGTCGCGTCCACAAATAATGTATCAACAAACTCCCCCTTGGACGCTACTCGCGAGATTCGCCTTCGATGTCTTCAAAGTCGGAGGATCTTCAAAGTCTTCACGTCTTGAAAGAAGAAAGTGTATCAACAAACTCCCCGTATCATGTAGAAAGTGTGTTGACAAACTCCCCCTTAGCATAAGCTCCCCCTTGAGTTATGCTCGTGAATGACTTGATCATCAGTGCTTGAGATCCTTGTGGTGTTGATGATGGTCAGCGGCAACTCGATCATCTTCATCACTTGACTGCCTTCACGTCGTGTCTTCATTCCGAAGCTTGTTAACGACCATGTTCTCCTTGCCTTTAGAATCTGCACATGCAAGAAATCTAAATGCGTAATGAGAACAACTGCCTGGAATATAGTTAATATAAACAGATGACACACGAATGACCATGTCACAATCAAACACTGTCGACAGTTTGAAAGTTTAATAAATTTATCAATTTCAGTTTCTAACTTCCAAAACTTGCAAATTTTGACCGTTTATGAAGATTTGGTCAATTCGGTTTTCGTTCAGGTTTCAGGCAACGAAGACTCGAGTTCCAACATCGTACGATCGGAAATAAAATAGAAATAAAATCTTTTTGGCTTTTATAAAGTTTATATTAAAACACACCTAAAATCTTTTTGGTATTTTTGAATATTTTGAAATGTAAAGACTGAAAGCAGTAAATAAATATATACAGACATTCTTTTTACGAGTTTCGAGGGTAAGAGAATCATATCAGTGTACGGTCATACCAAAAACGCTCTTGTTGTTCAGTTAATTAACATTTAGATAAGCATCCTATAACGATTATCGATATTGTTGTCCACTTAAGCTCAACTTATCAGATGTAATCATGGCGAGGGGATACGTTAAGGTATGATTTATACTTACCGACCGGTGTTCATCCACATCACGACACATTCCCATATCAAGGTATGCACGAGGGTTCATCTTGCCGGTGAGTATACCGATTATCATCTGTTTGATCGTATATGATGTGAGATTCTCACTTATTTTGATTTTGAAAACAAGCCCTATGTGATAGAATCACTTATTGATGAGGAGCTTGATTTTCAATGCATGAGGGCACAGGAGCAAGTCCGTGAACAGGTCAGTACTTTCGTACAGCAGAGAGACGAACTTAACTCCCGGATAAATGTGATATTTTATCACTTATCTGTATGGACATGTGATTGTTGATCACTTATTGAGGTCGTATGCAATATGTACACGTATGTATAGTATCATGGAAGATCTAGACTTGCGTCCCCGTTATTTTTCGGTAAAAGATACAACCATGATACCCAGATGATAAGCAGCATAAAGACCGAATATCTCAGAACCTCGGCAATCTATCAAACGAAATTTCGGTACTAAGACCATATGCCAATGAATGGTTCCCACCTGGTCTTCAGTCGGTTTAAGCTTATATCACCCTGCACACTTTAAAATGATTGTGAGCCTACCGATACATCTTATATAGAACTGCTTATCGTTTTTCATTTAAGGTTTAAAGAGGTTTGGATAGACCACCGATGTACTATCATTTTCTCTTTTGCTCGCCAGGAAACTCATTTTTGCTTTTCTATTGTTTTTGTGTTTTTGAAATTTTTCGATGTTTTTGGATTTTCAAATTTTGATTTACTCCCCCTAAAATCAACAAACTGAGATAAATTTAAAACACAAAGATATTTACAAAAATGATTTTCCGATGTTGGTTTTACTCTTGCTTGACCTTAATGCCGTTTACCAATAATAAAAAGTCAAATCTTGATTTGTCAAATGCTTTGGTAAAAAAAAGGTCGGCACGTTGGTCATCGGTGTGGACCATGACAACATTGATGAGTTTCATATTGAAACGATCACGTGTGAGGTGATATTAAAGATCAACGTGTCAGGCCAAAGAGTGCTGTATGAGATGATAATAATTCATAAAGCAGCTTAAAAATCAACAAGTATAGGGGAGATTAGAAATTCAAATCCGTATCCTGCAACTGCTTCGTGCATTGCCGGAAATCTGAGCAGTCTCCCAAACTAGATATCCAACCGTTGTGGACTTCAAGGCCGATTTTTGAAGCTACTGAAAAATCTCTTCACAGCAACACGATCAAAAACCTTTGGTCCGGCTGGTCTTACACAGTGCACCAGCGAAGGTCTTTGTCTTCCTCTTGAGAAGAAGTGTGCGGTTGTTCAATCCATGCCAAGGCATCCGCACACATCTCATTGGAATCTTTCCTGAGGACCCGATCAAAAACCATAACAACCAAATTTTGGCACGTTCTTCATTTGGTCGAATTTTGCAACTTCATTCAACCACATTCTCTCACCAACATATTCTTCTTCTTTTTCTTTTTCTTTCCTCTCTCTCCATCAATGGCAACAATATTCTCCTAGATATAACAATATTTCGGAGCCTTATGTCGCCAATCTTGTGCATGGACGCTCCACTATCAACAATCCTAAGACTATCAATAGTTCCTCCTGGAACATCCTGCACACTCATTCTGAGATTAGTTGGAGAGGGGGACCCAAGCCTTCACAGACTTGGGTCGTCCGTCATCATCGAGAATTGTAACATCCATTTCCCGATGATTCGGAATTGATGTAGCTCCCCCTGAAACAGTTACCGGTTTTGGTATCCAAATTTGTTTCTGTTTTTCATGTTTAACATCCGATTTAACATATTTTGTTTGGATGACCTCCGGTTTTAAAACCTTTTCAACTTCTTTTCTTTGTTTCTTTTTCTGTTTCTTTTCTCGTTGTTTAACAAGACGAGGGTCCTGTTTTGGTGAAACAAATCTTTTATGGTAATTGTTACCATGGGGGGCATCAATTTTTGACTTTCCCTTGGTGAGATATGGACAATTCTTAATGATGTGGCCATACTCACAGCATTCAAAGCATGATCTCCGCTCAACAAACCTTGGAATATCATAACTGTAATAGCTGGATGATGAACTTCATGATCTTGAGGTACTTGGTTCTACATCACAACCGTTTGTTTGTTGTGTATAGTTGTTTTGACTGTTTCTTTTCAAAATTTTACTTTGTTTAACAGAATCCTTGTTGGATTTGTTTTCAAAAGTATCAATTTTATCAGTCCCTCTTGATTTCACAAAGTTTATCTTCCGAACCTTTTTCTTGTTTTCGCCCTGTTTGCCTTTTCCATTATCTTGGGCGGCATGATTTTGTGCACGGGGATCATCAACCTTTGCTTTCAACTTATGAAGATATGGACAATTTCGAATTATATGTCCAATTGTACCACATTCAAAACATGATCTTCGTTCTACAATCCCCGAAGTATCATGTGATCGTCTTGCCGATGATGATGAACTTTGTGATCCCGAGGTACTAGGTTTTGAACAGTTTGGATCATTTCTTTCAACACTGTTGCTTGTTTAACAAAATCTAAGTTAGATTTGTTCTCAAAAGTTTCGATTTTGTCCGTTCCCTTAGATTTCACAAAGTTCACATTCTTGTTTTTCTTTGGGGTCTGTTTCTTCTGACCCTGAGTCGGTGATTTTCCTTTAGGTTTGGTATGATTTGGCTGCCTTTTCTCTGTTGGTAATTTCTGATTGCCATATTGTTTTCGAATTTCGGCCTTTGGAATAGGAGGACACTGTGTAACTGTAACATGTGGTCCTGTCTTTCCCAAAAACTTACTTGTCGAATTTTCAAAGACTTTACTTATTAAAGATTGATTAACATTCTTAATAGGAAAATCTTTGTCAGAGTAGATTTTATCATCACCAACAAGAGTGTACAGCAAGTTCACACTCTCCGACTCTTGTGCAGACGAGGACTCGATTGCAACAGTGTTAGCGGGTTTTGCAGGAGGATCACATAGAATGTAATTCTCGAGAGGTATGTCCTCATCTTTTACTACCGCATCAGAGTTTGCTTGGATAGCATCATCAGATTCATCATCAGAAGAATCAGCATCCTCAATAATGACTGGAGGATCCTGATTCAGTTCAGCAGAAGACACACACGTATCTGCTGATACATCTGAATCGGACGATACTTCTTTCTTGTATCCGAGTCCTGTTGCAAACTCCTTTACATCTAGAGGAACAGATGGTTCAAAGAACGTTCTATCCTCCTCGTCAGGCATTGCATCATAATTGTGTCTCTCTGGTGGTGGACATTTCTTGTAGCCTATGCATGTGACATCCCGTTTTTCTTTCTGAACGTCAATGATGTGATCCAACACATAGCTAGAGCTCAAATAACTGTCTAGCTTAAGCTGGATCGCTTCACTTTCAGTTTTGACACAAGCCATCTCCTTTTGCATTATCTCAAGGCGAGATATATACAAATTAATGTCAGTTTATTTTCTGGAAACCACTTTAGTTAATTCGGTTTTATCTTTCTTCAAGTTTTCAATTACCGATTTAAAATATTTTTCATGGTTTTCATAAAACATGTTGGCTTCAGTGCACTTGGAAAGATCCACGGTCAACTTCTGGTTGTGGATAAATGTCACATCATATTTTTCTTGCAAAGCCTCGTGTTTGCTTTACAATTCACACCACTTGGCATTCAATGAAACATGTTTGTCTTGCAAGTCAAACAAACTAGCTTGTAAAGCATCATGTTTGCCTTGCAACTCAGACATGTTTGCTTCTAAATCAGCAAACTTAACTCTTAATCTACCACAATTATCACAATCTACAGCAGTGGGTTCATCGACACATACCTGACTGGAATCACTCTCAGGTATTGGTCTTTCTGCATCAGAATCATAATTAATAACCTCCCTTGATGATTCACATTCAGATCCATCCTCGCTTGAACTTGAAGTTGTATCACCCTCTACTGAAGTTGAAACATCTTCATCTGAACTACTGTTATGTTCAGAACTGTCATTGCCTCCCGAAGATTCACCATTGCTGACATCTTTGACAATTTCAGCATACAACGCCGTTTTTGTCTGACTACTGTTCCTTGGATCAGGAGGTGATGGTGCTTCGGTAGAAAGATGACATTGTGAGGCAACTGGTGGTAATGGATTTCCATACAAGTCTGTGGTTGGAGCTGGTTTAACAAGAGCTGGCTTAACAGGAACTTGTATTGGATTGCCATACAAATCCTTGCTTGTGACAAACGCCGTTTGAACTGGAGCATGTGGACCAGGTCTTGCAGACGAAGAACTGGAAGTTCCATAATACATCTCAGGATTGCATGGCACAATGGATTTTGCAGAAGAAGTACTTGGAGTTCCATAATACATTTCAGGTCTTTTTGCCTTTAAGGTTTCCTCCTGATCCTTGTTCTCTAAAAGCTGCACGAAGTCGTTGATGTTTGTAGTAGCCAAAACCCCGTTATACTTCAAAATCTCCAAGAAACTATTCCATTGGGGAGGAAACGCATCAGCAAACTTCTTCACCACCTCTGCTGTAGTTGTTACTACTCCAAAATTTCCCAACTCTGTAAGCAAGTGATAAAACCGGCTTGTCATATCTCCCAACGATCCCTTATCCATACATGTGAAGCCATCGAATTCTTTCTTGAGGAGATCGTGTCGCAGTTGACGTGTTGCTTCATTCCCTACCCCTCTGGTCTTCAACGCGTCCCACAACTTTTTCGTTGTCTTGAAACTGACAAACTGATGGTAAATATCTTTGCTTAACGCCTGAGTGAGAATGGCGTATGCTTTCTTTTCCAGATCATACGTCTTCTTTTGATCTTCAGGAAGATCGGCAAACGTAGCAGTAGATGAAGCAGCAACCTCTATAGCTTGATCGAAATCTGTAGTGAAACGTATCCACAGTTCGGTATTTTGACCAAGAACGTATGTACGGAATCTGTCAACCCAACCCGGATATTCGTTCAAGTGCATCAACTTTGGAGGTCGATTCAAACTTCCGGTTTCACTTTCGCTTAATAGAATACTTTGAATGCTCGGAGTTTGATTCGATACGAATGCCCATTGACCGGTTGATATGGCATTTGCTTGCGAAGATGTCGACACCGGAGATTCGGCCCATGAGGGAGATAAACTTGTATTTGTGTACTTTCCACTATCTGGAGCCGGAGTTCCCCACCAACTCGGATTCATGTTTGATATTGAAAACTGAATACCTGTAAATTACAACTCAAACAAACAGTTAAATCCAAGTTGTAACCTTACTGTTTAAAAAAAATTGTTTTGACGAAACACAGGTTTTGTAAATATTGGCTCCTTGTCAACGAAACAGGCCCAACTTTGTAAGCCCAACTAGACAATCTCGGCGAAATAGAGTTTCGTCAAATGTCTGATTCGTCAAAAAGATGTCAGGGGTTGGTGAACTGATTGACTTTATCTTCCTGACACAACAGACACCCTTTTGGCTAAGACAAGATGCTTTCACCAAACAAGCAAGGTTGTGATTATTTTAATCTTTTATCCCTTCCCAATACACAAACAACTTCCAAACAGTTTTTGAAGGATCAAAAAGTGTTACTTTTTGAAGAACACTATGAAGATTTCAAGAACACCACCCAGAAAAATAAGTTTTCCGGTGAACCGAAACTCTCCGAATACAATATTTTGCTAAAATGTTTAACAAAAACCCAAAACTAACATGTAAACATGAAAAATAACAAGGTTTTTAGCCAAACACAAAGCAAAATAACAAGATTTAACCAGATTTTAAGTTGTTTTCCAGAAAAATATGAACTTTAACACCCGAAAACAAACCAAGAACACACTCGGTTTTAACAAGGAGAAGAGCCAAGGCTCTGATACCACTTGTAGGTCCGGCTAGGAGGATCTAGTCGCCTAATCCTTGTATGCTAACCAACCCGGTTGTGCGGAATCCAACCGGAAAGGCAAACCGAGATAGAACACGCATAAACACAACACGCAATATTCACCGATTAACACCACTGTATTAATACGTATGAAAGGTTCTGTTACAAAGCAATGTTTACAAATGTGTTTTGTAAACTCTCTCAAACTCTCGTGTGTGTGTGTTTTCTCTCTGTGTTCTCTTACTTTCTTATCCACAGACAGGTTATATATAGTCACAGACACGACGAGACTGAACATTCTTGGCGAAACAAAACCTTGCTCGACGAAACAAGGATTATAGCGACGAAACAGAAGTATTGTCGACGAAACATGTTTGTTTCGTCGACTTCCATGTGATTCACTGCATATGGGCTTAGGCCCAATAGTTGTTTCGCCAAATATTTAAGGCCCATGCATTGATTCTTTGATTCGTTGAAGGTTGAGGCCCAAGGCTTTGTTTCTCGTCTGGATTCAGCATCTAGGTTCGATATTCTCGTTCTTTCACACGACGGAGGAAAGCCGTGTTTAATCTTATACACGTCAAGTCGAGTCGCGTCCACAAATAATGTATCAACAGAAGCCGCGGACAGAAACCCGTGGTATTGGTGTTTTATTAGACAGCGGAAATTTTAACAGGATCGTTTAAACTGAAAACATCCATTTATTTCATTTCAAATTTCTGGACAAACCCCGTAATTTACAGTAAAGGAATTTCACCGGGAAATCCCCTGTTTACAAAAACATGTTTATTTATTTATTGAGCCAGTTTATCCAAGCTGGTAGTGCTACTCGACACTTTTCCTTGTTCACAGTAAATCACCTGAAATATGTTTAAAAATATTTTATCAACGGGGAAATACTGGGGAGTCATTCAATTTGCACAAAATGACACATTGTTATAAATTACAGTATTAAGGGCGATTACAATGTTTATATCAACCAATTACCCAATAGTATTTGTCACTCGACCCGATTCTGTGACTATGGTCATATCACCCATTGGCTAACCCGTTGTCCAATGGTGACGATTATCAAGTAATGTATACAAAACCCCACATACCGGCTGTAATTGAAGACTATAAACACTAAATCCCTGTAATTATAACTTTGAAATAAATAGGGTTTTGGAAACAATTTGGTAAAAGAGAATGACTCACATTGCAAGTTTAGTTGGACAGAAGTTAGCCTACTGATTAAGCTTGATAACCTAGTTAAATAACAATGCAAACGAAACTAGGTTAGTAACTTAATATAACATTTACGATAAGCTCACGAAATCAAAACCCTCACGACGAATGACAAAGTATAACCCGGATTCGAGCAGCACATAAACATCCATCGGATCGATCGGACATTGTATCGTAGTAGTGATCGAGTTATTACCCTGTAATCGTAGCAGCGTTTCCGCACTTTGAACGTGATTTTTAAGCAGAAAGATGGTGATTTTGATGAATTCCTCGAGCACAGACGAAATGCCCATGCACGTCCCATTTATAGCTGAAAATTGAGTTTGTCGTGGCCCGCGTAAACTTGAAGGGAAGCGTACGCGGCCCGCGAGGGCCACCCTAGCTACGACTAGGGCTATCGTGTCACCCCGTAGGTCCGCCACGTGTCTGACACGTGGCCTAAAGCTTATCCGGAGACTTACCAAGCTGTCGCACCCCGCGTAAGCTTTACTTAAGTCTTACTCGACCCGTGACAGATCAACAAAATTGGATTTTCTTGATTTTTCATAAGGATTAGGGTTTTAGGGGTCCGGGTTTCCACTTACGACATATTTTGGGACATTTTTACAGGTCGTTACATAACCCTTAAAGCTTTGAAAGATCTCAAACATGCGGCAGGCGCGTACATTTCGATTGAATCTATCATGTGGACCCGATCAAAGCCTTCAACAATTAAACTTTGGCATGTTTTTCATCTTGTCGAAATTTTTCAAATTCTTTTATCGGACATTTTTGTCTTCTTTTCTTTTTCTCTCTCCATCAAAGGCAACAATATTATCCTAGATGTAACAATGTTTCGGAGCCTTATGTCGCCGATCTTGTGAATGGACGCTCCACTATCAACAATCCTAAGACTATCAATAGTTCCTCCTGGAACATCTTGCACACTCATTCAGAGATTAGTTGGAGAGGGGGACCCAAGCCTTCATTGACTTGGGTCATCCGGCATCATCGAGGATTGTGACTTCCATTTCCCGATGATTCAGAATTGATTGAACTCCCCCTGAAACAATTACCGATTTTAGTTTCCAAATATGTTTCTATTTTTCATTTTTAACATCTGATTTAACAGACTGTGTTTGGATAACCTCTGGTTTCAAAGCCTTTTCAACTTCTTTTCTTTGTTTCTTTGTTTCTTTTTCTGTTTCATTTCTTGTTGTTTAACAAGAAGAGGGTCCTATTTTGGTGAAAGAGATCTTGTATGGTAACTGTTACCACGGGGGGCATCAACTTTTGCCTTTCCTTTCATGAGATATGGACAATTTCTGAAAATGTGCCCATACTCATCGCATTCAAAACATGATCTCCGCTCAACAAACCTCGGAGTATCATAACTGTAGGAGCTTGATGATGAACTTCGAGATCCAGAGGAGGTACTTGGTTCTACATCAGAACAGTTTGTGTGTTGTGTATAGTTGTTTTGATTGTTTCTTTTCAAAATTCTACTTTGTATAACAAAATCCGTGTCGGATTTGTTTTCAAAAGATTCAATTTTATCAGTCCCTCGGGATTTCACGAAGTTTACCTTCTGAACCTTCTTCTTGGTTTGGCTTTGTTTGCCTTTTCCTTTTCCTTTTCCTTGGTGAGCGTGACTTTGCTTTTGTTGATTGTTTTGAGATTGCAATTTTTTATTCCCGTATTGCTTTCTAACTTCGGATTTTGGGATAGGAGCACACTAAGTTACTACAATTCTTGGGCTCGACGTACCCAAAAACTCACTAGTAGAATCTTCGAAAACTGTATCAATCATGTGACAATCGGCAAAATTCCGGTAATTCCGTACAACCTGAACAACTATTTAAATTTTTATTTTCGCGTATACGACTTTATTTTAATTAATTAAAGTCTTGAGAGTCTAGGAATTACAAAAATCATAGTAAATTATGATAATAAATCCGTTGCGATTGGAAACAATATCCTAGACTAACAATAGGAACGCGATTAAACAATACTTGTCAGTACTAGTCGCGGTACAGTCTGACACGATAAAAACAAGACATATGGATATGTCTACACAAATATTCTATAAAAAGCTTTGTCCAAAAATAATATGTGCCTTATTATTTACAAAATTCCAATTAAAAACCAAATTGTCCAAGTCCGCAGAAAAATACAGCAATCATGCGGAAGTGTACAGCATTCCGCAGAACAAAACAGTAACTGTCCGAAAACCCAAAAATAAATATTATTTGACATAAATAATATAATGGGTGTTAAAAACGACACAAAATCCGCAATCGAATCTTATTGCGTTAAGTTGTACGGCTAGTCCAGTAAATTGCCAGTCAGTAAAGCCGGTACCGGAACCGTGTCAAAAACAATAAAATTTTTAGTCTAAAAAGTTGGATTAATTAGTTGGATAATAAATCAAGTGCAAAAATAATTTTTGTTATGTATTTATCTAAACGAGACACAGTGTCAGTGTATTTAACCCGGTAGAGGACCCGAACCGACTTTTTCACCTGAATTACAAACTAAAAATTTTGGTGAACTAGTTTTACCTAGTGTCACACTACTTTAAAATATGAAGACTTAAAACCTTGTAGATATTTTTATATAAAATATCAAAGTTATAAAAGTTTATATATTTAATCAAGATTTTATAAAAAAAATGCAAACTTCTTTCCCCCCCTTTCCTTGTGCACGTTAGATGTGGGACCCCCACATGCCTACTCACTTTTAAGTGGTGTGTTGGAAGCATAAGATGATGATTAGTGTATTTGTGTAAGACCCTAGAGTAAACAAACATTCTCAAACACTCCACCATTCCATAATCCCAACAAAACCATCAAAATTTACCACCTCCTACTTTCTCTCTCTAATTTTCGGTTAGAGCAAACCCACCACCATCTTCACATTTTCAAAATTTAAACACTAGAGATTCTTGCAAATATGGAGGTTCATGGATATATCAAAAACACTTGTGAGACTAGAAAAGCTATTTGGAGCATTTTTGGTGGAACTAGAAGCCTTAGATCATCAAGATTTTCCTTATCTTCATCCTTAATTCCTAGCAGAAATTGTAAGAACATCACACTAGTCTTACTTTTGTTCTTGATTTCTTTTACAAGTTCATCATAAACCCACTTAAAAAAAAATAACAAGAAACAACTAAAAATCATTATTTTTAAACATGATTTTTCTATGATTATGAGATGAACTTGGAGAAATCTAGGCTAATAAACTTGAATCTTGGTTATTCTTACTCAAAAATATGATCTACATACATGCATGTAGGATCAACCAAGATTCATCAACAAAGTGATAACATGAGTTTTTGATGAACATGCATGCTAGTAAAATGTGAAAAACCATTTAAAAACAAGAAAATAAATTTTTGAAAAATTTATTGAATAAAGTTTCCATTTCTGGAAAGAATCAAAAGCAAGAAATATGTTAGTAGTAAACATTTTGAATACGTGTTTATTCTTCAAATGACTTTGTAAGACATCTAAAACAAGAGTTTTTCATAAAATCTCTTTCTACAATTTTTTGGCAAAAATAAGGAATAAAGTTTCCTTTTTGGGAAAGATAAGAACAATATCATGTTCATGCTACTTTTGTTGACAAATTTTGATAGATATTGATACTTGATGATGTTTTGTATTGAAATAATTTGAAAACAAGTTTTGTATAAACTTGGGGAAAATTCATATTTCAAACAAAACTATGGCAAAATTTTTATAAATTTTGTGATGTGTTAAAAGTTGTTAAACAAAGAAGTTTGTTACTAAAACAATTATTTGGAGTCTTTAAACATGGTTAAACAAATTTTGGACAAAGTCATAAATCCATGTTTTATAAAAAGATTTCTAAATAAAAATAACAAGTATATATTTTTGGATAAAATGTGTACTTACAAAAGTATTCATCAAGTATCATAAGTTTATATATTTTGATGTGTACATCATATGTTAGTTCTAGTAGGAACAAATGCAAAATTGTTACACATCCATAAAAATTACAAAATATATATATAAACTTGAAAACGAAATAAAATGTCCATCCTTGGACACGAAAACACAAATGGACAAATTCGGACACTATTGGACTATATGGACTTTTGGACAAACAAAAATGGCACAAACAAAGCAAATGGTAAAACGTGACGGATAACACAAACGGGATAAATGATACGAATAAATAAAACCGACAAGTAGTAAATGACTAGAATAAAATACGAACCGTCACACAAGTTTATGCACTAAAATGTTCAACTATGGCATAAGTAACAATTTTTATTAAAATTAGATTTTTATAAAAATACAAGTATTACTATTATTATTATTATTTTTTATTTTATTTACTAGCCCAAAAATTATGTAGTTTAAAAAGTGGTCCATAAATTAAAATTGGGCTAAGGCCCATTTCTCATAAACAAAATTTGGGCTAGGCCCACTTTTACAAAACAATGGACTAAAATGTATTTTTAGTCAAAATTGGGCTAAAGCCCACTTTACAAAATACTTGGGCTAAAAACCCAATATTTACAAATTATTATGGACTAGATATATTTTAGAAAACAATTTGGGCTAGGCCCATTCTTACACAAGTTATTTGGGCTAAGTCCACAACTATAAACTAAATTGGGCTAGGCCTACCTTTATAAAATGTTTTGGGCTAAGGCCCACTCCTATAAATTAATTTGGGTTTGACCCATATTTTTAAACAAAGTTATTTAGGCTAGGCCCATAAGCACCAAATACCCAAAATGGACTTAAATTCTAAAACATAAATTAAGCCCATTCAAACACAAATAAAATAAAATAAATGTGTATATACAAGGAAGTTATATATATATATGAAAACACAAAAACAAAATACAAGATAGAATATTTGTACCATACACAAAAACAAACCTAAGTGTCTAACTAAATTAGAACACTTGTAGGTCGAGAAACGAACCGCGAACAAGGAATCGAATAGAGATTTGCACGGAACGCAAATCTGTGAGTTCATGTTTTCCCCTTTTACTTTGAATGTTTATAGTTTTAAACTTCGGGGATGTATACATGTTACAAATAGTATGATAATACAATGAAACTATTTTGATCACATGCGGATAGGTGTTTAAAATAAAGGGGCCATTAATGAATAAACAAGTACCGAGGAACAAACGGATAGATCTATTTGGGTTTTGGCAAGCCCCACTCTTAACGACAACGATAACCACGATCGTCAAGAGTACCTTTGTGTCCAAACTAGTGTCGTTGACACACACGATAAATTGTCAAGGTTTGGTTGCCTCCTATTCGGCATACATATTAGTGTCCTTGCAACACACTAATGATCATACAATTTTTTTTCATACTATACAAAAACGAATTTTATTACTTCAAATGTTTTGGAGACTCATTTGATGCGAAAACAAAATAACATCAATTCACTCAACTTTTGTTGACGTTTTCAAAATTAACATGTATTACAGGAGATTAGTGGACGGCTTTGGAAAAATATGTTCAAGTGGTTATCAAGAACGCAAGCTTTTGTGATGTCATCCGTTTTCGATTGTTATGTTTTGAACTTTGAATAATGTAGTTAAAGTTGGTGTTGTTTCAAGTTTCAAACAAGACATATGTAATGTAAACTATGGTTTCGAATCAAATGTATGGATGAACATCTTTTATGTTTCAAATATGTTGTTTACTCGATTGATTGTAACGATTGCCGCTCTCGTCACACCTCGCCATACGCTTCCGCATAAACCGAAAATCGGGGTGTGACAGACCTGGTATCAGAGCATCAATTGTAGTGAACTAAGATTCTTTTTGAGTCTAGTCTACAATTTCAAAACGAAGTTCTTTACAACAAGCGTTCTACATTATATTTTTACAAAGCGTCCACTAATACAAAACGATAATGCAAGGATACTATGTGATAGTATTAAATGATAGTTCGAAACGATGATACCAAAAGACTAGTTTATTTGGTACAAGTCTATGGGGTTTAGACACGATAACAATAAGTCGAACTGGAAACGATATACGATATAAACAATGATGAAAACAAAAGTACAACTGTCCAAAAATCGATTATTTATAAGTTGTTCACATGTGTATGTTGTACGGATTATTTTGCCACGACCATGATATCTTAGTATTCAAATTCTATTATTATTCTGGACTCTCATAACAAGCGTATTGACCTCGCATCTGTTAATGAGCTCATGGTAGGGCGTAGTCCCTAAGTGAAACCCTGAGCTCGACATTCCATAAAAGATGGTTGTTTTCCCTCAGATACGGAAAATGCCTGACCTCGATGATGACAATTAGGTGGAGGTGGTAGCCTTGGATGAATACTCTATTAGTAGGAACAAGGTCCCTATGGTTCATATTAATCATGATTGGTGACATTCTTGTCAAGACAAGGAAGATGAAACACTCATCTTGAAGGTAACCATTCAGCCATTATTGTTATGAATCCTCTTACTTCTATTTCTTAACTTCGTGCCATTCCGCGAGCAATGGCTACAAGTATTAACGCGTGGACCATCATGAAGGTCCATTCTATGTTAAAGGTAATTAGACAATCATGTCCCCCTCTCCGACTGATCGTCTGTTTTGAACGAGGGAACGCTAGGGTGACCATACAAGGCAATTTATTATTACGGGGGCCCACGTAATAATAACTTGCAGTGGATGGGAATCCTGGTGGGCCCTGCGGGTCAGACTAATGATCACTACCTGTTCAAAATTCTTGAGTTGTTACTTAAGAATTCAATTTTTCCATTTCTTAGAACGCTAACTAAGGTGATTACTATGATTCCCCACAACACATTAAAAACTACACGTATTGATTTCGTGCCTAGCATCCGATCTATATCACAAGTCAGTTGAGACAAGTCATCTAAGAAAACAAATTAGGAAAACCATCCAGGAAGGATTTTCCTCAAACATTCTAAAACTCCAACATTTGGGTTAATCTCACGGTGCCTATAACACCTTATGATATTTATTGGAGTTATTGCGATAAAATCCGTTATTTGACATTCGTTTTGTCTCAAAGGGTAATATGGCACGAGCCATGGCGCAAGTCTCTTACCATATCCCATTCGACATCTATAGAAATCATAACAACTTTGTTGGAATTCGTTGAGCTCAAACAATACCAATGTATTCGTCACATGAGTTAATGCGATGAAGGACTTTCCTTACTTTGGACGACCAAGGTCCATAGAGTATGGAATACATACTATAAGGATAGAGGTAACTGCTTGGTTTTCCCCTCCTGAACAGATGGTTGTTCTGCTAAGGCATATGGACAACACATACATCCTATCACCCACGACTCTCCACCTTACTATTCCGATGCACATTCTCAACCTCCACTACCGGACATGAGCCCATCTAATCCTTATCTTCCATGCCATTTTCCGCTTATTATTATAAACTATGAGTTTTATCTTCCAAGATTCATCTTAGTTTTCCCTTTCGATGAGTCCATGATCTTAAGACTCAGATTTCTGCTACTCGACCTCCCCCGAAATGGCCCATTACAATCATTTTTTCCCCTATCAGTACCTCCACACTCTACATTCCACAAAGCGCCTCTATCATTTGAGGAACACATTCATACCCTTGAGAACCACTCGACTGCCACCATTAGGCACATTTTTGGTCTCGAGGAGGAGGTTACGTGCCTTCACAGTCTAATTTCTAAGTCTTCACTTACACATCCCACACCACGGTAGTTATGTTCAATTACTAACTTTGGGAAGTATACCCGATTTTGTGAAAGACTAAAGACTGTTGAAGACTTGGAGACTTAATATCAATCAGGAACAATGTGAAGAAAAGACTTCACCTTATTTTATATATTACTATATGTCGTGTATCGACCGAAGTGATATAACTGTGAGATTATTTTTGTTTTCTTCACTAAAATAATTGTAAAAAGGTGACATGGCATATATAAGTTGGTATTTTCTTATTGACACACTGTTGTAATTTATTTTACATCCCTGCAAGGATGTGATGAATATGGTGCGAAAGATTTGCATAAGTATCATTATGATCTACTTGACCTTATGATCATAGTGCGTGACGATGTGTTTTTATTTTCGTTCATGTCTAATCTCTTCGATATATATTTTGTATATATATGAAGATCATGGCACCAGAACGAAGTAACACTTTTTAAGCCCAAACGGAACCCTTACCTATAACACGAGCTGAGCTTGATGCTCTACTGAACCAGTGAGTTGCAGAAGCAATCGTACAACATGAAGCAAACCATACTGCAAACAATGGTGGAACTGGAGGAACCATATTTAGAATTGCTCAGGCTATAACTCTTGCCTTAAGTCTTATGAGGATGTAGTAAGGATGGGAAAACTGAATAAAGGTGCGGTGAAAAAGGAGACGCATGTGGAGTCTACTTCGAGTAACAATAAGAGAAAGTATTCATATTTCAAGAAAGGTTCTATGTCGAACAACAAACATAAGAAAACCCCTATGAGTAAGAAAAACCAAGGCATTCTTTGCCACAACGGAAACGAGTGGTAAGAAATATACTGGAAATGCACCTAAGTGTAAACAGTGTGGTTATCACCACTATGGTGGATGCCAGGCCACCAAGTGTGATAAATGCGGGAAAATGGGTCACGGCACAGAAAAATGTTGGGGTAATAACGAGGTGGTTAACAAAGAAGGAGGCAGTGGTAACGATAAAGAACGAGGGAGAACCCAAGGCTGTTTTAATTATGGTGATATGGGACACTTCAGGAAGGACTGTCCCAAAGAGAACAAAGGCCGCAGAAGAGCCTTTGTAATTGGACCTCAAGAGGCACGACAGGATCCAAACGTGATCCTAGTACGTTCCCTGTCAACGATCATTTTGCTTCTATTTTGTTTGATACCGGTGCAGATTTTAGTTTTATATCTTTAGAATTTAAAGATATACTTGGACTAAAGTCAACTAAACTAGATATTCCATTCACTATCGAATTAGCGAATGGAAAGGTAATTGAATCTGATAAAATTGTTAAAGGATGTTCCTTAAAACTAGGAGGACGAAAATTCAAAATTGACCAAATACCCGTTCAACTAGGTAGTTTTGATATTGTAATTGGAATGGATTGGCTATCCATCAATCAAGCCAAAGTCGTATGTTACGACAAGATCATTCGAATTCTCCTTCCTAATAACGAAACACTTCTTGTTCACGGTGAGAAAAACGAAATGTCTTTACGAATTATTTCCTGTATGAAAGCCCGAAAGTGCCTACGAAAAGGATGTATAGCATTCTTAGCGCACATAGTTGATAAAAAGGCCAAGGAGCTAAAACTTGAGGAAATCCCGGTTGTGAAGGAATTCCCTGAAGTCTTTCCAGAAGACTTACCGGGAGTACCTCCACAACGACAAGTCGAATTTCGAATAGACTTAATTCCAGGTGCCGCACCTGTGGCAAAGTCTCCATACCGATTAGCTCCTTCGGAAATGCAAGAATTATCCACACAACTTCAAGAGTTGTTGGATAAGGGTTTCATTAGACCAAGCCACTCACCTTGGGGAGCTCCAGTGTTGTTCGTGAAGAAGAAGGACGGAAGTTTTAGGATGTGCATAGACTATCGAGAGTTGAATAAACTCACAATCAAGAATCGGTATCCATTACCTAGGATTGACGATCTATTCGATCAACTTCAAGGATTAAGCTATTATTCGAAGATCGATTTGAGATCAGGATACCATCAACTCAGATTTCAAGAAGAAAGTGTTCCAAAAAGGCATTCCGAACTCGCTACGGACATTACGAGTTCCTTGTTATGCCTTTTGGCTTAACAAATGCACCAGCAGTGTTCATGGACTTAATGAATCGCGTGTGCAAGCCTTACCTTGACAAATTCGTGATAGTGTTTATCGATGATATATTGATATATTCACGAAACAAGAATGAACACGAGCACCATCTTAGAATTATTCTTGAGTTGTTGAAAAAGGAGAAACTGTATGCGAAATTTTCCAAATGCGAATTTTGGCTTCGCGAAGTTCAATTTCTCGGACACGTAGTTAACGAGAAAGGCATACACGTTGATCCATCGAAAATTGAGGCCATAAAGAATTGGAGTGCACCAAAGACACCGACTGAAATACGTCAATTCCTAGGATTGGCCGGTTATTATCGAAGGTTCATTGAGAACTTTTCGAAGATTGCACAATCCCTCACTTCTCTCACTCAAAAAGATAAGAAATTTGAATGGGGAGAGAAACAAGAAGCAGCTTTTCAACTGCTTAAAGACAAACTCTGTAATGCTCCAATTCTGTCACTCCCAGACGGTACAGATAATTTCGTAGTCTATTGTGACGCCTCACAATAAGGGTTAGGATGCGTGTTGATGCAAAGGGAAAAAGTTATTGCATACGCATCACGCCAACTAAAGATTCACGAAAGGAACTTTACCACACATGACCTAGAGTTAGGTGCAGTGGTATTTGCACTAAAAATTTGGCGTCATTATCTTTATGGTACTAAATGCACGATATTCACGGATCACAAGAGTCTTCAACATATATTCAACCAGAAAGAGTTAAATATGCGCCAAAGACGATGGGTTGAATTGTTGAATGACTACGACTGCGAGATCAAATATCATCCGGGCAAAGCGAACGTTGTCGCGGATGCATTAAGTCGAAAAGAACGAGTTAAACCTTTGCGTGTACGATCTTTAAGGCTAACGATTCATAACGACCTTACCTCTCGAATTCTTGATGCTCAGCAAGAAGCATTTAAACCAGAAAATATCAAAGCAGAAATGCTTAGAGGTATGGAAGAACAATTTGAGTCGAAAGAGAACGGAGCCTTATATTTCATGAATAGAATTTGGAATTCCTCATTTTGGTGGTCTTCGAGACCTAATACTTGACGAGGCACATAAATCCAAGTATTCGATACATCCTGGAACAGATAAGATGTATCACGATCTCAAGGAATTTTATTGGTGGCCTAATATCAAAGGTGATATTGTGACATATGTTGGAAAATGTCTAACATGTGCTAAAGTTAAGGCTGAGTACCAAAAACCTTCTGGATTGCTACAACAACCCGAAATCCCTAATTGGAAATGGGAACATATTTCTATGGATTTCGTAACTAAATTACCCAGGACTTCTAGTGGTCACGACATGATTTGGGTAATCGTCGACCGATTAACCAAGTCAGCTCACTTCTTGCCTATCCGGGAGAAAGATAGTACTGAGAAGTTAGCTAAAATCTATCTCAGAGAAATTGTAGCAAGACATGGTGTACGTTTGTCGATAATCTCTGACCGAGACGGTCGTTTTATATCAAGGATTTGGCAGTCTTTTCAAAAGGCCTTTGGATCCCAATTAAATTTGAGCACGACCTTTCATCCCCAAACTGACGACCAAAGTGAACGCACAATTCAAACTTTAGAAGACATCTTGCGTGCTTGTGTGATGGACTTAGGTGGAAATTGGGATACTCACTTGCCCCTAGTGGAGTTCTCATACAATAACAGTTATCATACAATAACAGTTATCACATGAGTATCAAAGCCGCACCATTCGAAGCATTATATGGCCGTAAGTGTCGATCTCCGGTATGCTGGGCAGAACTAGGTGACAAACAACGGTTAGGTCCTGAGTTAGTTCAAGAAACTACCGATAAAATATTCAAAATTCGAGACCGTATCAAGGTGGCTCGAGACAGACAGAAAAGCTACGCGGACAGACGCCGCAAACCATTGTCCTTTGAGGTTGGAGACAAGGGGTTGCTAAAAGTCTCGCCGTGGAAAGGCGTAGCTAGATTCGGTAAGCAAGGGAAGCTTAGCCCGAGATACATAAGACCATACGAAATCTTGGAAAAGATTGGAAACGTCGTCTACAAGTTAAAACTGCCAGAAACACTCAGTAGCGTTCACGACACCTTTCATGTGTCGAATTTGAAAAGGTGTCTTTCGGATGAAACAATTATTATTCCCCCGTACGAAATCCATGTAGACGACAAACTCCATTTCATCGAAGAACCTGTTGAGGTTCTGGTTTCAAAGATTTACAAAACGAGGAGAAGTCGTATCAAACTATTCAAAGTCCGGTGGAACTCGAAACGAGGACTCGAGTTCACATGGGAACGAGAAGACAAATTCAAAAAGAAGTACCCTCATTTGTTTAAGAAAGTCCCAACGAAGAGTAACGCAACCTAAAATTTCGGGACGAAATTTTCTTTAACAGGGGGAGAATGTGACAATCGGCAAAATTCAGGTAATTCCGTACAACCTGAACAACTATTTAAATTTTTATTTTCGCGTATACGACTTTATTTTAATTAATTAAAGTCTTGAGAGTCTAGGAATTACAAAAATCATAGTAAATTATGATAATAAATCCGTTGCGATTGGAAACAATATCCTAGACTAACAATAGGAACGCGATTAAACAATACTTGTCAGTACTAGTCGCGGTACAGTCTTACACGATAAAAACAAGACATATGGATATGTCTACACAAATATTCTATAAAAAGCTTTGTCCAAAAATAATATGTGCCTTATTATTTACAAAATTCCAATTAAAAACCAAATTGTCCAAGTCCGCAGAAAAATACAGCAATCATGCGGAAGTGTACAGCATTCCGCAGAACAAAACAGTAACTGTCCGAAAACCCAAAAATAAATATTATTTGACATAAATAATATAATGGGTATTAAAAACGACACAAAATCCGCAATCGAATCTTATTGCGTTAAGTTGTACGGCTAGTCCAGTAAATTGCCAGTCAGTAAAGCCGGTACCGGAACCGTGTCAAAAACAATAAAATTTTTAGTCTAAAAAGTTGGATTAATTAGTTGGATAATAAATCAAGTGCAAAAATAATTTTTGTTATGTATTTATCTAAACGAGACACAGTGTCAGTGTATTTAACCCGGTACAGGACCCGAACCGACTTTTTCACCTGAATTACAAACTAAAAATTTTGGTGAACTAGTTTTACCTAGTGTCACACTACTTTAAAATATGAAGACTTAAAACCTTGTAGATATTTTTATATAAAATAACAAAGTTATAAAAGTTTATATATTTAATCAAGATTTTATAAAAAAAATGCAAACTTCTTCCCCCCCCCCCCCCTTTCCTTGTGCACGTTAGATGTGGGACCCCCACATGCCTACTCACTTTTAAGTGGTGTGTTGGAAGCATAAGATGATGATTAGTGTATTTGTGTAAGACCCTAGAGTAAACAAACATTCTCAAACACTCCACCATTCCATAATCCCAACAAAACCATCAAAATTTACCACCTCCTACTTTCTCTCTCTAATTTTCGGTTAGAGCAAACCCACCACCATCTTCACATTTTCAAAATTTAAACACTAGAGATTCTTGCAAATATGGAGGTTCATGGATATATCAAAAACACTTGTGAGACTAGAAAAGCTATTTGGAGCATTTTTGGTGGAACTAGAAGCCTTAGATCATCAAGATTTTCCTTATCTTCATCCTTAATTCCTAGCAAAAATTGTAAGAACATCACACTAGTCTTACTTTTGTTCTTGATTTCTTTTACAAGTTCATCATAAACCCACTTAAAAAAAAAAACAAGAAACAACTAAAAATCATTATTTTTAAACATGATTTTTCTATGATTATGAGATGAACTTGGAGAAATCTAGGCTAATAAACTTGAATCTTGGTTATTCTTACTCAAAAATATGATCTACATACATGCATGTAGGATCAACCAAGATTCATCAACAAAGTGATGAACATGAGTTTTTGATGAACATGCATGCTAGTAAAATGTGAAAAACCATTTAAAAACAAGAAAATAAATTTTTGAAAAATTTATTGAATAAAGTTTCCATTTCTGGAAAGAATCAAAAGCAAGAAATATGTTAGTAGTAAACATTTTGAATACGTGTTTATTCTTCAAATGACTTTGTAAGACATCTAAAACAAGAGTTTTTCATAAAATCTCTTTCTACAATTTTTTGGCAAAAATAAGGAATAAAGTTTCCTTTTTGGGAAAGATAAGAACAATATCATGTTCATGCTACTTTTGTTGACAAATTTTGATAGATATTGATACTTGATGATGTTTTGTATTGAAATAATTTGAAAACAAGTTTTGTATAAACTTGGGGAAAATTCATATTTCAAACAAAACTATGGCAAAATTTTTATAAATTTTGTGATGTGTTAAAAGTTGTTAAACAAAGAAGTTTGTTACTAAAACAATTATTTGGAGTCTTTAAACATGGTTAAACAAATTTTGGACAAAGTCATAAATCCATGTTTTATAAAAAGATTTCTAAATAAAAATAACAAGTATATATTTTTGGATAAAATGTGTACTTACAAAAGTATTCATCAAGTATCATAAGTTTATATATTTTGATGTGTACATCATATGTTAGTTCTAGTAGGAACAAATGCAAAATTGTTACACATCCATAAAAATTACAAAATATATATATAAACTTGAAAACGAAATAAAATGTCCATCCTTGGACACGAAAACACAAATGGACAAATTCGGACACTATTGGACTATATGGACTTTTGGACAAACAAAAATGGCACAAACAAAGCAAATGGTAAAACGTGACGGATAACACAAACGGGATAAATGATACGAATAAATAAAACCGACAAGTAGTAAATGACTAGAATAAAATACGAACCGTCACACAAGTTTATGCACTAAAATGTTCAACTATGGCATAAGTAACAATTTTTATTAAAATTAGATTTTTATAAAAATACAAGTATTACTATTATTATTATTATTTTTTATTTTATTTACTAGCCCAAAAATTATGTAGTTTAAAAGTGGTCCATAAATTAAAATTGGGCTAAGGCCCATTTCTCATAAACAAAATTTGGGCTAGGCCCACTTTTACAAAACAATGGACTAAAATGTATTTTTAGTCAAAATTGGGCTAAAGCCCACTTTACAAAATACTTGGGCTAAAAACCCAATATTTACAAATTATTATGGACTAGATATATTTTAGAAAACAATTTGGGCTAGGCCCATTCTTACACAAGTTATTTGGGCTAAGTCCACAACTATAAACTAAATTGGGCTAGGCCTACCTTTATAAAATGTTTTGGGCTAAGGCCCACTCCTATAAATTAATTTGGGTTTGACCCATATTTTTAAACAAAGTTATTTAGGCTAGGCCCATAAGCACCAAATACCCAAAATGGACTTAAATTCTAAAACATAAATTAAGCCCATTCAAACACAAATAAAATAAAATAAATGTGTATATACAAGGAAGTTATATATATATATGAAAACACAAAAACAAAATACAAGATAGAATATTTGTACCATACACAAAAACAAACCTAAGTGTCTAACTAAATTAGAACACTTGTAGGTCGAGAAACGAACCGCGAACAAGGAATCGAATAGAGATTTGCACGGAACGCAAATCTGTGAGTTCATGTTTTCCCCTTTTACTTTGAATGTTTATAGTTTTAAACTTCGGGGATGTATACATGTTACAAATAGTATGATAATACAATGAAACTATTTTGATCACATGCGGATAGGTGTTTAAAATAAAGGGGCCATTAATGAATAAACAAGTACCGAGGAACAAACGGATAGATCTATTTGGGTTTTGGCAAGCCCCACTCTTAACGACAACGATAACCACGATCGTCAAGAGTGCCTTTGTGTCCAAACTAGTGTCGTTGACACACACGATAAATTGTCAAGGTTTGGTTGCCTCCTATTCGGCATACATATTAGTGTCCTTGCAACACACTAATGATCATACAATTTTTTTTCATACTATACAAAAACGAATTTTATTACTTCAAATGTTTTGGAGACTCATTTGATGCGAAAACAAAATAACATGAATTCACTCAACTTTTGTTGACGTTTTCAAAATTAACATGTATTACAGGAGATTAGTGGACGGCTTTGGAAAAATATGTTCAAGTGGTTATCAAGAACGCAAGCTTTTGTGATGTCATCCGTTTTCGATTGTTATGTTTTGAACTTTGACTAATGTAGTTAAAGTTGGTGTTGTTTCAAGTTTCAAACAAGACATATGTAATGTAAACTATGGTTTCGAATCAAATGTATGGATGAACATCTTTTATGTTTCAAATATGTTGTTTACTCGATTGATTGTAACGATTGCCGCTCTCGTCACACCTCGCCATACGCTTCCGCATAAACCGAAAATCGGGGTGTGACAAATCAAGGATTGATTGACATTTTTTATTGGGAAATCCTTATCTGAATATATTTTATCAGATCTAATCAACGTGTAAAGCAAGTTCATGCGTTCACAACTCACAGATGAAGACTCAACAAACTTGGCTGTTGTTGGTGCATTTATGTCTATCGCCTCCGTTAAAACAGGTCGTAGCGCAAACAGCTTAATACTAGCCTTATATTGTAATATCTAGATAAGAAAGGCAAGGTGGAAATATTGTAATTAATGAGTTTTCTCTTTAAAAGCCTTGGCCTATAAATAGATGTGTTAGGGTTAGGATTCAAAACTTTTGGAGACTTTTGCATATTTGATAGTTGGAGAGCTTTGGAGCTAGAGAGAGAGAGTCTAGTGAGAGAAAGTGCAAGAGGTGATTCACGGTTCTTTTTACGTTTCAGATCTATCAATAGAATCACGATTATAGTACGTTCTGTGTTCGGTCCACGCACGTGTACGGATTCCACACGTCACACGTGTCGATACGCAATCGTTTTGGAGTCGAAAACCGATCCTACAAGTGGTATCAGAGCAGGAGCTCGATTGCACGGATCAAACACACAATTTCGCTCGAGAAAACATCAGATTCAGATAAAAAATCGCATCCGATTCGCTCAATTTCTTTATCTTTTCATCTCTTCGCGTTTTTATCTGAAAATCGCCAAATTAAACGACTTTTTACGGTTAAAATCGGCTAATTTTTGAATATGTTGTGCGAAAACATCTGATCTACAAGCCTACAAATTTTCAGATCTTAATTCAAAGCCGTTTGGGAGAGATCTAAAATTTTTTGTTCGAAAATATTGATAAAGTGTTAACTGTTGATGTTGGTTGTCACTTGAATGTCACCCGATCGAACTATAGTTCGATCGAACAGTAGCTCGAACTATTGACTTGTTACAATTCATTAAGATGTTGACTGCTATCCGATCGAACTACAGGTCGATCGAATAGTAGCTCGAACTATTGACTTGTTACAATTCATTAAGATGTTGATCTGTTGACTGCTATCCGATCGAACTACAGGTCGCTCAAACAGTAGTTCGTTCCATTGTCTCACACCTTTCATTGCATTGCATTTCAGAGCCATTCCTACGTTTTCGAAGGCCCTAATCGAACTACGAAGTGGTGACCCTTTTGCAAAATTATCATTTTCAACATATTTAGTAACAAAACCCTCCTCCTTTATCCGGGCTTGGGACCGACAATTATAAACTAAAAAGTTTATAATTGGCATAGTTAAAATTTTGTTTTTAAGTCATATGTTTTCTATAATTATAGTATATGTTTAAATAAAATCTACTTTTCTAGCTTTAACCGAGGCAAATTGTTTGATGAAATTATCGTAATCAAGTTCTTCTAAAAAATCTTTTTCGATTGACATAATAGCTAGACCGTTTAATCTTTCTTGTGACATTGTAGATCTTAAGTAATTTTTTATTAGTTTTAATTTGGAAAAGCTACGTTCTAAGGTAGCAACGGTTACAGGAATGGCTAACACAATTCTATGGCGATATATGCATTTGGAAAAGAATTAAAGTTTTTAATATAACTTAATATATTAGTAAGTGTGTCAGATTCTAAATGTATAATGTCTCTTAGCATTTTTAGTTCTTCAAATAAATCTAAACCATCAATATTAATATGATTATCATAGTTACAAAACTTTTTCAGATAAATGCATTTCTCTTTTAAAATTTTTTGATCTATAGATTTTAACTTTTTTATGCTAAACGAAAAACCAAAAATTTGTTCGAACTCTTTAAACTGAGCAAATCTACTTTCGAGTGAAACACTAGCTTGATCTACTATGTATAAAAAGTAATCCGTTCTAAAACAATCAACAGGAGTTTTCAAAGTCTCATTATCAACATTTTCATGAAATCTTCTATTTCTACGAATAACACGTTTTTCACGAAAACTAGGTTCAATGCCCATCTTCAAATCTTCTATTTGATCGATGACTTAGTGACTCACAAAACACAATCGATTGGAATTTGTAAACGTATTAGGCGAAGATATCAAAACACAATCAATACCTGTAATAAATCGATGATTTAGGCGACGATTCAGGCCTCATTATGTTCTTCTCTGATCTCTCGTAGTGGTAGTCTCGTTCTCTCTACGACGTGAATTGAAATGTGTGGGAGACCGAGTTGAGTACAGCGCTTTTCAGTTTCTGTTTGGGTTTGGGCCTTTTATTTTAATGGATTCACACCTTTATTTTAGTGGGCTTCTTATTTCTTGTTTAGTATAACATAAAAAATGGGCCTAGTATATAAAGAACCATCCAAAAATTTGGGGGCCTTTCATTTTGGGTGGCCCTAGGCCTGTGCCTAGGGTTGGAAGCCCATTGGGCCGACTCTGTTGCATTTAAAAAAAAATTATTGACTTGTTGACCCACCCGATCGGGCAACAATACGTGTCAAAGCAACCCACTCGATCGGGCCACTTTGTCAATCTTATTAACTAGTTCTATACCCGTCCGGTAGACGGGATTTTATTTTGATATCATAATGAGAAAAGTTTTTTTTTTTTTTTATTCTAAACATATTTAGATCAAGTGATCATGATGAAAAAAAGTTAAAAGTATGTAAATACCCTTAAAATTATATTAATTGTTTTGGGATGAAAACGAAAATCGTTTGTCTAAATAACAAAGAAAACGTAAGTGTTTTATACTCATAAATAAATAAAGTTTTGGTATTCCGATCACAAAAGTATGAAGAAAAAAAAACTTGCCAAAGCTTGTTTCTAACACTTTTAATAGTTCATTGCGTGTTTATAAATATATACAAAATACATCTTTAGTTATTAAAATGATTTGAAATATAAAAAATACATTTTTAGTTATTACAACTACTCGGATATGATTTGAAAGACTGCTATCCAAATTCATGTAAATATATTAAAGCCGTATAAAAAGAAGAATTTATTCTACCATTAAAGTCACAGAATATGCAAATTTCTCAGTGGAAGCTATGAAGGAGGGCAGCCCTATAATTTTGCGAAATGCAAAAATCGACATGTACAAAGGGTTAATGAGACTTGCGGACTTGCGGTTGACAAATGGGGTCGTGTTGAAGTAACAGAACCAGCTGATTTTTCTATTAAGGAAGACAACAATTTGTCACTTATCGAGTTTGAACTCATGACAGTTGAAGAGACAAAGCAAAAAGAAAAAACAATACAACAGAAAGGCCCCAATACTAACTGACAACAAAGCCTAGCCAAAATCGAGCCCACTGAAGCTGCCCAGTTAGTCGACCTGATACTTCTGATTTTAAGCATTTTAGTCGCCCACCAGGACTCTTTTATCTCATCCATCACTGCAGAGGTCATTTTATAATTCCGGTTGAACACCCTCTCATTGCAGCTGTTCTAAATCCTCCATCGGATTAAAGATTGCGTGTATGACCCACCTTCGTTCCCTGCCATATCCAGACTCAAACGACTATACTTAACCATCATGTCGACCAAAGTAAATGCATCTGGGACCTGGATCTTCACCCACACGCATACCGTCCACGGTTGGTACACCAAAAGCCATTCCAGTCAATTTGCCATTGAGCGGTAGTGAGGCATTCTAAGGGTGAGATCGAATACAAAATAACATTAAAACTGAGTCACACTTGTTAGCGGGTCAGTCACACTAAAACTCATGAATATTAGATATGGTGGTTACCTTAATAGCCAGGCGAGACACTATCGAAAGACATACTCTACTGCTGATGCATTCTACATATGCTCCAATTGTGTACAAGTGTACAAGTTATTAGTAGAAAAGAGGCATTTGGAAAACATAAAAAAATAAAACAAAGAGAATTTAGACAGTTGCTCCATTTGAACATATCTAACATTTCATCAAACACCTAGAACACATCACATCAAATACAAAAATTATTAAAATAAACATATAATTTCAAATTTTTGTATCTTAAATCAGAAGTTAACAAATAAATTTATCAAAGATCCTTACAGATAGATAATTTCACCTCAGTGTTGGATGGATAACAACCAGCGGCTCACTTGAATGGATAACAATTGGATTGGATTAGCTTTGTGTTGATTGTAAATTAAGGTTCGCTGTTTGCAGCTTTGACAATCCGTGCCTGGATATATATTATAACAAAAAGTTAACCTTTAGCTTCATCTTTATCAGGAGTCAAAAAAGCATAAGGAGTTTGTGCATCGCCCATACATCACAAAGCATCAAGTTTATTTGGATCAATTGACCATTCTTCATCCAGTTTTGATATAGCATCTACATTTTAGAAATTAAGTTACCTTTTAATCAATGTCTTTGATTCCTCAACACTCTAAAAGGTCGACAATACGAGTAAAGTCCCTACCCGTCTCGTTAGATTCTGTGCGAACCAAGTAACATGGACATATTAAAAAATTAAAAAACGGTCAGTGAAGTGAAGTCTGACGGTAATAAACAATTTTTCATGGAAGAAATTGTTTATGAAACTAATGGCAGAAACAATAGAATCATTTGGAGAAGATAAACATGATACCTGATGAACATCGCCGCCACAACAAACTGCATCGCCACCCATTGCCACCGTGTCGTTGCCGAGGGTTAGTTTTTCTGTGTTTGTAGCTACTGAGACAGATCTAAACCAGATAGCAAACAACCGACTCAACATGTCCTCAACTTCTCCTATTTTTGATGGAAAATCAACCAAAGAATTAGCATCTCGCGCACGCGCCGATGTTTCCAGTTTCGACTTTCGTGCATCATCTCTGCAGTCCATGGCAATCCTTGCTCAATCATAATGACACAAAACTATTTAGATATAGTACCCTTTATTCCAATTGCAAATTAAAACATGCAGAACAAAAAAAGATCAAATCTTGGTGAAAATTTAGTAATGGACCTGTACTTGTTTATGTATCTTTGAAGAATCTCAAAAGCCCACTTGGATTGTAAATCTTCTAACTGGTTCAACATGGCGACTTAAAAAAATTTCATATGAAACAAATATACAAAATTTAAACTCATAAAAAAACGAACCTAGATAAGAGCTTTTGGACAACGTGTATGAAGGGCTTCCATCAATTCGTCCACTATGGAGATGTATTCTTCTCCTTCCAACCTTCGTTCTTTTAGTCCGAAATCTGTTAAAGTAAATAACATTAAACGATATTGTGGTGTAGCCTATATATCATTTTCATTTTCTCTTTTAGACTTCTGATGTAACAGAGATAACTTTCTCAGCCAAAAAAGTTTATGTGGTTCAGTAGAAACAAACACAGATTATAAGCGAAATTAATGGTTAAAAGATGAGTGAGTACTTGTAGATTGATGAATAGTGGTTTATCTTTATAAGATGAACAGAACCTGAGGGCATAAAAACACATATTATAAGCGAGATGGAAGTTCTTAGACATAAGTATTAACAACACAACACCCAACAATGAAGAATTCATAGATACCCAGTGAAAAAAACAAAAAAATAGTAGAATAAACATATAAATCGTTAATTTCCAAGAACAATAGAACAGTTTGGTTGCTATACAACTCAAATTATCAAATGGCGGATGTGCGCGTTAATTAACATATACCTTTAAACCAAAAGTGCTCATGTTAATGTAAAGCATAAAACTGATTAAAGATGCAATAAAAATATTAGATACAAATAATCAAATGTTAGTGGTATTAAGAAACAACACTTTAATCAATAGTGAAAAAGAATCACAAAATTTAAATAGAATTATACCTTAATGGCTTAATGTTCCAAATTGAATACAAATGACTTGATACGTGAAGTGAAGTTCTTCGCCTATTTTCTCTAATTCACGAGAACAGTAAGTGTTTTGCAGAATATAAAGCTTTTCCCGCTTCATAAAAACTTAAACCCAGAAAGTCATCACCCGTTACGCTTCAATTTCGCCCTTCAATTACAGCATCCAAAGGATTTTTACACGAATCTGTGCTCAATAGACCCGGGAGGGATGAGGGGCAACCGAAAAACCAAAGTCGGCAGTGATGAAAAGGGCATCGAACATACCACCAGTTCGTCGTATAACTACCAGCCTAGAACAACACAACCCTGTTTGAATCTCCTCGTTTTACTGTAGATTTTGATGAAAAAACTCTAAAAACTTTCGATGTTGTTCATACCGATCTGCAAATAACCAAAAGAAAACCTAGTTAACTCCTATTTCAAAGAATTCCGGAAGAAAACAATCGTTATTAAAAGAGGATTCGAATATATAGCGGATGGTTAATTGGGGATAATGATAACCGTATGAAACTCCGGCATCGCTTTATACTCATCCTTCTATTTTTCTTCAGAAGCATAGAAATTACCGATTTAAACTAGTGAATCGTATTTATGTTGGAGTCTGGGAGAAGAGAGGAAGAAGAACGCAAGAAAAGGTTTCATACCTAGTTTTATACCCACTCTTTTAACAACTGCATTCTTGTACAAAACCAAAAATCGTCTTCAACTGCAGCTAAATTACGGGAAGTGGACAACATGGGAGCGTCGTCTAAAACCAACGCGATCTGAATCCCCAGAAGATAGGAAACCTAACTGCTGCAAACTGCCTTCTTTGGTCAAAAGTTAACCAAAAAAAACCTCTCCTTCTAGAAGGTTTTACCTAATTATAACGGCTAGGATTTAATCTCATATTCATCCAATGGCTCATATTGCATAATGTTCCCATTAACTTTAATAGGAACATAAGAATATATAATTTTGTTAGTCAACATTGTCAGCTTTCTCACATGATCATTAATTGAATAATATCATCTCGTCCCATGTGATCAAAAGATGTTATCATAATATCACGTGAATCTTTAATTACTTTTTGTCAATTCATTAATTGTTTACATATGTTCTGATTTTTTTTTCTTTTTTTGAAAGGTGAGAGTCTACTATTAGGTTGTGAGAGCAGCTCCCACACCCCCCGAGCCAGGGGGCCCTAGCCAAGTCTGCCCAGACTACGTTGTCTTAACCGGGTCCGCGCTGGTTATCAGACTTGGTTCCGGCTTTCCCCCGGAAACCGTTCTGCCTCCACACGAGAAGCCTCGCTAGAAATTCAAAATATTGACAACACATTTATAATTGAGATCCACGAGATGTTGTCGGCCACAATGATATCATGTTGCATGTGATATTGTTTTGAAAGATAAAAGTTCATTGTTAAAAGAAACCGCCACCCGTTCGATCAAGAATTTTGTCGTTTAGTAACATTCAAACGAACAGTGGGTCGGTCGAACAACATAACTTTTGTCATATAGTGTCACTCGATCGAACAGTGGTTCCAACGAGTTGCCACCTTATTCACCAATTGTTGTGCCACTCGATCGGACAACTCACTCATAAAGTTTTGTCTTATAGTGCTACTCGATTGGACAACATTGTCTAAATTCCTTGCATTTTGTTTGAAGTGCCACACAGTCACTCGTTCGGACAACGGCTCGTTCGGACAGCAGCTCGAACGGACAGCAGCTCGAACGGACAGCAGCTCCAACGGACATCATTGTCACCTATTCGGACAGCATCCCCACCCGATCGGACAGTGTTGTCACCCGATTATTGTCACTGTTGACTTTTGCTGACTCACTCGATCGGATACTCGTCTGATCAAGTTGTTTGATAAGTGTTTGAACTGATCGTTTTTGTTTGTTCGTTTCAGGTAATTCAAGGTGATAAACGAGGCGAAAGATTCAAGGAACGAAAAATTCAAGAAGCATTTCAAAGATGTTAGAAATTGGAGAAAAGTTTTATAACACGTTTACGTCAGAAGAAACTCCAGTGACACCAAAGAATGCTACAATCGTGTACGGAAATCATCTGAGAGTATGAATCATGATAACGTGTACGGAAATCATCTGAGACCACCAAAGCTCCTGAATATCAAAGATTATCACTGGTGGTACGAAAGATTTGAAAACTGGGTACAAGCTTATGCGTATGATAGTTGGATCATGTTGACCATAGTGTTGGTGCACTTGTGTCTGTACTTTGTCTGTTTTTAGTCACGATGTAAACGATGTCCGTGTCAGTCCTGTAAGTTGACCAAGTCAACCGTCCTCCTGGTTTGACTTGGCCAAACAATCAGATATTGGTTGTAACAAGTCTGTCTCGAAGGATGAGTGATCGAAGGATAATGTAGATCCTTCGATCTCATCGAAAGATATGCTACGAAAGTTACTGTTGGACTTGGAAGGATATGCAATCCTTCGAAGTATTTGAAGATCTTTCGATGGCTTTGTGATCGATAGATGATCCTTCGTGACATCTATCGGATCCTTCGGTCAGACATGCTGGGCTGGGTATATATCTACCCATGCAGTGTATGTTAGAAGATAGATGCACACAGAAAGATAGAGAGTTTCTTTGAGAGCATTCTGTCCGAAACACACACACACACACTTTGAGAGTGTCACAACTGCCACTAAAATCCATAATTAGGACGATAATTAGTCAACAAGAAAACCCTAATTAAGACACCCAAGTAATTCTGCACTAACCCTAAAATTTTCATAACAATCAGAATCAGGATCAGGGCCCCTAAAACTCAGGGGGGTTAAACCCTAGTGGATGTTTATCCTCTAAAGTTGCTGTAGAAACGAAATTTGTTCGTTTAACTTACTCAGCAAGGTTACTTGGACACGAAGCAACCTAGGCTAGAAAATAGACCCGTCGCGCCACGCGACGGGTACACATGTCTTCTTCGCGTGGCGCGAGGGAGGACATTTTCCAGCTATAAATAGGGGACGTTGGCACTTGAATTTTGGTGTTCATTCGACGTCCAAATTCTCTGTAACCATCGAGTTATAGCGAATATCATTCACAACACACACAATTCACGAAGTGCTGCCGCAATCAGGGTAATAACTCGATCGCTATTACGATTCAACGTCCGATCGATTGTAACTATCCAACGATTGTCCGAGTGCTGCTCAAATTGAGCTTGTACTTTGATTATTCATCGTGATTTCGACTTGAATATTTGAGTGCTGTTCGAATTCGGACTATGCTCTGTTATTCGTTGTGAATCCGATTGAATTATTAAGTATTTCACTCGTTAATCATTGTGAGGGTTTGATCTCGTGAATTGACGTAACTGCTGAATTAGTTACTAACCTATTGTGTGTGCATTATTATTAAATTAGGTTAAATCAAGGCAAATCAGTAGGCTTATACCTTGCCCGCTAAATCTGCAATGTGAGTCATTCCCCTTTTATAAACTCTTTTCTCACAGTTTGTGAGTCATTCTTCTTTTTAAATTGTTTTCTCACAGTTTGTGAGTAAGTATTACAATACCTCAAATTATTTTCAAAGTATTATAATTACAGGGATTAAGTCGTGGTTATCTTAACCGCTGGTTAGTGGGGTATTGTGCACATTACTAATTTCTCACGATTAGGCAATAAGCCCTAACATGGGTTAGGCTAATAAGACCTAACAGTGACAAAACGTCACTAATTGGGTGACTGGACCCAATAAGTGGTATGACCATCGTCACACGGGTGGCAAGACCAGATATTAATTAAGATACTGCCATAGTAATCGCTCTTATGCTGTAATTTATAACTATGTGTCATTTTATCAAAATGAATGATTCACTCAGTATTTCCCCGCTGACAAAACCTTTTTACAACATGTTTCAGGTGACCTACTGAATTAAGTACACGTGCTACGGAGCACTATCAAGCTTGAAGTGGTGGCTCAAATAAAATAAATAAACATGATTGTAAAATAATGAAATTATGATATTTACGGGGTTTATCCTAAATGTAAATAAATAATACTCGGGCAAATTTTCTAAATTTAAAACGATCCTGTTAAGACTTCCGCTATAAAAATAAATACCACGGGATTTTTTGTCCCGCGGCTCCCGAAACGGGTCAAACCGGGTCGGGGGCCGTGACAGAAAAAGGTGGTATCAGAGCCACTGATCAAGCCACTGATTTAAGCCTATTAAGTATTTAGAAAATACCTAAATTTTATTAATTACTATTCTGTGATTATGTGTTTCATTATCTGATCAATCGCATATAGCATGGAACAAATTTTATATAGAAAACTAAAACTTTAATGTCTTTACAAGTCTAGAAGCCTTATTCCAGTAAATAAATAAATTTTTAAATAAAACCTAGGATGCTTTAAAATTCTAGTTGTTCGGATAATTACACCCGTATTTCTATGAAAATTATTACAAATACTGACCTAGTAATTGTGTGTGTATTTTCAAACAGCATGAGTAATTTGTCTGATACCCTTCAGAATTTAAATCTCTATCCAGTAAGAGTAGAAGTTTCCAGAGATTTTAATAGGTATATACCAGATATGGAGGAACCTATAGAATTTAATGTTTTACCTCTCGAGCCTAAGAAACCGGAAATTGAAGAAAGTTCTAGGCAAATTAAGGGGTTACCATCTCAAGAAGAAATAGATCTTACAATAACAGACTATAGTATTATCAAGACTATTAATGAAACACAACTATCAATGAACTTAGAACCAGCTATTCCGAACCTTTCAGTACACTCGCGACCTTTCGACATAAACGAATGGTTGACTCATGAAATACAATTACAGAACAATCCCTATAAGCTTTTTCCTCAGTTCAATCTAGAACCTTTACCGAATCCGCCAAAGAGTAACAAGAATACAGCTAGACTTCACCACTTGGGTCAAGAACTAATAAATGTTGGGAATAGGATCCAAGAGATTGGGAAACAAATCTCCTGGAATTACAATCCAAGGAAACACCGTTATTAGACTATTATCTAACGAAAGGATAAAGGAATTATGAAATTACGGTTATGTAATAGTAATAAGTAAAATCAGTATGTGTAAAATAAATAAATAAAACGGTTGTATATAGAAGCATGATATAAAGGAAATCTTAGAAAAATTACAGAATTAGGTTTGTTTACGTGATTATGTGCAATTAAATGTAACATTGGATTATTTCTTATATACTAATTATTGATTCATAAATTAGTTATCCAATGGAAAATGCTAATAACGAACCAGTTAACGAGGGTAATCAATCTGAGCAACAGTCAGGGGGTCAATATATGACTAGGCAGGATATAGAAAATATCGTTGCTCAAGGGATAGCTAACACTATTCCAACAATGATAGCTCAAGGGATAGCCAACGCTATTCCAGCAATCGTTACTGCTGTTAAAAATCCAATAGAACCACAACAAATCATTCCTAGCAAACGTATTTCTGAAGATAACTTCAGTAATAGCGTAAATGGAGGCAATGATCATGTTAATCATGATAAGGAACTAGGACAAGCTCCGCTCCCTAAGAAAAGGAAAGCTGCAACGCCTGGTTGCACTTATAAAGAGTTCCTTGCCTGTAAACCCGTAGAGTTCGCCGGCAATAAAGGGGCAACTGCGGCACTGCGTTGGTTAGAGAAAACCGAGGCAGTAATCAGAATAAGTAAATGTGTTGAGGAAGATAAGGTTATGTACGCTTCGCACCTTTTCAAGGAAGAAGCATTAGAATGGTGGAATACAGTGTTACAAGCCAAAGGAAGTGACGTAGCCTATGCCATGGGATGGGAAGAATTTAAGCGATTAATAGAAAGGAAATTCTGTCCCAAATATGAAAAAGAGCAAATGGCAAATAAGTTTTTAAGTCACCGAATGGTGGACGTAGATTGCCGAGGGTATACTTCAAAATTCTTTGAGTATGCCAGAATTGTACCTACTCTGGCTTCGCCAGAACCGATACTTATCTCTCGCTATATCTGGGGTTTGATTAGTGAGATTCGTGACATTGTCCAAGCTGCGAGACCCCGCACGATTGACGATGCGGTAGAATTAGCTAACACTCTAACTGACGGATTGGTACGCACACGGGAAGAAAATAGGAGGAAGGATTTAGCCCAGAAAATTTCCCAAGAATTTCATATAGGTAATAGTAACAATTTTAAGAAAAGAGAAAACGGGCGATTTTCCACTATTCCATTTTGCGATATCTGCAAAGGAAAGCATTTTGGAAAATGCAAAGGATACTGCAATTTCTGCAAAATTCCAGGACATCGAGAAGAGGATTGTAGGAAAAAGAAGGCAATCACTTGCTACAGTTGCGGAAAACCCGGACACTTCAGAACAAGCTGCCCGAAATTAGGCAATCCAGCAAACGAAAAGACGAAACCTGCAGAAGGGACTACCAAGAAAAACGCAAGAGCCTTTCAATTAACTACTCAGGAAGCTGAACTCATTCCTGACATCATAGTTGGTACGAGTATTATTTGACTCTGGTACAAACCAAGGTTTTATAAATACTTCATTCTGTCAAACTCTTAACCTATCATTAATCAAACTTAGGCAAATCTTTACAGTCAAAATACGCAAAAAGGGAAAATATAGAACTCTCAGGTCATAGAATTTTTCGCCAATCTAATTCCTATGAAATTAGCCGAGTTTGATGTGTGTTAGAAATAGATTGAGTAGTAACCAACCCTGCTCGAATTCTCCGTAATAAGAACTTTAAAGATAATCCAGGCACCCGCCGGAGAAGTATTTATGATTACAGGAAATAAACTACGTAAGGTCACATGATGAATCATGAAGATATTCACTTAGATCCTGCTAAGATAGCATCAAATCACTAAAATGGAAGATTTCGTAATTCTTAAATGGAAATTAGGAATCTTGTAAATTTAGCCAGATACTATAGGCAGTTTATTAAGGATTCTCTTAGATAGATATATCCTTAACTAAGCTAAAACAGTTAATCCTAAATAAGAACTTAAACAAAAAGAAGCCTCTAGCATAAATTAACAAAAATTCCAATCCTAGCCTTACCAGAAGGAACAGAAGATTTTAAAAGTATACGGTGATGCTTCAAAACTAGAAATTGGATGTATAGTAATGCAACACAAAAAGATAATTGTGTATGCATCAAGGCAATTGCAAAAGCACGAAGAAAGCCTTACCCCTTGTAAGCTTAAAAAATTAGAAACCACAAGTTACCCTTAAAATTAGGAAACATTATCTAAGTAAGTTTACTATCTATATGGGTCATAAGAATTTAAGATATATATTGGAGCAAAGATTTAACATGAGGATAAGGGAATCCTCAGTAACTACACCTGTGATATTCAGTATCACGAAGAAAAGACTGAAGACTGATGCGTGTTAGTGTGTATATATTTTTGATGTATATTTAAGCCCTTTTTACACTTTTAGCCAAGTTTTAAATTTATAAAACACGATATTCACTAACACTAAACACACATATGGGCAAGTGCACCCATCGTGGACGTAGTATAGTGTTGGTAAGATACCGAGGTCGTCCAAGGACACAAGAGCTTTTAATACCGGTTTATCCTCAACGTCTAATCAAATCAAAAGGTTAGAAAAATGATTTAAACTAAGAAAAATAAAAACTAACTAAATGCTGAAAATAAAAATAAAATAAAAACAGATAGACAAGATGAATCACTTGGATCCGACACGTGTATTAGTATAACCTTTGATTATTTTCACACTTTTGCACTTGTTTAAGAGATTATCTTAGTTATTGTAGTAGGCCCCTCTTTTGAAGGCGACGTTACCCTCAACCCAGTAGTTTGAGTCAGCAAGGATACAATCCTAAAGGGTCGGATTATTGAAAGATAATGAATTAAGTTATTAATGCAAATTATGGTAGGCCCCGCTTTTGGCGGTGACGTTACCCTCGGCTAAGTAGTCTGAGTCAGCAGGGATACAGTCCTAAATAGCCGGGTTATAGTATTAATAGTAGTTAACTTATGAGGGGGTCAAAGAGTTTGGATCCCCGCCATCCAATACCTATGGGCATTGAAGGAGATCCTACTAAATTTGACCCAGGTCCCAAGCAGGACCTCTAAACGCTGAACAAGGGCAAGACCTTTACCAAACCGTTCCCTTAACCCCCGACCAGGTAGCCAACATACCTCCATATAGACCGTGGAGATATGAATGGTGAAAATCTTTTATTTTATATAGACAGTAAAATAATGCCATGACACCACGGACAAACGATAAGGAAAGATCACCTTCAACATAAGTAACTAGTTATTAAAGTCATTAATACAAAACCAAATAAAAAGTGCAAAAGATTAAAAATAAAAAGTATTATACTAAACACTTGTCTTCACCAAGTGATGTAAGAGACTTAGGCAAACATGGCCTTGATTGTCAAGAACTCTTACGATCAATCTTGGATCCCGAGACGACTCACACACTCTACGATGGACAATGGATGATGGTGGTGGATGATGGTGTTATGGTGGTGGTGGGTGGTGGATGAGGTGTGAGAGAGGTGGTGTGCCAAGGGATGAGGGAGAATGAAACCAAGCTCCTCTATTTATAGGCTGGACAGAACGCTGGACACGGCCCCGTGTCCACTGGACACGGCCCCGTGCCCGTCTGACACTCTCTCTCTTCATTAATTGTAATTGCGAATTACAATTAATGCGCCTGCTGTACTTTCAACACGCCCCCGTGCCCGCTGGGCACGGCCCCGTGGTCAGCAATGGAAGCTTCTACTGGTTTGTCTTTTCTGCTGCTTCCTGGGCACGCCCCCGTGTTCGCTGGACACGGGGCGTGTTCAGACTCTGTTTTCTTCTCTTTGTTTTGGGAGGTGCCGTTGAGGGTCCGGGCAGTCCACTTTTGTTCCTTTTCTTGTATTTATGGTAGAATTAGTGGTCTTTTTGCTTCTTTTGTGATTTTGAGCTCATTTCATCCTGAAAATACAAAAGGAAGACAAAAACACTCTTTTTCCAACATTAGTACTTAAAAAGGGTTAGTTTTATGCCTTAATTGATGTGTTTTATATGTTGCATTTTACACACATCAAATACCCCCACACTTGAACTTTTGCTTGTCCTCAAGCAAAACTCTTTTAATGTGGCTTACACTCCCAAATGGAATAGGTAGAAGAGAAGTTTTTTAGCTTGTCCTAGAGTGTCGGGAATCCAAGGTTTTTATAGGTTTTATTTTTATTTTATTTACAATCCTATTCGTTATGATTTATTTTGAACTTTTCATAAGATAAACTACTTATTTTGGCATAACATGCCTTATCAAAATTCCATTTATATACAAGTTCACATACCTCACGGGAGATCACTCAATCACTCGGCCGAAGGTGTATATTTAAGTGAATCGCTCGAGAGCGGCACGGACTTACGTTTTCCATAGGCTTGCCAAGCGATCAATCCTCCTTCTTTTTAACTTTTTACCTTTGTAAATATTAAGAGGACTTTTGGGGTGAAGGCTTGGGTTTAAAGGTGGGTGGTTGGTTAGTGGTTAGTAAAAAGGGCGAAAATCGTAACAAGTGTCGGTTTTCATAAAATACCTTATTTTTAGTGACATTTATTTTTGAAGTATTTCTCCAAACAAGCTTTTGTAGCTTTTGTTTGTTTTTGACTTCATTATATATATATTATTATTATTATTTTTTTTTTTCGTCACATAGAGGGTATGTTTGTGAAAAACCGAGCTTGTTACTAAAATAAGGGTGAAAAAATGAAAAAGGTTTTTGGTGGGTAAAAAAAAAAATTGTTTTGGGGGTAATGAAATGAAAGGTTTAGGCTCAAAGGGGTTTTTCTAGGGGGATTTTGGGTAGGTAAAAAAAATGAAAAATAATGGTTTTGAAAGAAAAATAGTTAGTCCTAATGCCTCCATCATTTACTTACTTGGGTTTAAGTTGGTAAGGACCGGGAATGTATCGTCGTGGCAAGTTCTAGATTTGTAAAGACCGAGCGGCTATTCACACAAGAAACGAAAAATGAGCATTTAATCTAAATATGTATATTTTTATGCTCAATAAAGGCTCAAAACTCACTTTTGTGGGAATGGGTTTTTAATGTGACCAAGCATATATAATCGAATTTTAGCTAGACTTGTTATACCGTTTCATAATTTTCTTATGTTAGTTCTTTTTATCACGACGCTATCGGTTGTAAAATAAAAAAAAATATAACCCTTTTATAACTTGTTATTCCCAACTTAAACTAAGACAAGTAAATAAAAAAAAAAAATTTTTTTGAAAAAAATTTGGGGTGTTTAGCGGTTCCAATAGAGTTTTGTGTAAGGCTTGTTTTAGGATTTTGCAAAATTTCAAGGTTTTAGCACCCCCCCCCACACTTAAATTACACATTGTCCTCAATGTGTCCAAAAATAAAGTTTTTGGTTGATTAGAATATGTAAAAGTGTGTTTAAAAACAAAGATTTGTGTTACTGGCACTCTGGACACGGCCCCGTGTTGACCGGGCACGGCCCCGTGGTCAAGTGCCAGTAACAAAAATTATAGAAGTGAAACAGAAGCCTGGACACGGGGGCGTGTCCGCTGAACACGGCCCGTGTCCAGTTACCTGAACTGGGTGATTTCCTGCAGGGGGCTCAGCACGGGGCCGTGTTGGTTGGGCACGGCCCGTGTGGAGCCTTCTGTTATGGAGATTTTTGTCGGTTTGTTCTGTTCTTCTGCATGGTTCCATTTTTTCTCGTTCCCTTTTTCATCCATTACCACCACGAGTCCATAAATCATAAAAACCATCATAACATTGCTAATAGAGAGATTACATAAAGATAGAAATTACATAGATATTAAGCTTATGGAGTTCTAGCCCTATGTTTTATTTTAATTTAGCAAAATTTCCAAGAATCTACTGATCTTGGTTAGATAAGGCTTTGTAGAGCTCCACTTTTCGGGCGCGGTTCTCCTCACATGTCGGCAAGCCACTCCTCTACCTCCCTTGGAAGGAGGAAGGAGGGCTCGTTTGCATTTGTTTGAGGAGTTTCAACTTCCGCCGGAACTTCTTGTGGGTTTTCCATAGGAGGTTCCGCGGGGATGTCTCCCCACCCGGTAGGGTTGTTAATACCGAGTGCCAGGTTCCAGTCTTGTTGTGGAAGAACTGGTTCCATAGGGGGTGCCACCAAAATGTTTAACCTTTGGTGCAAAAGGTTAATCTCTTGGAAGCTGCTTTCCAATCCCATTGTAAGATCGTTAATACGGTCAATGAGGACCTCCTCCACGGATGTCATTTCGTCGAGAGCTTCCCTTAGCGCTATCACGTAGTGCACAAGTGTAGCTTCAACGGAGGGCCTCCTTCCCCTTCGGCTGTTTGAGGAATGCACGGATGATGTTTCGCTGTTTTCACTCGCCATTCTACGAAAAATAAACCAGAAATAGTTTATAAGACGAAACAGCTTCTGGACACGGCCCCGTGCTCACTGAGCACGGCCCCGTGTTCATCTTTCTGCAGAATTTTGGAGCAAGGAACCTTGGTTTTTCAAGTTATTTTCTGAGTTTGTGCAAGCTTTTTGACAGTAAATAACTCTAAACAATGCTACATAACATGTTTTTACCAAGATTCCATGACCAAAACTCCTTGTTTCCTACCATAAAGATTGAAAATTCAAACTTTTCATGGTGGCTTTTGAAGAAAGATGAAGAAGAAGGAAATGTCTAGAAGAGGAAAGGACAAGATGGGTTGTTGGAAACTTCTTTTAGACTTACCTAGGATTGTTTGAGAGAAGATTCCTTCAAATCTCTGTCCCCAAGTTGGTCCAAATGTGCAGGAATTTTGGCTGCATTTATAGAAAATGACAGCCTGCTGCACACGGCCCCGTGTCCGCTGGACACGGCCCCGTGTGCAGATGAAATTCTGACACAGTTTGTCCGTATTCTGACGTTCTGATCAGATAGGAATCTTTTGGTGGACACGGGGGCGTGTTGGCCGAGCACGGCCCCGTGTCGGAAAGCTGGCTTTATGAAGTTTTGTCTTTATTAAGGAGCTAATTTGTATCGGGTGGCTCCTGACTTGTTGGAACAACCCCAAAGTGCCTAAGATACCTTAATTGTCCTATACTAAGGCAAGAACGCAAGAGGTTGTCGGTGAGGGTAATTCCTATTTTCATTATAGGTGGACAAGTCCAACCCTTTCCCGGGCTCTCGTTAAAGAAGGTGTATGCCGAATCGCTCAGGTCTATGTATGCACCGAACGAGGTCGATGGGGAGTCCTTCACGGCACAATCGGCACAGGGACGACTATCGTCCACGTCTTGTCTAGGAAGAAAGGTATTTTCGGGAGCAACGAGGTTGTCAGAATGCGATTCCAACATTTCCTCATGGTCATCTTCTTGGGATGGATCTAAAAAATCCTTCCTAAGTTCTTTTGACCAATTTAGAAGTAGTTCTTCTAGTTGAAATAGCTCGTCAAGGAGCATTTCTCCTAGAATGTCTGGCTGGGCGCATTCAAGGGAGAAATAATGTTTATTTTTACTTTCGCCCCTCTTAAGGTTACAAGGAATTGGTGGGTCTATATAGTGTGGCCTATAAGTGAGGAAGAAACATTTTAATTCCTCGTGTTCGCCTCCACATATTCGACACCACAAACCATAAGAGTGCCGAAAGTAAAAAGAATCATTATTACTCATGTTTGTATCAGAAATTACCAACCGCCGGGATCAAACGGTTCTGTTTTCAGCAACTGAATCTTGGGCACGGGGGCGTGTTGAGTGGACACGGCCCTGTGTTCAGCCTACTGTCTGATATAAAACAGGATTGCTAGTTCCAATGATTGGGCACGGGGCGTGTTCAGCGGGCACGGCTCCGTGCTGAGCTCTGCAGAAGCTGAAAAATCAAAAAAAAAATCCTAAAAATTAAAGAAAAATAAAAAGATGATTAGGCCGTTGATTCCTAACTTTCTTAAAATCCTTGTGTCCCCGGCAGCGGCGCCAAAAACTTGATGCGTGTTAGTGTGTATATATTTTTGATGTATATTTAAACCCTTTTTACACTTTTAGCCAAGTTTTAAATTTATAAAACACGATATTCACTAACACTAAACACACATATGGGCAAGTGCACCCATCGTGGACGTAGTATAGTGTTGGTAAGATACCGAGGTCGTCCAAGGACACAAGAGCTTTTAATACCGGTTTATCCTCAACGTCTAATCAAATCAAAAGGTTAGAAAAATGATTTAAACTAAGAAAAATAAAAACTAACTAAATGCTGAAAATAAAAATAAAATAAAAACAGATAGACAAGATGAATCACTTGGATCCGACACGTGTATTAGTATAACCTTTGATTATTTTCGCACTTTTGCACTTGTTTAAGAGATTATCTTAGTTATTGTAGTATGCCCCTCTTTTGAAGGCGACGTTACCCTCAACCCAGTAGTTTGAGTCAGCAAGGATACAATCCTAAAGGGTCGGATTATTGAAAGATAATGAATTAAGTTATTAATGCAAATTATGGTAGGCCCCGCTTTTGGCGGTGACGTTACCCTCGGCTAAGTAGTCTGAGTCAGCAGGGATACAGTCCTAAATAGCCGGGTTATAGTATTAATAGTAGTTAACTTATGAGGGGGTCAAAGAGTTTGGATCCCCGCCATCCAATACCTATGGGCATTGAAGGAGATCCTACTAAATTTGACACAGGTCCCAAGCAGGACCTCTAAACGCTGAACAAGGGCAAGACCTTTACCAAACCGTTCCCTTAACCCCCGACCAGGTAGCCAACATACCTCCATATAGACCGTGGAGATATGAATGGTGAAAATCTTTTATTTTATATAGACAGTAAAATAATGCCAAGACACCACGGACAAACGATAAGGAAAGATCACCTTCAACATAAGTAACTAGTTATTAAAGTCATTAATACAAAACCAAATAAAAAGTGCAAAAGATTAAAAATAAAAAGTATTATACTAAACACTTGTCTTCACCAAGTGATGTAAGAGACTTAGGCAAACATGGCCTTGATTGTCAAGAACTCTTACGATCAATCTTGGATCCCGAGACGACTCACACACTCTACGATGGACAATGGATGATGGTGGTGGATGATGGTGTTATGGTGGTGGTGGGTGGTGGATGAGGTGTGAGAGAGGTGGTGTGCCAAGGGATGAGGGAGAATGAAACCAAGCTCCTCTATTTATAGGCTGGACAGAACGCTGGACACGGCCCCGTGTCCACTGGACACGGCCCCGTGCCCGTCTGACACTCTCTCTCTTCATTAATTGTAATTGCGAATTACAATTAATGCGCCTGCTGTACTTTCAACACGCCCCCGTGCCCGCTGGGCACGGCCCCGTGGTCAGCAATGGAAGCTTCTACTGGTTTGTCTTTTCTGCTGCTTCCTGGGCACGCCCCCGTGTTCGCTGGACACGGGGCGTGTTCAGACTCTGTTTTCTTCTCTTTGTTTTGGGAGGTGCCGTTGAGGGTCCGGGCAGTCCACTTTTGTTCCTTTTCTTGTATTTATGGTAGAATTAGTGGTCTTTTTGCTTCTTTTGTGATTTTGAGCTCATTTCATCCTGAAAATACAAAAGGAAGACAAAAACACTCTTTTTCCAACATTAGTACTTAAAAAGGGTTAGTTTTATGCCTTAATTGATGTGTTTTATATGTTGCATTTTACACACATCAAAGACGGTTAGAAGAATTATACAAATAACAAACAAGAGCCGTCGAAGTTCGAGTTGGAGACAAAATGCTATTGAAAGTATTTTCTTGGAAAGGAATTTATAAATTCGGTAAGAAAAGAAGCTAAGTCAAAAATACGTAGAGCCATTCCCAGTGATCCAACGGTTAGGACCAGTAGCTTATCGTTTACAACTACCAGAAGAATTAGCTGGAGTACATGATATGTTCATGTATCCAACCTCAAGAAATATTTATCTGACAAATCCCTGGTAGTACCTCTTCAAGATGTAGAGGTAAATAAAAAGCTGAATCTGTAGAGAAACCACTACAAACTGAAGATAGAAAGATCAAGTTTCTCAAAACCCAAACGACTAGTGCTAGTAAAAGTCAAATAGGAATCCAGGAGAGGACCAGAGTACACTTGGGAACTGGAATCAAAGATGAAGCGAAAATACCCTCATCTATTTTAGTAAATCTCGAGGACGAGATTTTTCTTAAGGTGGGGAGGATGTCACAACTGCCACTAAAATCCATAAATAGGACGATAATTAGTCAACAAGAAAACCCTAATTAAGACACCCAAGTAATTCTGCACTAACCCTAAAATTTTCGTAACAATCAGAATCAGGATCAGGGCCCCTAAAACTCAGGGGGGTTAAACCCTAGTGGATGTTTATCCTCTAAATTTGCTGTAGAAACGAAATTTGTTCGTTTAACTTACTCAGCAAGGTTACTTGGACACGAAGCAACCTAGGCTAGAAAATAGACCCGTCGCGCCACGCGACGGGTACACATGTCTTCTTCGCGTGGCGCGAGGGAGGACATTTTCCAGCTATAAATAGGGGACGTTGGCACTTGAATTTTGGTGTTCATTCGACGTCCAAATTCTCTATAACCATCGAGTTATAGCGAATTTCGTTCACAACACACACAATTCACGAAGTGCTGCCGCAATCAGGGTAATAACTCGATCGCTATTACGATTCAACGTCCGATCGATTGTAACTATCCAACGATTGTCCGAGTGCTGCTCAAATTGAGCTTGTACTTTGATTATTCATCGTGATTTCGACTTGAATATTTGAGTGCTGTTCGAATTCGGACTATGCTCTGTTATTCGTTGTGAATCCGATTGAATTATTAAGTATTGCACTCGTTAATCATTGTGAGGGTTTGATCTCGTGAATTGACGTAACTGCTGAATTAGTTACTAACCTATTGTGTGTGCATTATTATTAAATTAGGTTAAATCAAGGCAAATCAGTAGGCTTATACCTTGCCCGCTAAATCTGCAATGTGAGTCATTCCCCTTTTATAAACTCTTTTCTCACAGTTTGTGAGTCATTCTTCTTTTTAAATTGTTTTCTCACAGTTTGTGAGTAAGTATTACAATACCTCAAATTATTTTCAAAGTACTATAATTACAGGGATTAAGTCGTGGTTATCTTAACCGCTGGTTAGTGGGGTATTGTGCACATTACTAATTTCTCACGATTAGGCAATAAGCCCTAACATGGGTTAGGCTAATAAGACCTAACAGTGACAAAACGTCACTAATTGGGTGACTGGACCCAATAAGTGGTATGACCATCGTCACACGGGTGGCAAGACCAGATATTAATTAAGATACTGCCATAGTAATCGCTCTTATGCTGTAATTTATAACTATGTGTCATTTTATCAAAATGAATGATTCACTCAGTATTTCCCCGCTGACAAAACCTTTTTACAACATGTTTCAGGTGACCTACTGAATTAAGTACACGTGCTACGGAGCACTATCAAGCTTGAAGTGGTGGCTCAAATAAAATAAATAAACATGATTGTAAAATAATGAAATTATGATATTTACGGGGTTTATCCTAAATGTAAATAAATAATACTCGGGCAAATTTTCTAAATTTAAAACGATCCTGTTAAGACTTCCGCTATAAAAATAAATACCACGGGATTTTCTGTCCCGCGGCTCCCGAAACGGGTCAAACCGGGTCGGGGGCCGTGACAGAGAGTTTGCAAGTTTGATTTGTAAACATTGTGCTTGTAACCGGAACCTTCATACGTATTAATACATTGGTGTTAATCGGTGAACCTTTGTGTGTTTGTCTTTCTACTTGCTTCATCCCGGTTTGCTTGCTAGCTTGGATTCCGCACTCGCTAGTGGGTTTGTATAACAAGGTTTAGGTTCGTCATCCTCCGAGAGGGACCTACAAGTTGTATCAGAGCCGTGGCTCTTTACCTTGTTTAAAACCGGGTTTGTTCAAGTTCTTGGTGTGTTTGGACATTTGGTTTAGCACCCGTTTTTGGAGTTTTTCTTGCATTTTTAAACTGAAAAACGTGTTCTAAACCTTTCGGGAGTGTTCAAGGTTGGGTTGGGTAACTTAAAATCTTGTTCTAAAAGGTTTTGTTGTTTTCCGGCCAAACTTCCGGCTATATTCCAGTACTGGTTCTGGATAAGATCTTTCCTTTTTGGGATATTGTTCAAAGTCAAATTTTCAAGTTGGTGAAAAGTTGTGTCTGCACATACCTTCTGCCGAAAGTTGTGCACCAACCCATCACCTTTTCCACCTACCCGTCAACTTTGTGTCAGTTGTGTCAGAGCATTCGAAAGATATCCTTCGACATCGAAAGATCATCTTTCGATCAAAGACAGCTCGATAGATAAGCATCTTTCGAGTAGTCTTTCGAAGTCTAAGCATTATCTTTCGTACTTGGAATCTTTTCGAAGGATACATTCTCGAAAGATAAGGACCTTTCATTGTGAATCTTTCGAGATCAGTGTTCGAAAGATAAGGATCTTTCATTGTGAATCTTTCGGGATTGTTATCCGAAAGATAAGGATCTCTCGAATTGTGAATCTTTCGAAGTCTTTGTTCGAAACTCAACAGTGATCTTTCGAACACTGTTGATCCTTCGAACAAGTCTTGATCTTTCGAACAAGGTTGTATCTTTCATTTCGGGTCTGTTTGAATCTTAACAGTTTGTGTTTGTGTAGGTTATCTATTAGTAATTGATCAAAATGAGTTGTACAAGTCCTTGGGATTGGAGTTTGGACTCACAATCTAATCAAGAACTAACTTCTGCTGCAGCTTAGGCAAAGAGTATGTTTCCTCCGCCATCAATCAGTCCAAGTCAATGGGCTTTGGTATCCAATCAAAGTCAAAGCATTCAAAACCTTTTGATCAGTGAAAGCGAAACGGGCAACAACAATCGTCCACCAAAGCTAAATCATATGAAAGACTTTCCATCATGGAAAAACCGCTTTCACACGTATGTTCAAGGGCAAAGCACCGATCTTTGGACGTGTTTCATCAATGCATTCAATGCCAATCTGGAGGTTGCTGCATCCACTTCAGAAGGTTATGCCAACATGCTGGAAAATGACAAGAAGGCTTATGAATTGGAGAAAAAGGCCTTTGCTACACTTACACAAGCACTCAACAAAGATATCTATCATCAGTTCTCCTACTGCAAAACCACGAAAACATTGTGGGATGCCTTAGTAGCTAGAGGAGAAGGCAATGCAGCTGTTCGAAAATCTCGTCATGATTTGTTGAAGAAAGAGTTTGAATCGTTTCAATTTTTGGAAAACGAAACTCTAAATGATATGACAACACGGTTCTATCATCTGATTAGTGAAATGTGTGCTTATGGGGTTGTATCTACTCAACAAGACATGGTGAATAGGTTTGCTGACGCGTTACCTCCAAAATGGAGTTCATTTATTGAGCTGTTGAAGCATACTGGAACTCTAGACACGGTTAATATCTACGAGTTCATTCAGAAGCTGGAACATAAAAATGATGAAGAAATCAGGAAAGCAAAGCGAGCTCCCGCTCCTCAGAATACAGAAATGTACCTTCCAGGCTTCGATGCTTTGGCAAGATCCGCTGCAGCTCAGCAACAGCAACCTAAACTGCAAACTGCATTTGTATCCAACACAAGTTCCTTCCCATTTCCTCAGTCAACAGCTGCTCCACCACAACCTCAATTCGATCCGAGGTCTTACATTCCTGTTCCAACACAGCCACAAGTCCAACCTCAACAACAACAACAACAAGCTCATTATACCAGCAATCCTCAACCTCAACACCAAAATCCTAACACAATCCGAGTCGACAATTCAAATCTTTCACACCTTAGCATTGAAGTTGCTAAGGAGCATATGGAAATTATCAACACCATGGTCAGTGCTTACTGTGGTTTGGTAGCAGGTCAGCTTGGAAACATCAACATGACCAATGAAGATTATCAACAGATCGACAAGGAAGAAATGGAGTTGATGGATATTAAGTGGGCTTTTGCAAGTGCGGTTAGAAGGGCCAAAGACTTCATGGCTCGTACTGGTAGAACTTCGTTGGAAGGAAAGAAAGATACGAAGTATGGGTTTGATATCAACGCCGTTACATGCTTCAATTGTGGTAATAAAGGGCACTTCAAACGTGAGTGCACTCTACCAACAAAACATGGCAATCACAACCCTTTCAGAAACCAGACGAGTACTACAAATGTGAATGCCCAGCAAGAAAACCGTGAAAGGAGGATGGTGGCAGTTAATAACAATCAGAGCCAGCCTGGAACTTCAAATCCCAATCGGGCTTTGGCTGTTCAAGCTGATGAGGGATGTGACTGGTCAGTGCAGTTTGGTGATGATGATCAGAGAAGTGGAACAGCTTGTTATGCAAAGATCATCGAGCATGTTCATAAAGAAGAGTCTTCTGGAAGTGATGACAGTTCTGGTTATTCTGGAAGTTCTGATGAAGAAGGCTCTGTTTCTGGGGATAATCACTCAGAGTCTGATGTGAAGGAGGAAGGAGGTGATGATATTCAGGATCTACTGAGTGAAGCTGATGAGCTTAAATGTCAGAAATCAATTCTGATTAGGAAGGCGGCTACTGCATCAAAGGAGATGGAGAAGTTATTTTCTGAAGATGGAGCTTTTTCTTTTCAATCTGCCTTTGTTGGTGCACTTGTGTCTGTACTTTGTCTGTATTCGGTCACGATGTAAACGATGTCCTTGTCAGTCCTGTAAGTTGACCAAGTCAACCGTCCTCCTGGTTTGACTTGGACCAACAGTTAGAAAATGGTTGTATTGTTCTGTGTCGAAGGTTGATCCGTCGAAGGATTGATTCTATCCTTCGATGACCTCGAAAGATATGTTACGAAGGATAATGTTGGACTTCGAAGGATATGCCATCCTTCGAAGTATATGTGAATCCTTCGAACACTTTGTCATCGATAGATGATCCTTCGATCATCTATCGGATCCTTCGACCAGACATGCTGGGCTGGGTATATATATACCCATGCAGTCTATGTTAGAAGATAGATGCACACAGATAGAAAGATAGAGAGTTTGAGAGCATTCTGTCCGAAAACACACACACACACTTGAGAGTTTGCAAGTTAGATTTGTAAACATTGTGCTTGTAACCGAAACCTTCATACGTATTAATACAGTGGTGTTAATCGGTGAACCTTGTGTGTTGTGCTTTATACTTGTCTCATCCCGGTTTGCTTGCTAGCTTGGATTCCGCACTTGCTAGTGGGTTAGTATAACAAGGTTTAGGTTCGTCATCCTCCGAGAGGGACCTACAAGTGGTATCAGAGCTTGGCTCTTTACCTTGTTTAAAACCGGGATTGTTCAAGTTCTTGGTGTGTTTGGACACTTGGTTTAGCACCCGTTTTGGTGGTTTTTCTTGCATCTTTAAACTGTAAAACGCGTTCTAAACCTTCGGGAGTGTTCAAGGTTGGGTTGGGTAACTTGAAAACTTGTGTTTAAGTGATTTGGTGTTTTTCCGGCGAAAATTCCGGTCAATATTCCGGTAACCGGTTCTGGATAAGGTTGTCCATTTTGGGTAAAATTTTCAAAGTTAGTGGGAAAGTACAACCTGCACATCCCTTTTGCCGAAAGTTGACCTTACCTACCCATCACCTTTTCACCAACCTGTCAAATCGGTGTCAGTGTGTCAGTGGATCTCGAAAGATATCTTTCGACATCGAAAGACCATCTTTCGATCAAGGAAGGCTCGATAGATCATCATCTTTCGACCCATCCTTCGAAGTCCGAAACATATCCTTCGATCAGGGAATCTATTCGAAAGACAGCTATACGAAAGATAAGGATATATACTCGAAAGATAGGGATCTTTCAAATAGTGAATCCTTCGAGTTTGTGAATCTTTCGAAATCATTGTTCGAGATTCAACGGTGATCTTTCGAGCACTGTTGATCCTTCGAACAAGATTTGATCTTTCGATTGTGGTCTGTTTATTGTTAACAAGTTTCTGTGATTTCAGATCTTTCGAACAGGATCCTTCGGCTGTGTGTGATCTTTCGGAATATTCACTTAGCATTTATTTTGCTTATCAATCATGAATCCGAATTGGTGGAATCCGGCCCCAGACAGTGGTAAATATACCAGTTCTGGTTTCACTCCCTCATGGTGGGGTACACCGGCTCCCGATAGTGGAAAGTACACAAGTACAAGTCTATCTCCTTCATGGGCCGAGTCTCCAGTGTCGACATCTTCTCAAGCCAATCAGTGGGCGTTAGTCTCGAATCAAACTCCAAGTATTCAAAGTATCTTACTGAGCGAAAGCGAAACAGGAAGTTTGAATCGACCTCCAAAGCTGATGCATTTAAAGGAGTATCCGGGTTGGGCTGATAGATTCCGTACATATGTTCTGGGTCAAAATACAGAGCTGTGGATACGTTTCACCACAGATTTTGATCAAGCTATCGAGGTCGCTGCTTCATCAACTGCTACTTTTGCCGATCTTCCAGAGGATCAGAAGAAAACATATGATCTGGAGAAGAAAGCCTACGCCATTCTCACTCAGGCGTTAAGCAAAGACATCTATCATCAGTTTGTCAGCTTCAAGACTACGAAGAAGCTGTGGACGGTTTGAAAACCAGGGGAGTAGGGAATGAAGCAACACGTCAATTGCGTCATGATCTGCTCAAGAAAGAATTCGACTGTTTCACATGCATGGATAAGGAGTCCTTGGGAGACATGACAAGTCGGTTCTATCATTTACTTACAGAGTTGGGCAATTTTGGAGTAGCGACAACTCAAGCAGAAGTGGTGAACAAGTTTGCTGATGCTTTGCCTCCCCAATGGAGCAGTTTCTTGGAAATCCTGAAGTATAACGGAGAGTTGAAAACTACAAATATCAACGACTTTGTGCAGCTTTTGGAAAACAAGGATCAGGAGGAAACATTGAAGGCGAAGAGAGTTCCATTGCCACAAAATCCAGAAATGTATTATGGAACGTCCAGTACTTCGTCTGCAAGAACCGGTCCACATGCTCCACTACAGACGGCTTTTGTCACAAGTACAGATATGTATGGCAATCCGGTGCAAGTTCCTGTTAAGCCACCTCCCACCACAGACATGTATGGAAATCCAATACAGCCACCTCCTCCTCCTCCTCCTCCTGCTCAAACACAACGTGCATGTTATGGAGGAACATCATCTGCTGGTCAGCAATCAAAGCCAAGTACAGTACAGCTCGACACTTCAAGCTTCTCTAAAGTCAGTGTAGAAGTAGCTAAGGAACACATGGAGCTGCTTAACACTGTAGTGAGAGCGTACTGTGGATTAATTGAAGGTCAGATTGGCAACATTAATCTGACACAAGATGGCAGATTGATAAAGAAGAGATGGACTTGATGGATATCAAGTGGGCCTTTGCTAGTGCTGTAAGAAGGGCAAAGGATTGGATGGAAAGTACTGGCAGAACCAGCTTGGAGAGTAAGAGAGACACCAAGTATGGGTTCGATAAACAGGCAGTGAAGTGCTTTAACTGTGGTGAAAGGGGTCACTTTAAGAGAGAATGTACAAAGCCAGCTCAGCACGGGAACCAAAACCCCTTCAGAAATCTAGGCAACCAGCAGAACAGAAACAATGAGCGTACATTGGTGCCTGTCAACAACCAAACCAACCGGGCACTGGCAGTTCAGGTGGATGAAGGTTGTGACTGGTCAATCCAGTTGGGTGGTGATGCTCCTGATGGAACAGCGTGTTTTGCTCAGGTTGTGAAGGAGTTAGTTCACACCAGTGGTGGAGAATCTTCTGCCAGTGGTGGTGAATCGTCTGAAGATGAAGACTCGTCTGGGTACAGCAGGAGTGTTGATGAAGAATCATCCAATTCTGGTGATGATCATGTGGGTGAGACATCAAATGCAACAATCGATGCAGATATTGATGAACTTTTGGAGGAAGCTGCAGCAGAAGCTCAAAGAAGATCTATTCTGGTGGATCAAGCTGCTTATACTTCGTCTTCTCTCCATTCAGCCTTTATGGCTAATGTCGACGGTTCATCAAGTCAGGTATGTGTCGATGAACCCACTGCTATTAATTGTGTTAACTGTGATAGTTTGCGTGCTAAATGTGCTGACTTAGAAGGAAACATGTCTGAGTTGCAAGCCAAACATGATGCTTTACAAGCTAGTTTGTTTGACTTGCAAGACAAACATGGTTCCTTGAGTGCTGAGTGGTGTGACTTGCAAAGCAAGCATGAGGCTTTGCAAGAGAAATATGATGTGACATTTATCCACAATCAGAAGTTGACTGTGGATCTCTCAAAATGCACAGAAGCCAACATGTTTTATGAAAACCATGAAAAAGAATTTAAGTCAGTAATTGAGACCTTAAAGAAAGATAAAACTGAACTGACAAAAATGGTTTCAAGAAAACAAACTGATATTAATTTGTATATATCTCGCCTGGAGATTATGTAAAAAGAGATGGCTTGTGTGAAAACAGAAAGCGATGCGATCCAGCTTAAGCTAGACAGTTATTTGAGCTCTAGCTATGTGTTGGATCACATCATTGATGTTCAGAAGGAAAAGAGGGATGTCACATGTATTGGCTACAAGAAATGTCCACCACCAGTTAGACACAATTATGATGCCATGCCTGATGAAGAGGACAGGGTGTTCTTTGAACCATCTGTGCCTCTAGATGTGAAAGAGTTTGCTGCAGGACTCGGATACCAAAAGGAAGTATCCTCAGATTCAGATGCGTCAGCAGATACATTTGTAAGTGCTGAACAGAATCAAGATCCTCCAGTTGTGATTGAGGATGCTGATTCTTCTGATGATGAATCTGATGATGCTGTCCCAGCAAAGTCTGATGCGGTAGCCAAGAATGAGGACATACCTCTCGAGAATCACATTCTATGTGATCCCCCTGTAAAGCCCGCTAAGACTGTTGCAACTGAGTCCTCATCTGCAGAAGAGCCGGAGAGTGTGAATTTGCTGTACACTCTTGTTGGTGATGATAAAATTTACTCAGACAAAGATTTTCCCATTAAGAATGTTAATCAATCCTTAATCTGTAAAGTCTTTGAAAATTCGACAAGTAAGTTTTTGGGAAAAACAGGACCACGTGTTACAGTTACACAGTGTCCTCCTATTCCAAAGGCTGAAATTCGAAAACAATTTGGCAACAAGAAATTACCAACAGTGCCAAAACAGCAAAATCACACCAAGCCCAAAGAAAAATCACCGGCTCAAGCCCAAAAGAAGCCGAATCAAAAGAAGAAGAAAAACGTTAACTTTGTGAAATCGACGGGAACGGACAAAATTGAGACTTTTGAAAACAAATCTAACTTAGATTTTGTCAAGAAAGCTATTATACAGAAAAGGAATGAACCAAGCAGTTCAAAACCTAGTACCTCGGGTTCACAAAGTTCATCATCATCGGCTAGACAAACACATGATTCTTCGGGGTTTGTTGAACGAAGATCATGTTTTGAATGTGGAACAATTGGACATATTATTCGAAATTGTCCATATCTTCATAAACAAAAAGGAAAGGTTGATGTTCCCCGTGACCAGATTGACCGTAAGCGATCTGTTTCTGTAAAACAAGATCCCCGCCTTGCAAAAGAAAGGGAAAAGAAACAGAAACGCCAACAGGTCAAGAAAATTGAAAAAGCAATTAAAACCGAGGTGGTTCAAAAACAATCTGTTGCTGTAAAACCAGACAATTCTGAAACTTCAAACAATCAAGAAGTTAAAATTTTAAAGAAAGACACTGGTAAAACAAAACAGACCTGGAAACCTAAATCGGTTACTGAATCAGGGGGGACCATCACAATTCACCAACCATCAAAGACAAGAAGTTATTGTCATTGATGAAAATGGAAGACCCAAGACCACAATGGCTTGGGTCCCCATCTCCAACTAATTCATTTGAGTTCATGTGCAGGGTGTTCCAGGAGGAACTGTCAGTAGTCATTGGATTGTTGATAGTGGGGCATCCAGGCACATGACAGGCGACATGAAGCTTCTCTACGACGTCAAATCTATTAGAGGAGGTTATGTTGCTTTTGCTGGAGATAAAGGTGGATATATAACGGGTGAAGGAATGATATCCAACGGGATTGTCAGCTTTGACAAGATCAACTTTGTGCAACAACTTGATCACAATCTTCTTAGTGTTTCTCAAATCTGTGACAAACAGTTCTCAGTACACTTTGATGCTAATGGATGTTATGTGCTGAAACCCGGCTTCAAAATTCCAAAAGAATGGATTCTCTTGTCGGCTCCAAGGATAAATGATTTGTATGTCCTTGATATGAGCCAAGCTATTACTACGTCTGCACAAGCAACTTGTTTCGTTTCTAAAGCCACAGAAAAAGATACTATCTCTTGGCACAGACGAATGGGTCACATTCACTTACGCAAAATGAATCATTTGGTTTCAAATGAATTGGTGAATGGTGTTCCCCTCAAAAATTTCCATCTTCAAGACATCTGTGTTTCGTGCCAGAAAGGAAAGCAAACAAAGAAGAAGCATCCTACAAAGAAGATCAACACGGTGGCAGTTCCTCTTGAACGTTTGCACATGGATTTGTTCGGTCCTGTCAAGCACAAGAGTATTCGGGGTGATCAATACTGCCTCGTGATAACTGATGATTATTCAAGATTTTCTTGGGTAGCGTTCACGGCACACAAGAGTGAAACCTTTGGCATTATCAAAGACTTGATCATTCAGATTGAGAATTTGTATAAGTTGAAGGTTAGGCGGATACGTAGCGACAATGGTACTGAATTTAAAAATCATTCCATGACGGAGTTTTGCACTTCAAAGGGTATTCTTCATGAGTTTAGTGCAGCTTATACTCCTCAACAGAATGGCGTCGCTGAACGTAAGAACCGCACATTGATCGAGACTGCTAGGACAATGTTGGTAGAGTCGCAGTTGCCCATTCCATTCTGGACTGAAGCTGTGGCCTCTGTATGTTACACATTGAACCGAGTCCTTACAGTCAAAAGGCACAACAAGACCTGCTTTGAGCTTCTTCAAAAACGGAAACCAGATCTGTCTTATCTCGAACCGTTTGGAGCTCCATGCACAATCATCGATCCAAATGGAAAGTTTGGGGCAAAAGCAATTGATGGATACTTTCTTGGGTATGCCACCCCTAACTTACGAGTCTGGAATCTAGAGACTAAAAGGGTCGAGGAATGGTCTGAGGTCAGAGTACAAAGGCACACCTTGCCAGTCAAATGTCCGGGTCAACCTTGGATGTTTGAGTACGATGACTTCTTCAATTCGATCAATGTTGAAGCCGTTGAAGAAAGTGCTGCGGCTAGGATGTTTTTCGAGAGTGACAATGCAACAGTTTCACCGGTGGTTCGTCCAATTCTTGTTAATCAAGAACCATCTTCTTCGGTGAACAATAATACTCTCAACAATGAGGATTTTCATGATGCAAACGAATTGAACGAATCTTCAGAGGATGATGAATTTCTAGATGCAGATCAAGAAGCTCCAACAACAACAGTTCATGGTACTTCAGAGGGTACTCCTCCAGTGGATGCCCATAGAACAGCTGAGGCTACTGCATCATCCTCTTCGTCAATTCCGGGCCTTGATTTGGTTGTTGATCTTAATCTTAACAACCTGGGTATAAATATTCCAGTTCCAGATAATCCAGAAACAAGGATTCATAATACCCATCCTCAACAAAACATCATTGGAAATGTGCAAAGTGGCGTTCAAACAAGAAACATGTTGCGAAACAACAACAATGCAGGCTTGTATGCAGCTATTCGAGAATCCGGGCAACAAAACGATTGGTCTTTCGCATGTTATGTCTCACAGGAAGAACCAAGAACGTGGAAAGAAGCTTTGAAAGATAACGCTTGGGTTGAAGCAATGCAGGAAGAACTGCAACAATTCCAGAAGCTGGGTGTCTGGAAACTCGTAGAGAAACCGGCTGGATACAAGAAGATTGGTACCCGTTGGGTTTTCAAATGCAAAAAGGATGACCGCGGAGTTGTTATCCGAAACAAAGCACGTTTAGTCGTTCAAGGTTTTCGTCAGATTGAAGGGATCGACTACAACGAAGTCTATGCACCTGTTGCACGTCTCGAAGCAATTCGAATCTTTCTAGCCTATGCGTCCTTCAAAGGATTCAAGGTTTATCAGATGGACGTGAAAAGTGCATTCTTACATGGTGTGGTTGAAGAAGAGGTATACGTCGAACAGCCTCCAGGTTTTGAAGATCCTATCCATCCCGATCGGGTTTGGTTGCTCAACAAAGCTCTCTATGGTCTTCATCAAGCACCACGAGCTTGGTATGCAACCTTATCTCACTATCTGCTGGAGAACGGTTTTCGCAGAGGTCTTATCGACTGTACTCTTTTCATCAAAGAACAAGATGGAGATCTTCTTCTGGTACAGGTATACGTTGATGATATTATTTTTGGTTCTACTAATGATGTCTTGTGTAGGAATTTCGAGCGCATAATGCAGGATAAATTCGAGATGAGTGCTATGGGTGAAATGACCTTCTTCTTGGGCCTACAAGTACAACAAACAGAGTCTGAGATATTCATCCATCAGACTAAATATGTTGGTGACATCTTGAGCCGGTTCCAGATGTCTGATGCAACGCCCATTGGTACCCCATTGCCAACAAATCACGGAATTACTCCTGACTTGAAGGGAGAAGCTGTTAGCCCCTCAAACTATCGCGCAATGATCGGATCTCTTATGTACCTCACAGCATCAAGGCCAGACATAATGTACCCAACGTGCCTGCTTGCCAGATATCAAGTTAATCCGAAGGCCTCACATCTTGCAGCTGTTAAAAGGATTTTTCGTTATTTGAAGGCGTACCCTGACACCGGTCTGTGGTACCCTAGGGATAATAACTTTGAATTGGTCGCTTTCAGTGATTCTGATTTTGGCGGATGCAAAATCGACGGCAAATCCACAACGGCTGGATGTCAGTTTTTAGGAAATCGCCTAGTCACATGGCAGTGCAAGAAGCAGACATGCGTCGCTACATCAACATGCGAAGCTGAATACATTGCTGCCTCAAGTTGTTGCTCCCAAGTTCTTTGGATCCAACAACAAATGCGGGACTACGGTTTTGAATTCCTAACTACTCCTATTTACGTTGATAATTCTGCTGCTTTAGATATCACTAGAAATCCTGTGCAGCACTCAAAGACCAAACACATCGAAATCAAATATCACTTCATACGTGATTGCTTTGAGAAAAGGCTAATCGATGTTGTTAAGGTCCACACCGATGACCAACGTGCCGACTTATTTACCAAAGCATTTGACAAATCAAGATTTGACTTTTTATTATTGGTAAACGGCATTAAGGTCAAGCAAGAGTAAAACCAACATCGGAAAATCATTTTTGTAAATATCTTTGTGTTTTAAATTTGTCTTAGTTTATTAATTTTAGGGGGAGTAAATCCAAAAATTGGAAAATTCAAAAACATCGAAAAATTTCAAAAACACAAAAACAATAGAAAAACAAAAATGAGTTTCCTGGCGAGCAAAAGAGAAAATGATAGTACATCAGTGGTCTATCCAAACCTCTTTAAACCTTAAATGAAAAACGATAAGCAGCTCTATATAAGATGTATCGGTAGGCTCACAATCATTTTAAAGTGTGCAGGGTGATATAAATCTTAATCGACTGAAGACCAGGTGGGAACCATTCATTGGCATATGGTCTTAGTACCGAAATTTCGTTTGATAGATTGCCGAGGTTCTGAGATATTCGGTCTTTATGCTGCTTATCATCTGGGTATCGTGGTTGTATCTTTTACCGAAAAATAACGGGGACGTAAGTCTAGATCTTCCATGATACCATACATACGTGTACATATTACATACTGCATTCGACCTCAATAAGTGATAAACAATCACATGTCCAAAACAAATAAGTAATAAAATATCACATTTATCCGGGAGTCAAGTTCGTCTCTCTGCTGTACGAAAGTACTGACCTGTTCACGGACTTGCTCCTGTGCCCTCATGCATACGAAAATCAAGTTCCTCATCAATAAGTGATTCTATCACATAGGGCTTGTTTTCAAATCAAAATAAGTGAGAATCTCACATCATATACGGTCAAACAGATGATAATCGGTATACTCACCGGTAAGATGAACTCTCATGCATACCTTGATACGGGAATGTGTCGTGATGTGGATGAACACCGGTCGGTAAGTATAAATCATTCCTTAACGTATCCCCTCGCCATGATTACATCTGATAAGTTGAGCTTAAGTGGACAACAATACCGATAATTGTTATAGGATGCTTATCTTAATGTTAATTAACTGAACAACAAGAGCATTTTGGCATGACCGTACACTGATATGATTCTCTTACCCTCGAAACTCACAAAAAGAATGTCTGTATATATTTATTTACTGCTTTCAGTCTTTACATTTGAAAAATTCAAAAATACCAAAAAGATTTTATTTCTATTTTATTTTCGATTGTACGATGTTGGAGCTCGAGTCTTCGTTACCTGAAACCTGACTGGAAACCGAACTGACTAAATCTTCATAAACGGTCAAAATTTGCATGTTTTGAAAGTTAAAGACTAAAATTGACAAATTTATTAAACTTTCAAACTGTCGGACGGTGTTTGATTGTGACATGGTCATTCGTGTGTCATGTGTTTATGCGAACTATATTCCAAGCAGTTGTTCTCATTACGAGTTTAGATTTCTTGCATGTGCAGATTCTAAAGGCTAGGAGAACATAGTCGATGACAAGCTTCGGAATGAAGACACGACGTGAAGGCACTCAAAAGATGAAGATGATCAAGTTGCCGCTGACCATCATCAACACCACAAGGATCTCACTTCATAAAGATCAAGTATTTCACGAGCATAACTCAAGGGGGAGCTTATGTTAAGGGGGAGTTTGTCAACACACTTCCTACATGATACGGGTAGTTTGTTGATACACTCTCTGCTTTCAAGACGTGAAGACTTTGAAGATCCTCCAACATTGAAGACTTGTAAGGACATCAGAGTCTTGAAGACACAAAGATCAAAGATGATCAACATCGAGACGAATCTACAACCATAGAAGATCGAGACAAAGCTACAGCCAAGGGGGAGTTTGTTGGTGCACTTGTGTCTGTACTTTGTCTGTATTCGGTCACGATGTAAACGATGTCCTTGTCAGTCCTGTAAGTTGACCAAGTCAACCGTCCTCCTGGTTTGACTTGGACCAACAGTTAGAAAATGGTTGTATTGTTCTGTGTCGAAGGTTGATCCATCGAAGGATTGATTCTATCCTTCGATGACCTCGAAAGATATGTTACGAAGGATAATGTTGGACTTCGAAGGATATGCCATCCTTTGAAGTATATGTGAATCCTTCGAACACTTTGTCATCGATAGATGATCCTTCGATCATCTATCGGATCCTTCGACCAGACATGCTGGGCTGGGTATATATATACCCATGCAGTCTATGTTAGAAGATAGATGCACACAGATAGAAAGATAGAGAGTTTGAGAGCATTCTGTCCGAAAACACACACACACACTTGAGAGTTTGCAAGTTAGATTTGTAAACATTGTGCTTGTAACCGAAACCTTCATACGTATTAATACAGTGGTGTTAATCGGTGAACCTTGTGTGTTGTGCTTTATACTTGTCTCATCCCGGTTTGCTTGCTAGCTTGGATTCCGCACTTGCTAGTGGGTTAGTATAACAAGGTTTAGGTTCGTCATCCTCCGAGAGGGACCTACAGCCTTTATGGCAAACGGTTCAGCCTCTTCTAGTCAGGTAAATTCTGAACCTCCTGCTCCTAGTGTTTGTAAATCATGTGCTGATATGAAGCTTGAATCAGAAAAGCTTCATAGTCATAATCAGAATTTGGTTATTGAACTGTCGAAATGCAAAGAGGCGAACATGGCTTTAACTCGGAATGAAAAAGAATTTAAATCTGTAATAGAAACATTAAAGAAAAATGTGTCCGAGGTTAACAAAGTAGTTTACCACAAGCAAGTAAGTATAAATGAATATATTAACATTGTGGAAGAAACTAAAAAGCAATTAGCCATTGCCCAATGCGAGCATGATGCGATCAAACAGAAATTGGATAGTTATTCTAACTCCCAATTTGTGCTTGATCACATCATCGATGTTCAACAACCAAAGGGAAATCAGAAAGGCATAGGGTACAAGAAATGTCCGCCCCCTTTGATGAACAATTATACCAAGATGCCTGATGAGGAGGAAATGCCTCGGTATGAACCCAGTGTGCCTCTAGATGTTGAGGAATTTGCTACTGGCCTAGGGTTCAAACCGGAAAATTCATCCTCTAAGCAACAAGAAACGTCATCATCCGTGAAGCAAAGTCCTCCAACCATTGAGGACTATGATTCTTCAGATGATGAATCAGATGTGAATGACAAGGATGAATCACTTGATGAAACGAGAGGAGTAGAAATTCCAATTGAGAATCATATTCTTTGTGATCCTCCTACTCCTGTCGTGCAACCTGTTGCCAAGCAAGTGATAGATCCTGTCAAAGCTGTCAAAGCTGTCAAAGATGTCAGGAATGACAAGGAAAGTATGTCTGCCGTTAAAGGTGATAATGTGTTGTATACTTTGGTCGGGGATAGTAAAATTTATTCGAACAAAGTTTTTCCAATCAAAAATGTCAATCAATCTTTGATTGACAAAGTGTTTGAAGATACTACGAATAAATTTTTGGGAAAGACCATTCCAGGAGTTGTGGTAACACAATGTGATTCTGTTCCAAAATCGGAAATTAGAAAACAATTTGGAAACCAAAAGTCACCGACAAAGCAACAACCAATTGCCTTTAAGGGTAAACAACAACAACGAGCTCCAAAGCCAAAGGCTAAGGTTGAATCAAAAGGAGCTCGCTACAAGAAGAAAGCAAAAGATGTTAAATTTGTATTATCAAAAGGTACGGATAAAATTGAGACTTTTGAAAACAAATCAAACACTGATTTTGTACAACAAGTCAAGATTTTGAAACGTAACAGTGATAACAATTACACCCAACACACAAACGGGTGTGATGAAAGAGCAAGTACCTCAGGTTCTACAGGTTCGACATCTGCTAGTCGATCAAGTTCTCCTAAGTTTGTTGAAAGGAGAACTTGTTTCAAATGTGGGAAGTTTGGGCACATCATTAAAGACTGCACAAACTTGCCCAAACCAAATTTTGTTGAACGAACCCCTTCTGAACAAGGTCACTCACAACGTCGTCCTGTTTCTCCAAAACATGATAAAAGAACTGTTAAGGAACAAGAAACGAAACAACGACGTCATCACATCAAAGCTGTTGAAAAGGCTTTAAAATCTGAAGTCAAAACGGTTAAAAGAAAACCTAGTTTGTCACAACCATTAAAGTCAGAAACTGTACATAATACACAATCTGGTAAACAAAGACAAACTTGGAGATCTAAAAAGAGTGATAGTTCAGGGGGAGTTAATGTGTTTGAAAACCATCAACAGATCGAGCTCACGTTTCGAGATGCTCAGGGAAGACCCAAGACCACTAAGGCTTGGGTCCCCATCCTCAACTGATGTTTTTATGACATGTGCAGGATATTCTAGGAGGAACTATTAATAGTCATTGGATTGTTGATAGTGGAGCATCCAGGCACATGACTGGCGACTTACGACTCCTATACGACGTGAGAAACATTAGAGGAGGGTATGTTGCTTTTGCGGGTGACAAAGGCGGATTTATCACTGGAGAGGGAAGTATCTCCAATGGCATCGTGTGCTTCGATAAGATCAATTATGTTAAGCAAATTGATCATAATCTTCTCAGTGTGTCGCAAATCTGCGATAAGAAATTCACCGTGCATTTTGATGATGCCGGCTGCTATGTGCTGAAACCTGGATTCAAAATTCCACAAGAATGGATTCTCTTATCGGCTCCGAGAGTTAATGATCTTTATATTCTCGACATGAGCCAGGCAATTACAACATCTGCACAAGTCACAAGCTTTGTCTCAAAAGCCACAGAAAAGGAGTCTATATCTTGGCACAGAAGAATGGGACACATTCACTTGAGAAAGATGAACCATTTGGTGAAAAATAATCTTGTGAATGGTGTGCCTGTGAGAAGTTTTCATTTACAAGATATCTGTGTCTCGTGCCAAAAAGGGAAGCAAACAAAGAAGTCTCACCCTTTGAAGAAAATCAACACTGTCAGCATGCCTCTCGAACGTCTTCATATGGACCTTTTTGGACCTATGAAGCACAAGACAACGTTTGGTGATGCCTATTGTCTAGTTGTTACTGATGATTATTCTAGATTTTCTTGGGTATCCTTCATGGCACACAAGAGTCAAACTCCTGGCATCCTCAAGGATCTTCTTACAATGTTGGAGAATCTCTATTCATTGAAAGTGAAGAGGATCCGAAGCGACAATGGAACCGAATTCAAGAATCAAGTTATGGATGAGTTTTGTACTTCTAAAGGCATTCTTCATGAGTACAGTTCTCGTTATACTCCACAACAAAATGGTGTCGCGGAGAGGAAGAATCGAACGATTATCGAAACTGCAAGAACAATGTTAGTAGAGTCGGAACTCCCTATTCAATTTTGGGGGGAGGCTGTATCGGTTGCATGCTACACGTTAAACAGAGTTCTTACAGTAAAGAGACATGGCAAGACTTGCTTCGAACTCCTTCAGAAAAGGAAATCGGATCTTTCTTACCTAGAACCGTTTGGTGCTCCATGTACTATGATTGAGCCGGATGGAAAGTTTGGAGCAAGAGCTATCGAGGGTTTCTTCCTTGGATATGCTACTCCGAATTTTCGTGTTTGGAATCTAGCTACCAAAAAGATTGAGCTATGGAGTGAAGTGAGGGTTCAAAGATACACGAGTCCTGTTAGGGCTCCGGGTGATCCGTGGATGTTCGATTATGATGGACTATTTGACTCCTTCAATCTGCCAACCTTTGACGAAGAGTCAGCAGCGGCTAGGATGTTGTTGGAAAGTGACAACGCTGCTGTCTCGCCATTGGTTAGACCTATTGTTGTTGACCCTCAAGCTTCTTCGTCTGTCAACAATATGGTTCAAAATGAGGTTTATGAAGATGCTGCTGATTATAATGATTCTTCTGAAGATGATGAATATCATGATGCAGCTGAAGGATCTTCGGCTCCAGCTGCTCCTGTTCAAGGTGCCTCTGGTGATACACCTCATATGCAGAATGTAGATACTGCTGAAGGGAATGCATCCACCTCTACCCACATTCCTGGTGTGGAGTTGGTTATTGATCTTAATCTTACCAATTTGGGTATCAATGCACGTGTGCCAGATAATCCTGAAATGAGGATTCATGATACCCTTCCCCAGCAGAACATAATAGGAGATGTCCATCGCGGTGTGCAGACGCGTAATCAGCTGAGAAACAACCGGAATGCTGGTTTGTATTCAGCTATAAGAGAATCTGGTCAACAAAATGACTGGTCCTTCGCGTGTTACGTGTCACAAGAAGAACCAAAATCGTGGAAAGAAGCGTTGAAAGACAGTGCTTGGGTTGAAGCCATGCAGGAAGAATTGCAGCAATTTCACAAGCTTGGTGTTTGGAAGCTTGTTGAAAAACCTGAGAATTACAAGAAGATTGGCACTCGATGGGTCTTCAAATGCAAGAAAGACGACCGTGGAGTGGTTATTCGGAACAAAGCTCGTTTAGTCGTTCAAGGTTTTCGTCAGATTGAAGGGATCGACTACAACGAAGTGTATGCACCTGTTGCACGTCTCGAAGCAATTCGAATCTTTCTAGCCTATGCGTCTTTCAAAGGATTCAAGGTTTATCAGATGGACGTCAAAAGTGCTTTTCTACATGGTGTGGTTAAAGAAGAGGTATATGTCGAACAGCCTCCAGGTTTTGAAGATCCTGTCCATCCCGATCGGGTTTGGTTGCTCAACAAAGCTCTCTATGGTCTTCATCAAGCACCGCGAGCTTGGTATGCAACCTTATCTACCTATCTGCTGGAGAATGGTTTTCGAAGAGGTCTTATCGATTGTACTCTCTTCATCAAAGAACAAGATGGAGATCTTCTTCTGGTTCAGGTATACGTTGATGATATTATTTTTGGTTCTACTAATGATGCTTTGTGCAGGAATTTCGAGCGCATTATGCAGGATAAGTTCGAGATGAGTGCTATGGGGGAAATGACCTTTTTCTTGGGCCTACAAGTGCAACAAACTGAGTCTGGGATATTCATCCATCAGACTAAATACGTCGGTGACATCTTGAGCCGGTTCCAGATGTCCGATGCAACGCCCATTGGTACCCCATTGCCACAAAATCACGGAATTACTCCAGACTTGAAGGGTGAAGCTGTTAGTCCTTCATACTACCGCGCAATGATCGGATCTCTTATGTACCTCACAGCATGAAGGCCATACATAATGTATCCAACGTGCCTGCTTGCCAGATATCAAGTCAACCCGAAGGCCTCACATCTTGCAGCTGTAAAAAGGATTTTTCGTTATTTGAAGGGTTACCCTGACACCGGTCTATGGTACCCTAGGGATAATAACTTTGACTTAGTCGCATTCAGTGATTCTGATCATGGCGGATGCAAAATCGACGGCAAATCCACAACGGCTGGATGTCAGTTTTTAGGAAATCGCCTAGTCACATGGCAGTGCAAGAAGCAGACTTGTGTAGCTACTTCAACATGCGAAGCTGAATACATTGCTGCCTCAAGTTGTTGCTCCCAAGTTCTGTGGATCCAACAACAATTGCGGGACTACGGTTTTGAATTCCTAACTACTCCTATTTACGTTGATAATTCTGCTGCTTTACATATCACTAGAAATCCTGTGCAGCATTCAAAGACCAAACACATCGAAATCAAATATCACTTCATACGTGATTGCTTTGAGAAAAGGCTAATCGATGTTGTTAAGGTCCACACCGATGACCAACGTGCCGACTTATTTACCAAAGCTTTTGACAAATCTAGATTTGACTTCCTATTATTGGTAAACGGCATTAAGGTCAAGCAAGAGTAAACCAACATCGGAAAATCATTTTTGTAAATACCTTTGTGTTTTAAATTTATCTTAGTTTATTGATTTTAGGGGGAGTAAATCCAAAAATCGGAAAATCCAAAAACATCGAAAAATTTCAAAAACACAAAAACAATAGAAAAACAAAAATGAGTTTCCGGGCGAGCAAAAGAGAAAATGATAGTACATCAGTGGTCTATCCAAACCTCCTTAAACCTTAAATAAAAAAATCATAAGCAGCTCTATATAAGATGTATCGGTAGGCTCACAATCATTTTAAAGTGTGCAGGGTGATATAAATCCTAAATCGACTGAAGACCAGGTGGGAACCATTCATTGGCATATGGTCTTAGTACCGAAATTTCGTTTGATAGATTGCCGAGGTTCTGAGATATTCGGTCTTTATGCTGCTTATCATCTGGGTATCATGGTTGTATCTTTTACCGAAAAATAACGGGGACGCAAGTCTAGATCTTCCATGATACTATACATACGTGTACATATTACATACTGCATTCGACCTCAATAAGTGATAAACAATCACATGTCCAAACAAATAAGTGATAAAATATCACATTTATCCGGGAGTCAAGTTCGTCTCTCTGCTGTACGGAAGTACTGACCTGTTCACGGACTTGCTCCTGTGCCCTCATGCATATGAAAATCAAGTTCCTCATCAATAAGTGATTATATCACATAGGGCTTGTTTTCAATTCAAAATAAGTGAGTATCTCACATTTTATACGGTCAAACAGATGATAATCAGTATACTCACCGGTAAGATGAACCCTCGTGCATACCTTGATACGGGAATGTGTCGTGATGTGGATGAACACCGGTCGGTAAGTATAAATCATAACTTAATGTATCTCCTAAACATGATTACATCTGATAAGTTGAGCTTAAGTGGACAACAATACCGATAATTGTTATAGGATGCTTATCTTAATGTTAACTAACTGAACAACAAGAGTGTTTTGGCATGACCGTACACTGATATGATTATCTTACCCTCGAAACTCAAAAAAAAAATGTCTGTATATATTTACTTACTGCTTAACTTTTATTGTTTTCTTTTAAACAGTTTCGTCGTTTGGTGCATATCAGCACGACATCAGCGGTGATGTCGTTTGATAACACTCAAAGGATATTAAAATTGTTGTCTTTTAATTTCAAAAACACACCTAAAATCTGTGTTTTAATATAAACTTTATAAAAACCAAAAAGATTTTTCTTCTACCTTATTTTCGATCATACGATGTTGGAGCTCGAGTCTTCGTTACCTGAAACCCTGAACGAAAACCGAATTGACTAAATCTTCATAAACAGTCGAAATTTGCAAGTTTTGAAAGTTGAAAACTAAAATTGATAAATTTATTAAACTTTCAAACTGTCGGACGGTGTTTGATTGTGACATGGTCATTCGTGTGTCATTTGGTTATGCTAACTATTCCAAGCAGTTGTTCTCATTACGCGTTTAGATTTCTTGCATGTGCAGATTCTAAAGGCAAGGAGAACATGGTCGATGACAAGCTTTGGAATGAAGACACGACGAGAAGGCGCTTAAAAGATGAAGATGATCGAGTTGCCGCTGGCCATCATCAACATCACAAGGATCTCACTTCATAAAGATCAAGTCATTCACGAGCATAACTCAAGGGGGAGCTTATGTTAAGGGGGAGTTTGTCAACACACTTCCTACATGATACGGGTAGTTTGTTGATACACTCTCTTCTTTCAAGACGTGAAGACTTTGAAGATCCTCCGACATTGAAGACTCGAAAGGACATCCAAGATCAAGACAAATCTGCAAACATCGAAGATCGAGACAAAGCTACAGCCAAGGGGGAGTTTGTTGGTGCACTTGTGTCTGTACTTTGTCTGTTTTTAGTCACGATGTAAACGATGTCCGTGTCAGTCCTGTAAGTTGACCAAGTCAACCGTCCTCCTGGTTTGACTTGGCCAAACAATCAGATATTGGTTGTAACATGTCTGTCTCGAAGGATGAGTGATCGAAGGATAATGTAGATCCTTCGATCTCATTGAAAGATATGCTACGGAAGTTACTGTTGGACTTCGAAGGATATGCAATCCTTCGAAGTATTTGAAGATCTTTCGATGGCTTTGTGATCGATAGATGATCCTTCGTGACATCTATCGGATCCTTCGGTCAGACATGCTGGGCTGGGTATATATATACCCATGCAGTGTATGTTAGAAGATAGATGCACACAGAAAGATAGAGAGTTTCTTTGAGAGCATTCTGTCCGAAACACACACACACACTTTGAGAGTTTGCAAGTTTGATTTGTAAACATTGTGCTTGTAACCGGAACCTTCATACGTATTAATACATTGGTGTTAATCGGTGAACCTTTGTGTGTTTGTCTTTCTACTTGCTTCATCCCGGTTTGCTTGCTAGCTTGGATTCCGCACTCGCTAGTGGGTTTGTATAACAAGGTTTAGGTTCGTCATCCTCCGAGAGGGACCTACACATAGGATACGAAAACCAAGAAATGAAAAACATGAATTAATCACACTTAAAGATTTCACAGCTGATGATAAAAAGGAACATTCAAGTGAATTAAGAATGAAAACTCTACTTCAACAATCTATCAGAGAGGATATTTTCTCACTACTTCAGCATGGTGAAACGTCTAAGACAATTTGGGAAGCGTTAAAGTTAAAAGCTGAAGGTGGAAAGGATATCAAGAAAAAAACAAGATATCACTGTTGAAGAAAGAGTTTGACTTGTTTAGTTGCATGAAGAATGAAACGGTTCATCAAATGATAGAACGATTTTGTCATCTGAAGATTGAAATGGAAATATTTGGAATCCAAAAAGATAGAGAAGAGCTGGTGGATAAACTCGTCAAGGCATTACCACATGAGGAAGATTGGAAAACCTATGTGATTGTGTTGAAAAATGATGATAAATTCGATGAGATGACGTTAGACAGTCTGATTGAAAAGATAGAGGGACATGATCTGTTGTTACAAAAACAAAACAAGGTGTCCAGCTCTAGTTATCAACAGAATGTCGGTTTGTACTATCGCAGAGGAATGCTACAAAACAACGAATCTCCAAAGATCAAAACTGGTTATAGTGTAGAAAAGACTGGTGACTCGTCAAAGAACAAATCTTCGAGCTATAATCCAGGATATCGTTCTTCATCTGCATCTGCATCGTCAAAATCTAATCCAAACCAGGACCGGAAAAATTCTCCACTTTTAAACAATGAGTTTGCTCAATAGCACATGAGCTTCTTAGCCTCTATTCTGGTATCTTACGAAGGTTTAATTGCAGGTAAGATCATAAATCCAAACATGACGAAGGAGGATTACGATCAAGTCGATCCAGAAGAGATGGAACTCATGGACATTCGCTGGTGCATGGCAAGCGTCATCCGAATAGCTCAAAGATTCATGGAGATAACTGGCAAAAAGTGCTTGGAAGGCCCGGAAATGAAGATAGGTTTCAATAAGAACAAAGTCACTTGTTTCAAGTGTAAACAAAAGGGGCACTTCAAGAGAGAATGCACGAACAACAAAGACGATGATAGCGTGAATCCTTTTTATGAGGATTACTACAAAAAGGCCATTTATCATCAGAATAACGAGCAGCCAAACAGAAAGCAGATTGAAGAAGGATCTTCTAAAGAGAAGAGACAAGCCGTTTTGTCACTTTGTGATCGAAGTGAAACCAGTATACAAAATATTGATTGGGATAAATACTTCGATGAGCAAGAAGGACCCAGAATTGTAATTCATGATGATGAAGGGTATGATTGGAGTCAACATGACAAATTAGCTGGAAAAGCCAAAGCAATGATTACTGAAATCAAAGAAAGTCGAGAAGAAAGGCATGCTCGCCTTAGACTGGATGTAGTGTATGATGCCTACAAGGAAGCAACACTAGCAGGAAAGTGGAACAAAGAAAAGGAATGCTTTGTCGATCCTCAAGGAAACCCGACGGTTGATCCTATGAAGGTTGACTTTGAAGCATTAGTTGCTGCTATACCTACTGTAAGTGTTTGGTGCAAAGGCTTTGAGGAGATTCCAAGGTACAAAGAAAAGGTTGAAGAAGGCATAAAGAAGGTGATATATGCCAGTTTGGAGAAGAAGAAGAAGACAGTTGAGGAGATTGTGAATGAGAGTGAAAAGTTGGTGAAGGAAGTGAAGAAAGCTGATGAAAAAGTTGAGGAAGCTGTTGAAGAGAAACAACAAGTGATTGAAGAAGATCAGATTCAACAAGTGAAAGAAACCACGGTGTCAATCACCAAGGTAACAACTCAAATTGATTCTTCTGATCAATCAATTGATAATAAAGCTGAACAATAGTGCAAGAAATGCATGGAAACGTGCAGTTCTTGTACTGAAAAGGATGAAAAGCTTAGGATCAAAAATATTGAATTCACTAAAATAGAAAAGATTTTCAAAAATAAAAGTCTTGAAATGATTGAAAGTGATGAACTTGAAAAAGAAAACAAAATATTGAAAGAAAAATGTTCAGCTATTTGCAACGAATGTGTTCCAAAAGATAAAACAATTCAAGAGTTGCAAAAGGAATATGATTGAATGAAATTGTCATATCATACTGTAATAGAAGCTTATGAAACTTTGAAAAGTAAAGTCAAAAGGTTAGATGATAGATTGTGTGCATGTTAGAAAAACACTAAATTTCTTGAAGCTAGATTTGAAGGAAAACAAATGGTTTTAAATCAATATATTGATGATGTCGCTAAGCTTAAACAAGAATTGGCACATAAAGAAAAGTTGGTCAATAAATTGCAAAGTTACCATGCGTCTTCATACATTCTAGAACGTATTTTCAACATCACACCCGATGTGAAAGAGTCAGAAAAGAACAAAAAGGGAATTGGGTCTTAATACCATCCGGTTCCACCACCGTTGGAGAATAATTATACATTCAATGGCGAAAAGGTGGAAAAAGCAATAAACATGGTTGACCAGTTACCCGACAACATTGATGTGACTTACACCAAATCTAATGACATCAGTGATTCAGAGGTGGTCGTAAGGTTGTTGAAAGTGTTCTAGCAGAGGAGTCTACCAAAACAGATAAGTCTGGATCACAAGATGAAAATGAGGGAAGTTTTAATGATAGTTATCTTAAACACTCAAAATCTCTGAAAAAGTTGTGAATGATGATTCAAAAGGATTGGTCTATACCATGATTGGATCAGACAAACTATTTTCGGATAATGAATTCCCAATTCAAAATGTGATTTCAGATAAAATCAACAAAGTTTTCAAACTGGTAGAGATTCAAAAGTCTGAAATTTCAAAATTTGCTGGAAAAGGTCAGAAAACTTTTTATAACAAACCTGGTTACAAAAAGAAAAACATGAAGGCTGGGTTGGGTTATAAAAAGAAACAAAATTGGAAAGGAAATAAAACACCAAATTATCAAGAAAAGATGAACTTTGTTCACGGAACAAGTTCTGAAGAAGAGAAAGAACTCCAATTTAGACGGCAGTCTAATGAAGAGTTCTATGCTCAAAAGAAAAAGCAACAACAACAGGTTAAAGATGTGTCCAAGAGAACATGCTTTAAGTGTGATTAAATTGGACATCTCAGTCGAAATTGTCCAAATCTTAAACCTGTTGGTGTTGAAAAGAAAAATAAGTCTGATGTTGTGAATCAGAAGTCAACCAAGTTTGAATCAAAGCAAACTTGGAAGCCAAAAATGTCAAAGGCTGACTCACAACAAACATGGAAATCGATGACACCCAGACTTAGAACAACACAAAGTTGGAAAACAACTGTTGATGCAACAAAACCAAAGCAGTTTTGGAAACCAAAAGTTGTTGTTCAAAATCAAAATGTTCAAAATGAATCACATTTTTACAAAAGAAGTGCTTCGAAAGGACAAACTTGGGTTGAAAAGAAACAAACAGTTTCTGTGAGTGATAATCGGAATGAAACTTCATTTGTGAAGAATGATAAAAATTTTCCGAAGTTGAATGAAACGTATTGTGTTGAAATGCCTAAGGTCAAACAGACCTGTGCTAACCTGTTCAAGTAATTGAGTAAGTGTGAATGTGCAGGTGCTCAAGAAAAAAGATGTTTATCAAATTGGAAATGAGAGCAGCCTGGCACGAGGAGAGGAGGCTGCTGGTCCCTGCGTCTAAAACCAGGGAGTTTGTTCGTTTCTGTTCATAAATATACCATATTTCAAAAACTCTAAAAATTGAAAATTTTAAAAAACCAAAAATATGTTTTTGGTTTGTCAAAAAATTGAAAAATCAAAAATATGTTTGTTTTTAAATTTGCTAAAATTCGAAAAATTACAAAAAAAAAAAAATTGTTACTTAAATATGCCGAAACCCTCACGGCGGAACAAGCATGATTAATTTCACAAGATTGAAAAACGGTTTTCAAAACTGTAAAATATCAATGTGTTGTAAATCATGGGGGTACATTATAATTTTTGCAAAACAAGAGCATGAAAAGCAGAAAATGGATGGCGAGACAAAGCTATCTACATCGGTTATTAATTTTTCTTTAAATGGGTTTGAATTTTAGGAGGAGTAAGATTGTCATAAAATCCAAAAACATTAGAAAACTTGAAAAAGCCAAAAACATGATAAAATTCAAAAAATGAGTTTTTATGTAAAAAGAGGAAATGATAGTACATCAGTAGACAATCACAGTACGCTAAAGAAATGAAATGTTAAAATGTGATAAACGGTCTCACTGATGATATGCCAGTAGATTTTTACACGCTTAGTAGATTGTTTTCGAGATATAAACCTAAATATCAAATACTTGCTTATCTGGTGGGGAACATCTCTCGGATATATGGGTAACCCCCGAAATCTTGTTTGAATGGCTTTCTATTTCTGACATACTAGGTCTTTGTACGTGATGATATCTGGGGTATTATACCAGGACTCCTGATTTTGCGGGAGCAATAGCCTAGTCCTCGTATAATACTCTGCACTGCTTTAATCATAAAGCCCACCCTCAGCATAAAAAATGATGAAACATTGAAAAATGCTAATCATGTGCTGTTGAAGAAAAGATCCCTAAACGGGACACACCTAAAGTCGAGCCATCATCTCTTTGTATAGACAGGAGTTCTAACCTGAGCTCTCATGGTCTCGCATTACCCATTTACAGATATCATTAGTGTACATTCACCTGTAAGACTGAGTATAGGAGTCTGGATACGAGAGTATATTCTGAGGTGGGACACGCGAATAAGTTTAAGTTCTTAAAACACTAATCTCGTATCTCGAATCAATTGAACTTTGTGTGAAAATTTAAGTGGATCAGTATACTGACAATCTAAGTGAATCGTTTAGAACTTAAAGTGTTTAAAGCTCAATGGTACTAGTGATTTGTCAAAAACTGATATGATCCTCTGACACGAACTCAAACAAAAATATTGTCTGTAAATATTTCTTTACTGCTTTATGTTACAGGAAAATACAAAAAGATTTTGATTTTACTTTATTTTCGACAACCGATGTCTGAGAGTTGAGTTTCAAAATCTAAGTATGTTGATCGTGTTTCTGAAAATAAAACAAGTTCATTAATTTGAAACTTGTAGTTTTAAAATCAAAAATCAAAAACAGTTTGTGAAATCTCCAAGGTCATTAATTTGGACTTGGATGATTAACTGTGAGGGATTTGGATTCTTATATTGTTAAAATCTATTGAATAAAGCCAGTTTCCAATCGTGTTCGCTAAATCTGCCAAATCCTTAAAGATTTTTGATAAGGGGATAGATTCAAGAAATCCTGGATATATTCATATTATTATATTTTAGAGGCAGGATCTTGTTTAAAAAGTTTGTAAGAGCCAGGTCACGATTCCTGGACAACCGAAAACGCTTTCATTGTCGAAATATTTTAGCTTATGCTGAGAGAGCCACATTTTCAATCCTGGATGTTCAAAATTTTTACTTATAAATGTTTGAGAATTGTTATTCCAGATTTCGATCCGATAGCCGAGTCTAAGGGGGAGTCTGAAGACGAGCTCAATGCAAGAGGGAGCGTACTTTCAAGGAGCTAGGAAATTATCCTGAAGGAGCTTGTAACCGAAAAGTCAGGTTTCGATCCCAAAAGCACGAAAGCTTGACGAAAGGGGGAGCCTGAAGAAAAGAGTCTAAGCGTAAGGGGGAGCTGAAGCTGAAGACAGATCCATGGGGATTCTGTTCAAACAAGAGAGAGTCTACATTGCTGAAAATGATAAAGATTTCAAGAAGACTCAGAGAGAGAAAAAGATAAGTCGCTACGAGTTTGGCTACGAGATTGACTGCGGCAATATCCAAGGGGGAGTCTGTTGGTGCATTTATGTCTATCGCCTCCGTCAAGACAGATCGTAGCGGAAACAGCTTAATACTAGCCTTATATTGTAATATCTAGATAAGAAAGGCAAGGTGGCAATCTTGTAATTAATGAGTTTTCTCTTTAAAAGCCTTGGCCTATAAATAGATGTGTTAGGGTTAGGATTCAAAACTTTTGGAGAACTTTTGCACATTTGGAAACTTGGAGAGCTTTGAACGTAGAGAGAGAGTCTAGAGAGAGAAAGTGCAAGAGGTGATTCACGGTTCTTTGTACGTTTTAGATCTATCAATAGAATCACGTTTATAGTACGTTCTCGTGTTCGGTCCACGCACGTGTACGGATTCCGCACGTCACACGTGTCGATACGCAATCCTTACGGAGTCGAAAACCAATCCAAACAACTGTAGCAGTGACAAATGGTTTTGTGGGTGGATCACAAAGAATGGGATCTTCGAGAGGTATAGTTTCCTCTTTTGTCACCGTATCTGACTGCTTAGGTTTGTCCTCATCCGACTCGTCATCCGAACTATCACAATCCTCAACAATGGGAGGACTTTGATCATTCACAAACTTTGAGTCATTAATGTCATCCGATTGACTTTGACTTGAAGATGCCCCTTAGTGAACCCTAGACCGGCTGTAAATTCATCAAAATCTAAAGGAACGGTGGGTTCAAAATGGGGCATATCCTCGTCATCGGGTATTTTGGTGTAGTTGTTTCTAACCGGGGGAGGACAAGCCTTATAACCAATGCACTTTACATCACCCTTCCTCTTTTGAACATCTATGATATGATCCAAAACATATCTCGAGTTGGAGTAACTGTCCAACTTGAGTTTGATTGCATCATGTTCACACTTTGCACAGGCTAACTCCTTTTTCGTTTCTTCAAGCATGTTAATATAATTGTTAATGGTTGTTTTTTTTTTCTGAAAACATTCCTTGTTAACTCAGATGCATCTTTCCTTAAGGTTTCAATTGTTGTTTTAAATTCCTTTTCGTTTTTCTTAAGAGCTGTGTTTGCCTCAGTGCACTTTGTCAAATCTACAATCATACTTTGATGATGTTTCTTGGTGTGATCAAATTTACCTTCTAGCTCTAAGTATTTACCTTTTAAAACCATACATTCAACACACTTAGGCAAGACAGGTTTGTTGAAACTTACCTGACTGGATGGGCAATCCAAGCGGGCCATGAATGCAGCACGAAGAGTAGAAGATCCAACTTCTGAAAGATGCTTAGAAAAATCATCAGATGAGTCTTCAACTTTCTGTTCCAAAGCTGCTTCCTTGCTATCAGTCGATTCAGTTTCAGTAATCACATCATCTACCTCAACATCAACATCTTCAGCTCTCTCTTCACCAGAACTTGATCCTTCTTCATCTGAACTACCGCTATCCCATGAACTGTCATCATTTCTGGAAGATTCTCCATCACTATCATTCTTTGCAATTTCAGTATAGTGTGCAGTGCCTCCTCTACCATTGTTTCCCAATTGAATAGACCAATCACAACCTTCATCTGTTTTGTTTGAACAATCAAAGCTCGGTTGGAATTGTTCGCGGGAACCATTGCTCTTTCGTTGTTAGCAACTTGATTTCTGTTGAAAGGTTATTGATTCCCTTGCTGTGGAGGCTTCGTGCATTCTCTTTTAAAATGCCACTTTTCTCTACAGTTGAAACAGGTAACCTTCCTTTTTGTCAAAACAGTATGGAGTATCCTTGTTGCTCTCCAGATTAGTTCTTTCTGTTTTCTCCATAAAATCTTTTGCTCTTCTCACTGCACTTGCAAATGCCCATTTGATATTAATCAACTACATCTTCTTTATCAATTTGTACGTAGTGTTCACTAGTTAGATTGATGTTGCCAATTTGTCCAGCTACCAATCCGCGGTAAGAACTCACCAAAGTGTTTAGAAGCTCCATTTATTCTTTGGCAACTTCCACACTTACCTTAGATAGATTTGATGTATCGAGTCTGACGGTGTTAGGGTTTGAAGGTTGAAAGTTGTTACTCTAGAAAGCTTGTTGTGGAACTTGTGGTGTAAGATCTCGTGGTTGAGGAAGAAAGGCTTTTGGATCAAATGCTTGTCCATAGACTTGAGTACTTGAACCAACAGACTGATCTGGTTAAACTTGTGGCAGAAAGGGGTTTGCATTCAACACAAATGTTGTTTGAAGCTTCGGTTGCTGGCTTGTACTTACACCTTTGTTAATCCCTCCAAAATACATCTCTGGGTTTTGTGGAAATGGAATTCGTTTTGCTTTACAAATTTCTTCTTCATTTTTGTTTTCAAGTTTCTGAACAAATTCGTAAATGCTGATTACATCCAAAACACCGGTATGCTTCAGCAACTCAATGAGTTGACTCCACTTAGGTGGTAAAGCATCAGCAAAACGCATGACAATCTCCTGTGGTGATGCGTTAACCTTGTATGAGTACATCTCACTAAGCAAATGATAGAACCGAGTAGTCATGTCGCTTAGTGTTTCATTCTCCATGAACAAAACCCTTCAAACTCTTTCTTTAAAAGATGATGTCAGATCTTTCTCATTGCTGCATTTCCTTCCCCTCTTGATTCCAAAGTGTCCCACAAAGTCTTCTAGTGGTACAATACATAAATTGATGATAAAATCCTTGTGAAGTGCTTGTGTAAGAATAACAAAAGCCTTCTTCTCTAGATCATAAGCCTTCTTATCATTCTCGTCCAATCCTGCTAAAGAGGTTAAATTTGATACTACTTCTTCGAGAGATTCTTTGTATGGGGTAGTAAAACACGTCCACAACTCGGTATTCTGTCCAAGAACATACGTATGAAAACAACTTTTCCATGATGGATAATCGTTCATGTGATTTAACTTTGGTGGACGATTGTTGCTTCCTGTCTCACTCTCGCTAATAAGAAGAGTTTGAATGCTTTGATTTTGATTCGAAACACACGCCCATTGATTAACGGTAATCGTTTGTTGAGACATTAAAGATTGTACCCATGAGGTTGCGGAGCTAGTTTGTGGTGGATCTTGGCTTGTACTTGAGCTACTACCCCAATCCCAAGGATTTATACCCAATTTAGTGTTTAAACAAAAGGGTTTGCTTAAAACCACAAATTTAATAATTTAACTAGAAAATAAAAACCTTCTGTGAAACAAGTGAACAACCCACGAAGGACCAAGGTCACGAAGCAAGTTATCACGAAAATCAAGTTGTCACGAAACAGTTTGTCATGAAACAAGTTATCATGAAACAGGTTCTCACCAATCTTGGTCACGAAAAACACACTGTTCACGAAAAACACACTTGGTCACGAAAAAACAAAACACTTCACGAAAAACAAGCAGTTCGCCAAGGTCACGAAAAACAAGGTCACCAAAAACTTTGGTGTTGTCTCACCTAATATTCCCGAAAAACCTTCAACACTACTATCACAACTAATATTCACGAAAAACCTTCAAACCTTGGTGTTGTCTCACGAAAGTTGTCTCATAGTGGAAGGTAGCTCACGAAAAAGGTTGTTCGTGATTGAATAAAAAAAAAGGAATCTTCGTGGAAGGTATTTCGTGACAAAGTTCAATTAATAATGTTGAAAAAAAAATAGTTTGTGAATGTTTACTGGTCATTCGTGAATGGATAGATAAAAAAAATTCTTTGATGAAAGATAGTTCTTCGTGGAAGGATTCTTCGTGAATGGAAAAATAAAAAAAATTCTTTGATGAAAGATAGTTCTTCGTGGAAGGATTCTTCGTGAATGGAAAAATAAAAAAAAATTCTTCGTAAAAAGATAGTTTGCTGAAAAATCTTTTGTTTTGTTTTTGTTTTTCGTGAAAGATACTTCTTGGTGAAAGGGTAGGTTAGAACTATCCTTTTAAAGAAGAATCTTGTTCCCGACAATGCAAAGTTTAACTTGAACTTGCCTAGAATGGTTACAGAACAAACACTCGACTGTAGAGCTTTTCAGAAAAATTTTAAAGTTACTCAAGCACTCAATGTATTTTCCGGTCACTTTTCCGGCCAAAACACCTTATCGGAAAAAATAGCGTTCAAGATTTTTGCTTGAAATTTTAACAAAAACCGTATTTTAACATGTCTTCATGAATTTTAACAAGGTTTTTATAAAAATTTTCTGCAAACAACTAGTTTTTTACCAAGTTTTAGACCACTTTTTCTTTCTAAAACTTTACTGACAACTCACCAAAATGCTTGGTTTTCAACAACAAGGAAGAGAGCCAAAGCTCTGATACCACTTGTAGGTCCACTTGGAGGATCAAGATAACCTACTTCATTGTAGTTTAACACACACACACACACACACACACACGAGTGTGGAATCCAAGTGTATATGCAAACCAAAGCAAGAGCACAATCAATATAACAAAAGGTATAACTTCAAAGATTCACTATATTGATTTGTAGAGAGACCCAGTACATACACTCTTGAACAAACGCTTATCTCTCTATGCACTCTTACAGAAACTAGTTAACATGGGTTGTTATTTATAGGCCATGGCGCAGCAAGGTTCACGAAGAACCTACTGGGCCACGAAAGACTAAAGACCCATGAAGAACCTATAGTCTTTCGTGTAATATGGTTCTTCCTGACATGTTCATGTACAACTCAAAGTTCATATTATATTTGAAAGTGACATCATCATGATGATGTCATCTCGCATTATCTTCGTTCTCGTAACATGAATGTCGGATCGTTCGTCAACTTCGGTCTCGAACCGAGCCGACCTGAGCCGAGCCGAGCTGAACCGAACCGAGCCGAGCCGCATCCACACAAATATGCATCAACATAAGTAACAACCATATAACACATTATTAGTGTTACATGGACCCTTTAAACGTGACATGGACATAATGAATGATAAATCACTTTAAGTGATATATTTTTAACACTTCTAAAACTGAACCGGGCCCATCTTAAATCGAGCCTCCACATATAACCCAAAATAAGCATTAATCAACAGAAAATAGAAGCCATCACAATGAAAACAACACACATCTAACGATTGCTAATTAGTCAATCTCAACAACAAAACACAATAAACAAAACTAACTACGTTTGCCCCAAACAAACATATATAACTGACATTTTAATCATAATTGTCCTCCATTTATGACTTTTTCTCGCATTTATATCTCCAAGTGTTCACAAAAAGTAAAACACTTGGGTTCGTGAGTCAAAGAATTCGTCCGAGTTCCTGCCTCGCAAGTTCAACAGGTTGTTTGTTGCATAAAATATAAAAGAAAACATATATTGACATAAAATATTTTCACATTCCACACGACATTAATAACTTTGGAAATATGATACATAAAATACTAGAAAATAACAATAAACTAATACGATACATTGTCTTTCATTTCGATGGAAACCCATCATTAAGATGCGAGCACTATGATGGAACTACGCTTGAAGAAGCGTATTTACTTATTAATATATTATACAAGGAGTGAGGTAACTACTTCACGTGGCAGCTGAATTCTTCCTTCACAAAGAGAAAGACACAAGGGTTAGAATTAAAATGTATACATTTATACATAATTCGTACCAAAAAACACATTGCAACCAAGTAAAATTAAGCAATTATATGTGGAATACTTGCTGTCACGTGTAACTTTCGTAGTAAATGCATGGAGGGAAACTTAGAACAAGCCAAATTATATAGATCACAAAACTTGATCTAAATGGCAACCTGTCATAGTGGAAAACATTTATCGTATCAAAAAATTACGTTAAGAAAATACCTTGACAACCAAAGGAAAACAACAATTCTAAGGGATTGATTGTTTCAAATAAGCACGCCACTCATCAATACATGCCATTTGATCTGGTGCCAAGCTAGGTAGTTCACGCGCTTGAAGTCTTTCGATTATCATCTTAGTACTACCAAGAATCTTTGCTGCAGCTCGAACACTAGCCTCTCGTTCTTCTATTGTGCTTCCATGGCATTTCATTGCTATGACTCGTGGTAAGTTGGTGAGGCAAGCAACCACTATGCTCCCAATCATGTCAGATAAAAGAGCAAACAATTGCTCTTTACTGATATGCTCGCTGCCAGGGTATTTACGCATGATTGTTTGTGAGATACGGTACATTGAATTGGCAGCAATCAACTGGTTTTGAGAGTTCTCCAACGTATCATCAGTGTCGCTTTTGTTGATAACTTCTTCTGCTTTATCAGAATACCATTTAAGAATCTCTCTTGGCGATTTTTCTTAAAATCAATTCTTTGGAGTGTGTTCCCCAACCATTTGTGAGTGACTTCTACCTCATGCCACAAGATCCTAGTCGCTATATGAATATTTTTAGCCTCACCGTCATTGTTAAGGCTTTCATCAACCAAAAAAGTATAGAATAGACCTTCACAAACACTATTGAACAAGCTATCAACAGTATCCGTACAGATATTTGGAAGAGTACTGGCAACACACGTTAAGGTTACTATCGGTAAGCTCCAACTGTTGGGAAACTTAACAGATAGTAGTGGTTGAACTTCATCGCTATCAAAGCTCAACACACCTTCAAATCCTCTAGATCTCTCTGTTGGTTCAGGCCCTTAAACCTCACACAAAACACACACTCTTAACTCACGTACGTATGTAAAGTTGCAGAGGTATTTGATAAAAGGAAAAAGGTACATCTTTCATTAAACAATTGAGCTATATATATAGCCATATTACAATGCACGTGCGAATAAAGAAAACAACAATAAAAAAACTAATTTAACCTAACGAACCGTACAACTAGATGGTATATTCTATCTCCAACATGCAGATCCAAAGAAATTGTCAAACGTGCACCATGACCTCCCCAATTTACTCGGTCACACACATAATTCGGTCAATCTACACCGTATCTTCAACTACTGATCTGCAACTAGCTTACCCGAGTTGCAACATGTGACCCGCGACTCGCGTCACCCGTAAACAATTAACCATTTTAACCGTGACCCGATAACGCACCGACCCGTGACCCGTAAACAAACCCGAATAATCCAACAATCACCCCCTTAATCGGTGTTTGTTTACGCCTTCACCGCAGCACCGAATCACCTCGGTTTCGAACCACTATGACATCTAACGGACACCCGATCGTCACCTCGATCACGTCCAATGTCTCGATTCAACCCGAATAAATCTCTCTACACTTGTAACATGTAACATGGCTTCACGTTGAAAGCGCTCACTAACATCACGACTTTTCACGGATTAACGACCTCACCCCGGTCAAATCCAAAGCCACCTGATTGAACTCCAACGCCATAATGTTACATCGTGTTATTTACCAACTCTCTTCTTGTCTCAACAACCCGCACCTTTTTCCGACCACCCTTGTTCAAGAGGCCACTCCACCGACAAAGAAAACAAGCCACCCGCTTCTTCCGTTTTCTCACCTTGTCAAACGAGACGAATCCAAAGCTACCTGCTTTGACGGATCCATTCTGCCCGCTTTTCACACACTATGCCGGTCTCCTCTTATCAGGAACAATCAAGGCTTCCATTCTCACCATTTACTGTTATCACCGGTTGTATACCAGCCGCGCAAACCCGCAACTAACAACTGAACAGCCTTGAACCCTCTTTTGATCACTATTAACAGCCATCGAACACAAGTGTTTATCACCGATCAGTGATCACCCCGTTGTCTTAACTGGTACGTCTACCACAATGGCCGACCGAAACACCTTAACGCATCCGTCTTCTGCTATTAAACGATCCGAAAACAGCCACCTGCCGTCTCGAACCTTCTTCTACGCCTGCCCTCCACCGACCGACACACCCGCCGGCGGCGGAGGCTTCCCCGATACGAGCCCTAGGCTCTGATACCAAATGTTGGTTCAGGCCCTTAAACCTCACACAAAACACACACTCTTAACTCACGTACGTATGTAAAGTTGCAGAGGTATTTGATAAAAGGAAAAAGGTACATCTTTCATTAAACAATTGAGCTATATATATAGCCATATTACAATGCACGTGCGAATAAAGAAAACAACAATAAAAAAACTAATTTAACCTAACGAACCGTACAACTAGATGGTATATTCTATCTCCAACATGCAGATCCAAAGAAATTGTCAAACGTGCACCATGACCTCCCCAATTTACTCGGTCACACACATAATTCGGTCAATCTACACCGTATCTTCAACTACTGATCTGCAACTAGCTTACCCGAGTTGCAACATGTGACCCGCGACTCGCGTCACCCGTAAACAATTAACCATTTTAACCGTGACCCGATAACGCACCGACCCGTGACCCGTAAACAAACCCGAATAATCCAACACTCTCAACAAGTTCCAGAAGATTTTTGGGCGGTTTCTTCTCGGCCTTCTGGATCAAAGTGTCCATTGACTTTGATATGCTTTTGAGTGTTCTTTTACCAAGCTCCATCTCGTTCTCAAGTCGCAAAACATAGTTCTCAATATCTTCTTCTGTATCATTTGGGCCAAGATCGTGTATAATGACACGATTTGAAACCATGGGCATAGCAAAGAACATTGCCTTAAGTAGCATCCAGCAATGTACACAATACACACCAATAATTACAATGCCGATTGGAATGAATGCGATTGTTTTGCATGATACAACAATTACCATCTGAAATCCAATGCAGACATGTATTATGAAGTGATTTAAATTGTGGACAAGAGCTTTTAATGTGCGACTGCCTATTGGTAAAACTAAATGGATATCTTTCCATTCAAACAACTTTTGGAGCCAATACTTCTCTACTTTAAAGATCTTGGTATGTTTTTTACACCACTTGAGGGACAATTTGAAGCTTAAGGGTGCAAAACATCTAAAAATTGAGTGTATTGTACCCACTACAATTCCAACAGACTGTATGAAGAAAATCCCAACCATTGACCACTTATAATCTGATTCATTCTCTAAAAACATTTTATAATAATTGTGTTCTCCCCAGTTTTTGTAGTCGATAGTGTCAGTTAGCACATCATAAAAATATATGATTGTACTAAAAATGCAAATTATACCAGCAGCAGAGCATAATGGAGTAGTAGCTACGACAAATTGTGGGCTAGACGTTCCCGCCATGATAGAATATCTTCTCACACATTGTATTAGTTCCTCCACTGTAGACATTCTTGTAAGCATATCTTTTGACACCAACTTATGAGCAGCCTGATACTTGTTTTCCAATATTTGTTTTGACACTGGGGCTGTTAAAGCTATTGATGTCAATATGATGAGTAAATATAGCATTGCACCAATGTATATGTATGTAGTGTAAAAATTTATAACAACACCAGTGTGAATTTGGATTGAAACATTGACAACGATGGTAATAACAAGAATAAGCAAACCTATGACATTTTCGAAAAGTTCCTTGTCATCCATAGACGCTAGAGAAGGCATTAAATTTGCCATCATAGTCGTCATGAAGGGCATGCTAGCCAACTTGGCCAATTCGTCCAACCAGAGTGGCATGGGATCATTTAAATCTAATGGAATATATTAGGGAAATATCATTTATATATTTTAGGATATTATTTGTAATTCATTGTAATTATCTCTTCCCATAATATTGGGATTGTATGGTGTATTTATATGGTTGTTTAATGAGAATCAAGGAAAGCATTGAACCATAATCTTCTACATGGTATCAAGAGCCTAACCCTAGCCCTCCTTCTCCTCTCTTGCCGTCACCCTCCCAACCTTCTTTTCTTTCTTCTCTGCCACAGCCTTGCTGCCGCCACTACCGCTGTTTGTTGAAAATCACGCATACAGGATACTTTTGGGGATAACATCACGTGGGGGGAGCACAAGTCAACTATTTTGGAAGTTTTTTTTTTTTATGAATCAACACAACATCATCATCATCATTTTTCACGTGAGCATTGGGGGAAGAAAAAGTTAATTTTTGAAGAGCAAAATATAATAATAATCATCCATCCTTTTCTCTTTTCTGTTGACCAAAAGTTAATTTCTTTTCATCACTTTTGATACAAACAAAACAGTGGACATGTCTTCTCATACCATACATCCAGCCGTCACTGTCAACAACATCAAGAACTCCATCCCCTTGGTTCTTGATCAACAAACAAACCACTACAATACCTGGGCTGAACTCTTCAAAAACCATTGCAAAGCGTATGAAGTTTATGATCACCTTCAACCACGAAAAACCGACACCGACTCCTCTACCTCCTCCGACAAACAAGCCGCCCCCACACCACCAAAACCCACCTACTCCGAGTCATGGGAACGTATCGACGCCATTGTTTTACAATGGATATACGACACCATAACTCAGGACCTCTTACACACCATCATGAAAAACGACACCACCGCTTATACCGCATGGACTACCCTCCGAAACATCTTCCTTGACAACCAAGAATCCCGCACCATCGACCTCCAAAACAAATTCGCCAACACCCGCCTTGACCAATTTCCCAACATGTCAGCCTATTGCCAAGCCATGAAACTCATGTTCGACCAACTCACCAGTCTTGGTTCTACTCTCACCGAAAAACAACTTGTCATGCAAATCCTGACCGGCCTAAACGATCAATACGAAAACATCGCCCTCATCCTACAACAAACCACCCCCTTACCTGATTTTTACAACACCCGTTCTCGCCTTTGCCAAGTTGAGGAACGTAAAACGGCTCAAGCCAAGATATCGGCACAGGCTGCGGGTACCGCATTAACCGCCACACATGACACCTCCAACCGCGCCACCACAGAAAATCGTGATCGTACTAGGACCGAGTCGGATCGCTACCGTGGACGGGGTCGCGGCCGCGGCAGAGGCCGCAACAGCTTTGGCCGAGGGCGTGGTCAACAATCCTATTCCAACTTCTATGGGCCACCTGCCAATTATCAGTCATCCATGTGGCCATACATGCCTTGGGCCGGCCCACCTCCTAATGGATCTCCCTGGCCCGCTTGGAATAACCCCCCACCATGCCCATACCCTAACAACCCAGCCCCACCTCATGCGACCTCCTCCGCAGCTTCGGCCCAGGGTATCTTGGGCCCAAAACCAGCTTCTTCTCATGCCGCGGCCCAGTCATACACCACTGGTTACAGCCCAACGGACATAGCTCAGGCCCTTTACAACTTGGCACTACATAACAACGACTCGTCTTGGACCATGGATACGGGCGCCTCAGGTACAATGTCTCCTCAATCTGACAAATTTCCGTCTATTTTTAATTCTAGCATTATTCGAAATATTATTGTTGGTGATGGTAAAACCATTCCAGTACTCGGACAGGGTGACATTACTTTACCCCCACCCTTTCCACCTTTCAAACTTAAAAATGTCTTGTATGCACCTAACCTTGTGAAAAATCTAATATCTGTCCGTCGTTTTACCACTGACAACCAATTATCCATAGAATTTGACCCTTATGGTTTTACTGTGAAGGATCTCCAGACCAAGAAACCTATCCTACGGTGCAATAGCTCAGGGGATCTCTACACTCTCAGCCCGTCCAACATCACCAACCTCACCACTGCTTCTACCTTTGCAGCTATTTCCCAAGACATATGGCACCAACGGCTTGGCCACCCTGGACCAGCTATTTTGCGAACTTTGAAAACTTCTAAAAATATTATATGTGGTGTTTTAGACAATAAAGTTTGTTCTTCTTGTATTTTTGGCAAACATACTCGCCTTCCTTTTGCTACATCTATTACTACTACCTTTATGCCTTTTGATCTTGTGCACAGTGATGTTTGGACCTCTCCCGTTATTAGTAACGGGGGTCATCGGTACTATGTGTTGTTTTTAGATGATTACACCAACTTCCTATGGACATACCCCATTGCCCATAAATCCGATGTTTTTTCCATGTTCACTAAATTTACCACCTTTGTTCAAACCCAATTTGGTGCTAAAATAAAACAATTACAATGTGACAATGGCCGTGAATATGCTAATCATCAATTTCACACCTTTTGTACCCAAAACGGAATGCACTTTCGCTTTTCCTGTCCACACACTTCATCACAAAACGGAAAAGCGGAGCGGAAAATTCGTACCATAAATAACCTTATTCGCACACTCCTAGCCCACTCGTCCATGCCTAACACATACTGGCCACATGCCCTTGAAACAGCCACCTACCTACTAAATATCATACCCACCAAATTACATCAATTACAAACACCCACCCAACGCCTTTACAAATGTCTACCCACTTATGACCACCTACGAGTCTTTGGTTGCATGTGTTATCCACTAATACCCCACACCACCATTAACAAACTGGAATTCCGCTCCGCCCCATGTGCTTTCATTGGTTATCCACCCAACCATAGGGGTTACAAGTGCCTTGATCTTAAAACCCACAAAATCACAATTAACCGACACGTTCTGTTTGATGAAACAATATTCCCATTTGCTACCAAACCCACACCTAAACTCCAAAATTACACCTTTTTGGATGACCACATCCATCCAAGCCTACTGTTACCCGCCCCCTCAACCGCAGACCAGCCCAACTATACCCCAGCCCAATACCACCACACATCCCACACGATACCTCCTCCTCACAGCCCACCTATACCTCATCCTACCCCTCCAACCCAACCTCCCACTACCACATCAGCCCAAGACTCACCCCAACCACCCATCCCTTCGGCCCAACACCAAACGACCCCTCCCACTTCACCGGCCCAACCCAGTCCGCCCTTTACCTCATCCGACCCACCGATCTCATCACCGATCCAGCCCAGCCCAATTCCCACACCACCGCCTCCACCCCCCACTCGCACAATACGGACTCGTTCGATGTCCGGTATCATTAAACCCAAACACATTTTTAACCTTTCCACCACCACCATTTCTCCTATACCAAAAACACCACTTGAAGCGCTGTCCAAACCGGAATGGTATAATGCTATGACTAACGAGTTTAATGCTTTAATTAAAAACAAGACTTGGGAACTTGTTCCGAGGCAGGCTAACATGCAGGTGATTCGTAGTATGTGGCTTTTTCGTCACAAATACAGGTCGGATGGTACTTTGGAACGATACAAAGCCCGTTTGGTATGTGATGGTCGTACTCAAGAGGTAGGTGTGGATTGTGGTGAAACATTCAGTCCAGTTGTCAAACCCGCAACTATTCGTACGGTCTTGACATTAGCGCTCTCACAGTCGTGGTCCATCAATCAACTGGACGTTACAAATGCCTTTTTACATGGTCATTTATCCGAAACCGTTTACATGTACCAACCTATGGGTTTTCGGCATCGGGATTATCCAGATCATGTCTGTCTACTAAAGAAGTCCCTATACGGGCTTAAGCAAGCTCCTCGGGCGTGGTATCAACGATTCACAGACTTTGTTCTCTCTATTGGGTTCATCCAAAGCAGGTGTGACAACTCGCTATTTTCATATCATACAGGGGGTGACGTTGCCTACCTACTCATTTATGTGGACGACATTATTCTCACCAGTTCATCCGACACTCTTCGCTCGCATCTTATCACTAGCCTTGCGGCTGAATTTGCTATGAAAGATCTTGGGCCTCTCACCTACTTCTTGGGCATTCAGGTTTCCCGGAATGCTGACACAATGTTTTTGTCTCAGCAATCATACGCCTTGGATATAGTTTCTCGCGCTGGCATGTCCACGTGTAACTCAGTTGCAACTCCGGTGGATACGAAGCCGAAGCTTAGTGCCGCTGCCAGCCCACCGTTTTCCGATCCTACTCTTTACCGGAGTCTAGCTGGTGCTCTCCAGTATCTTACGTTCACCTGACCCGACATTAGTTATGCCGTCCAACAGATATGTATGCACATGCATGACCCTAAAACTGACCATTGGAATGCACTCAAACGTATTATCCGCTACATCAAGGGAACCGCGGATCATGGCTTAACACTTTCGGCCTCTACGGATCTTTCTTTACGAGCATACACCGATGCAGATTGGGCAGGTTGCCCAGACACTCGTCGTTCCACCTCCGGTTACTGTGTATACATGGGGCCCAATCTGTTATCTTGGTCTTCTAAACGCCAATCTACCATCTCTCGTTCAAGTGCAGAGGCCGAATATAGGGCAGTTGCAAATGTCGTTGCCGAGGTTTGTTGGATACGCAACCTTCTTCTTGAGCTTCGCCGCCCGGTCAAGTTGGCTACTCTCATCTACTGTGATAACATCAGTGCCATTTATTTGTCTGGTAACCCGGTACAGCACCAGCGCACCAAGCACATTGAGTTGGATATCCATTTTGTTCGTGAACATGTTCAGCGCGGCACGGTTCGAATTTTACACACTCCCACCAGGTTTCAAATTGCTGACATCTTCACCAAAGGCTTGCCACGTATATTATTTGAAGATTTTCGATCCAGTCTCAACATTCGGCCACCTCCCGTTTCGACTGCGGGGGTGTAATGGAATATATTAGGGAAATATCATTTATATATTTTAGGATATTATTTGTAATTCATTGTAATTATCTCTTCCCATAATATTGGGATTGTATGGTGTATTTATATGGTTGTTTAATGACAATCAAGGAAAGCATTGAACCATAATCTTCTACAAAATCAACTGGTAGCTTCATTGCAACAGTAATCACCATGATTGAAGCAGCATTTAGCGAGAAGTACTTGGATGGAAACCAGAGCTTTTTGTTCCGGAGACCATAAAGCAAATCAGCAGCCATGGCAAGGACACAAAATAATGATGCTACTGCTATGTAGATCCCGATCCACAACATAGGCTTGCCAAATTTTGCCTCTCTTACTTCATTTTCATATACTAAGTCACATATTTTACTTTGCAAATCTATGTCTAACAAAGTGATAGACGGGAGGCTGTGGTTGAAGTCACTGGCAGAAAGAAAATCGTATGCATCTTGTAAAAAGGACCGAATTACCAGGCACTCGAAGTATGTTTTATAACCAGAATCCATAATTTAAGGTACTAGAGAGGGACTATGTAACTGGATGCCACTGGAAAATGATAAATGTCTCTTTTATATCAAATAAATTTTTAAATGGACATGGTACTGTTGAATGGGAATGTGGGATAAGGCTGATTCACAAGATACACGTTCTGATTTAAGGTGCCGCTGATAACATTACTTGGAGGCAAAAGTTGTCTTGGGTAGGCCATAAGAGAAGTACGATAACATTGATTCACAAGATACACGTTCTGATTAAAGGGGTGGGTGATGTCATTCCTAATTTTTACTAGTTTGGCATTTCTATTCCATCTCCTTCAAATGCACCATTGTTTATGGTTCTTGAAATTACGATAGTCTTGGACGAGCATGTTCGGTTTGGAGGCCCAATTATACGGGCTTAATATGGCAGGCAAATGAAAGGTTAAATGTGGCAAGCTTGACTTATTTGTTTTAATTTAGCCTAATTATTTTTTTGAGGAATAAGTAAGAAACCTATATATTATTTTTTATTTTTTTTATAAATCTAGGTGCTTGTAATTTCTCATAACAAGAGAAGAGAACAATTATACCATATTCTTGTAATTTCTGAAAAAGTAATCGAATATTTTCTTGTATATGTTATACAAACTTGCCTCACACATATCATATATCTCACAATTGCCTTTAGTCAACTGACAGTGGGTATTGCTTTCTTGAAGTGGTTTAGAACCAAACTCTTTAACTCATATGCTTTCATAAAGTGGTTTAGAACCAAACTCTTTAACTCATATGAAGCGACGTTACTTTCACATTTTGATTTTTCAATATTGTTCCCGTAACCCACACAGTAAAAATATTAGAATTCCCTTAAGAATTACATTTTTATTTTTTTTAATTTTTACGTATTGTTCCAAAAGTTTTGAATCGTAGGATGGTGTTATATCTACAAATGCATAAAAAAATGTTTTTCAACATATGCTTGACAAACTGGATTCCATTGAAAATTAACTTCCTTGATAGTGACCTATAATTCTACATGTACTCTTATTTATACTTCTAATGCAAATCAATAGAATCATTATTATGTCACCAATTTTAACAGCCTTAACACTAGTACCATTTGGGTGACTGACTTTTAGATCATACTCAGACACATCAACACAGTTGAACATATTATTATCAGTTTTAACCATATGCTGGTTAGCCCCAGAGTCAACAATCCAATTATTATCAGACTCAAAAGAACTAAAACTAGAACGCATATACTTTTCAACACCAACAGACATATTAGAAACATTACTTCTTAGATTTGAACTTGACTGCTCACATGAAGACTTTTCTCCAACAAGACTTAACAGCTTTGAAATCTGTTTAGATGTAAATGGAGAACTAGTAGAAGTAGAAGACAAATTAACTTTGTTTGACCCATAAGTATTCCCATTAGACACTTGCCCTACACTAGTTTTTTAAACCCAGGAGGATACCAAACAATTTTAAAACACATGTCAACAGTATGACCCATCATATTACATTAGAGTGAGTGCATTTGAGGTTTGGATTTTGACCCCTAAACATTCTCTTTTTTTTTTTATCAGTTTTGATTACTTTTAGACACAAGAGCAACAATTTGGTTTTTAGAACCACTACTAAAGTTCCTATGTGATTCTTCTTAGACACAATAGAGAAAGCAACTTTGATAGATGGAAATGGTTCTCTAGTTAACAAATTTGTTCTTGCAGGTTGATAAACATCATCCAACCCCATAAGAAACTGCATTAGTTTAATCAATGTATTAAAATCATTATAATTCTTAGCTGCCTGACATGAACATGTGGGAAGCTGTAACATAGCATCAAATTGCTTTCACATGGTATTCAACTTATGGTAGTACTCTGAAACAGAACTACCATTATGAGAAATACAGTTAATTTTTTTTTCTTATAAAGATCATACATTAAAGGAACCATCCACCTTATCATAAGTTTCTTTCAAGTCCACCCAAACCTCATATGCTAATTTAGAGAACACCCGACCTAAGTACAATTCCTCTGAAATAGAGTTTAACAACCAGGTTAAAACCACCGAATTACATCTGTCCTACTACATCTGTCCTACTGATTTCCTAGAACTTCATCATCTTGTGACCTCTTACACTTTCCATCTATAAAACCAAATTTATTTTTAGCCTCCAGTGCAAGTTTCATAGCACTGGACCAAACTTTATAGTTCTCTATTCCTTTCAGGGTAAATTACAATTTTCGTCCTTTATGTTTGTATCGGATTGCAACAGATAGCCTTTAACTTCAAAATTACAGTCACAATCCTTTATTTGCAAAACCCATTATACCTTTCGTCCTTTAACACTAACCTAGTTAAATTTTTTTAGTTAAGTCTAAACATGTGAATTGCAAATGAGGGTAGATTGGTAATTTCTTTCATTTGTTTATATAAAACCCTATCTCTTCTCTCACCCGTCCCCCTCTCCCTTTCTCTCTCTCTCTCTTTTTGTCTCTCTCTCTTCAACCAATCTCCATCACCAACCTTAAATCTAGCTACCATCACCATATCCCAGCCACCACCACTGTATCCAGCAACCACCAACACCAAATCTGTCCACCAAACCCCACCACCGTCATCATCGAATCCAGCTAACACCAGGCTTAAGTTAGCATTTAGCCCCATCATCTCTCTCAAACAAACAGTTACGACAACAATCATGAACACTTCAATTTACACATCTACTATAATCATCCCTAACCCTAGAGACCTATGTATAAATAAACCTCCAATTGCGACGTTTTATCGGTTATCACCTCTTCTCCGTACTCGTAGTTCCGGTTATCCAAACAGTTTACTCGTCTCCGGTTCGAAGTTCCAGAACCAACTGGTTTTCTGGTTTGCAACGTTGTTTGGATCCAGCGAGATCAGTTTTTCGCTTCATCGGTGGTTGATTTGACAGAAAACTATGGATTTGGCTAAGAGTTGATCTCTGGAACATCAAGATTGTAATAAAAATTAAAGCAACTTGCATCGATAGATGATAGATCACTTGTCAAATTAAGTATTTCTAAATAATTAATTGGCTTAAATCAGTGGCTCTGATACCACCTTTTCTGTCACGGCCCCCGTCTCGGTTTTACCCGGTTCAGAAGCCGCGGACAGAAACCCGTGGTATTGGTGTTTAATTAGACAGCGGAAATTTTAACAGGATTGTTTAAACTAAAAACATCCATTTATTTCATTTCAAATTTCTGGACAAACCCCGTAATTTACAGTAAAGGAATTTTACCGAGAAATCCACTGTTTACAAAAACATGTTTATTTATTTACTGAGCCACTTTATCCAAGCTGGTAGTGCTACTCGGCACTTTTCCTTGTTCACAGTAAATCACCTGAAATATGTTTAAAAAGATTTTATCAACTGGGAAATACTGGCGAGTCATTCAATTTGCACAAAATGACACCTTGTTATAAATTACAGTATTAAGGGCGATTACAATGTTTATATCAACCAATTACCCAACGGTATTTCTCACTCGACCCGATTCTGTGACTATGGTCATATCACCCATTGGCTAACCCGTTGTCCAATGGTGACGATTGTCAAGTAATGTATACAAAACCCCATATACCGGCTGTAATTGAAGACTATAAACACTTAATCCCTGTAATTATAACTTTGAAATAAATAGGGTTTTGGAAACAATTTGGTAAAAGAGAATGACTCACATTGCAAGTTTAGTTGGACAGAAGTTAGCCTACTGATTAAGCTTGATAACCTAGTTAAATAACAATGCAAACGAAACTAGGTGAGTAACTTAATACAACATTTACGATAAGCTCACGAAATCAAAACCCTCACGACGAATGACAAAGTATAACCCGAATTCGAGCAGCACATAAACATCCATCGGATCGGTTTCAATCGATCGGACATTGTATCGTAGCAGTGATCGAGTTATTACCCTGTAATCGTAGCAGCGTTTCCCCACTTTGAACGTGATTTTTAAGCAGAAAGATGGTGATTTTGATGAATTCCTCGAGCACAGACGAAATGCCCATGCACGTCCCATTTATAGCTGAAAATTGAGTTTGTCGTGGCCCGCGTAAACTTGAAGGGAAGCGTACGCGGCCCGCGAGGGCCACCCTAGCTACGACTAGGGCTATCGTGTCACCCCGTAGGTCTGCCACGTGTCTGACACGTGGCCTAAAGCTTATCCGGAGACTTACCAAGCTGTCGCGCCCCGCGTAAGCTTTACTTAAGTCTTACACGTCCCGTGACAGATCAACAAAATTGGATTTTCTTGATTTTTCATAAGGATTAGGGTTTTAGGGGTCCGGGTTTCCACTTACGACGTATTTTGGGACATTTTTACAGGTCGTTACATAACCCTTAAAGCTTTGAAAGATCTCAAACATGCGGCAGGCGCGTACATTTTGATTGAATCTATCATGTGGACCCGATCAAAGCCTTCAACAATTAAACTTTGGCATGTTTTTCATCTTGTCGAAATTTTTCAAATTCTTTTATCGGACATTTTTGTCTTCTTTTCTTTTTCTCTCTCCATCAAAGGCAACAATATTCTCCTAGATGTAACAATGTTTCGGAGCCTTATGTCGCCGATCTTGTGAATGGACGTTCCACTATCAACAATCCTAAGACTATCAATAGTTCCTCCTGGAACATCTTGCACACTCATTCAGAGATTAGTTGGAGAGGGGGACCCAAGCCTTCATTGACTTGGGTCATCCGGCATCATCGAGGATTGTGACTTCCATTTCCCGATGATTCAGAAATGATTGAACTCCCCCTGAAACAATTACCGATTTTGGTTTCCAAATATGTTTCTATTTTTCATTTTTAACATCTGATTTAACAGACTGTGTTTGGATAACCTCTGGTTTCAAAGCCTTTTCAACTTCTTTTCTTTGTTTCTTTGTTTCTTTTTCTGTTTCATTTCTCGTTGTTTAACAAGAAGAGGGTCCTGTTTTGGTGAAACAGATCTTGTATGGTAACTGTTACCACGGGGGGCATCAACTTTTGCCTTTCCTTTCATGAGATATGGACAGTTTCTGAAAATGTGCCCATACTCATCGCATTCAAAACATGATCTCCGCTCAACAAACCTTGGAGTATCATAACTGTAGGAGCTTGATGATGAACTTCGAGATCCAGAGGTACTTGGTTCTACATCACAATAGTTTGTGTGTTGTGTATAGTTGTTTTGATTGTTTCTTTTCAAAATTTTACTTTGTATAACAAAATCCGTGTCAGATTTGTTTTCAAAAGATTCAATTTTATCAGTCCCTCGGGATTTCACAAAGTTTACCTTCTGAACCTTCTTCTTGGTTTGGCTTTGTTTGCCTTTTCCTTTTCCTTGGTGAGCGTGACTTTGCTTTTGTTGATTGTTTTGAGATTGCAATTTTTTATTCCCGTATTGCTTTCTAACTTCGGATTTTGGGATAGGAGCACACTAAGTTACTACAATTCTTGGGCTCGACGTACCCAAAAACTCACTAGTAGAATCTTCGAAAACTGTATCAATCAAGGATTGATTGACATTTTTTATTAGGAAATCCTTATCTAAATATATTTTATCAGATCCAATCAACGTGTAAAGCAAGTTCATGCGTTCACAACTCACAGATGAAGACTCAACAAACTTGGCTGTTGTTGGTGCATTTATGTCTATCGCCTCCGTCAAAACAGATCGTAGCGGAAACAACTTAATACTAGCCTTATATTGTAATATCTAGATAAGAAAGGCAAGGTGGCAATATTGTAATTAATGAGTTTTCTCTTTAAAATCCTTGGCCTATAAATAGATGTGTTAGGGTTAGGATTCAAAACTTTTGGAGACTTTTGCATATTTGCTAGTTGGAGAGCTTTGGAGCTAGAGAGAGAGTCTAGAGAGAGAAAGTGCAAGAGGTGATTCACGGTTCTTTGTACGTTTCAGATCTATCAATAGAATCACGATTATAGTACGTTCTCGTGTTCGGTCCACGCACGTGTACGGATTCCGCACGTCACACGTGTCGATAAGCAATCGTTTCGGAGTCGAAAACCGATCCTACAAGTGGTATCAGAGCAGGAGCTCGATTGCACGGATCAAACACACAATTTCGCTCGAGAAAACATCAGATTCAGATAAAAAATCGCATCCGATTCGCTCAATTTCTTCATCTTTTCATCTCTTCGCGTTTTTATCTCAAAATCGCCAAATTAACGACTTTTTACGGTTAAAATCGGCTAATTTTTGAATATGTTGTGCGAAAACATCTGATCTACAAGCCTACAAATTTTCAGATCTTAATTCAAAGCCGTTTGGGAGAAATCTAAAATTTTTTGTTCGAAAATATTGATAAAGTGTTAACTGTTGATGTTGGTTGTCACTTGAATGTCACCCGATCGAACTATAGTTCGATCGAACAGTAGCTCGAACTATTGACTTGTTACAATTCATTAAGATGTTGACTGTTATCCAATCGAACTACAGGTCGATCGAATAGTAGCTCGAACTATTGACTTGTTACAATTCATTAAGATGTTGATCTGTTGACTGCTATCCGATCGAACTACAGGTCGCTCAAACAGTAGTTCGTTCCGTTGTCTCACACCTTTCATTGCATTGCATTTCAGAGCCATTCCTACGTTTTCGAAGGCCCTAATCAAACTACGAAGTGGTGGCCCTTTTGCAAAATTATCATTTTCAACATATTTAGTAACAAAACCCTCCTCCTTTATCCGGGCTTGGGACTGACAATTATAAACTAAAAAGTTTATAATTGGCGTAGTTAAAATTTTCTTTTTAAGTCATATGTTTTCTATAATTATAGTATATGTTTAGATAAAATCTACTTTTCTAGCTTTAACCAATGAAATTATTGTAATCAAGTTCTTCTAAAAAATCTTTTTCGATTGACATAATAGCTAAACCGTTTAATCTTTCTTGTGACATTGTAGATCTTAAGTAATTTTTATTAGTTTTAATTTGGAAAAGCTACGTTCTGCGGTAGCAACGGTTACAGGAATGGTTAACACAATTCTATAGGCGATATATGCATTTAGAAAAGAATTAAAGTTTTTAATATAAGTTAATATATTAGTAAGTGTGTCAGATTCTAAATGTATAATGTCTCTTAGCATTTTTAGTTCTTCAAATAAATCTAAACCATCAATATCAATATGATTATCATAGTTCCAAAACTTTTCCAGATAAATGCATTTCTCTTTTAAAATTTTTTGATCTATAGATTTTAACTTTTTTATGCTAAACGAAAAACCAAAAATTTGTTCGAACTCTTTAAACTGAGCAAATCTACTTTCGAGTGAAACACTAGCTTGATCTACTATGTATAAAAAGTAATCTGTTCTAAAACAATCAATAGGAGTTTTCAAAGTCTCATTATCAACATTTTCATCAAATCATCTATTTCTACGAATAACACGTTTTTCACGAAAACTAGGTTCAATGCCCATCTTCAAATCTTCTATTTGATCGATGACTGAGTGGCTCACAAAACACAATCGATTGGAATTTATAAACGTATTAGGCGAAGATATCAAAACACAATCAATACCTGTAATAAATCGATGATTTAGGCGACGATTCAGGCCTCATTATGTTCTTCTCTGATCTCTCGTAGCGGTAGTCCCGTTCTCTCTACGACGTGAATTGAAATGTGTGGGAGACCGAGTTGAGTACAGCGCTTTTCAGTTTCTGTTTGGGTTTGGGCCTTTTATTTTAATGGATTCACACCTTTATTTTAGTGGGCTTCTTATTTCTTGTTTAGTATAACATAAAAAATGGGCCTAGTATATAAAGAACCATCCAAAAATTTGGAGGCCTTTCATTTTGGGTGGCCCTGTGCCTAGGTTTGGAAGCCCATTGGGCCGGCTCTGTTGCATTTAAAAAAAAAATTATTGACTTGTTAACCCACCCGATCGGGCGACAATACGTGTCAAAGCAACCCACTCGATCGGGCCACTTTGTCAATCTTATTAACTAGTTCTATACCCGTCCGGTGGACGGTGGACGGGATTTTATTTTGATATCATAATGAGAAAAGTTTTTTTTTTTTTATTCTAAACATATTTAGATCAAGTGATCATAATGAAAAAAAGTTAAAAGTATGTAAATACCCTTAAAATTATATTAATTGTTTTGGGATGAAAACGAAAATCGTTTGTCTAAATAACAAAGAAAAAGTAAGTGTTTTATACTCATAAATAAATAAAGTTTTGGTATTCCGATCACAAAAGTATGAAGAAAAAAAAACTTGCCAAAGCTTGTTTCTAACACTTTTAACAGTTCATTGCGTGTTTATAAATATATACAAAATACATCTTTAGTTATTAAAATGATTTGAAATACAAAAAATACATTTTTAGTTATTACAACTACTTGGATATGATTTGAAAGACTGCTATCCAAATTCATGTAAATATATTAAAGCCGTATAAAAAGAGGAATTTATTCTACCATTAAACTCACAGAATATGCAAATTTCTCAGTGGAAGCTATGAAGGAGGGCAGTCCTATAATTTTGCGAAATGCAAAAATCGACATGTACAAAGGGTTAATGAGACTTGCGGACTTGCGGTTGACAAATGGGGTCGTGTTGAAGTAACAGAACCAGCTGATTTTTTCTATTAAGGAAGACAACAATTTGTCACTTATCGAGTTTGAACTCATGACAGTTGAAGAGACAAAGCAAAAAGAAAAAAACAATACAACAGAAAGGCCCCAATACTAACTGACAACAAAGCCTAGCCAAAATCGAGCCCGCTGAAGCTGCCCAGTTAGTTAGTCGACCTGATACTTCTGATTTTAAGCATTTTAGTCGCCCACCAGGACTCTTTTATCTCATCCACTACTGCATGTTAGTGCACTTGTGTCTGTACTTTGTCTGTATTCTGTCATGATGTAAAACGATGTCTTTGTTAGTCCTGTAAGTTTGACCAAGTCAACCATCCTCCTGGTTTGACTTGGACAAACAGTTGGTACATGATTGTAATATATTTGTGTCGAAGGATGAGTTGTCGAAGGATGACTCATCGAAGGATAAGCCTTCGATGGATGTTGATGGACCTCGAAGGATATCATCATTCGAGGTGTAGGTGTGGATCCTTCGATAGGTTTCAGATCGATAGATGATCTTTCGATCATCTATCTGATCCTTCGATCAGCCTATCTGATCCTTCGACCAGACGACCTGTGTTGGGTATATATACCCGTGTAATGTGTTCACTTCATAGAGACGAGAGATACACAGACACTAAGAGAGACACTCCACAGAGAACACACACACACTTAGAGAGTTTGCAAAGCAGATTTGTAAACATTGAGCTTGTAACCGAACCTTGTATGTCCCCTTGATGTTATGGATCTTCACAGAATCGTCTATCTAACCTAGAGTGCGGAATCCTCTAGATCAGATTGTAGCAGAAAACGTGTAGAACACAGAAACAGCAATTCCAATCAAACCGGGTTTTCTATTGATTATCAATCACAAGGAATTACAATCAATCCAAAACCCTAACACTCTCTCAAATTCGTCCAAACCCTAATGTTCTCACGAATTTGCTCTCTAATAACTGTTTTGGCTGATTAACCTTAACCCAAATGTCTAACCTTGTTTATATAACACAAGGTTTACAAGTGGGCTAGGTTTACACTCCTGGGCTGCGAATTGGACAGGCCCAATTCGCCCCCATCACCCAATTCCTTGGGTTTAGTTAGCCCAAACAAAACAACTAACTATTACAAAGCTAAACCCGCTAACTGTTTATCGTTTAACTAATTACAAGATATCCAAAGACCAAATCTAAGCTGTTGTCACAAACATGCACCAACAAACCTTTCATACGTATTAATACAAGTGGTGTTAATCGGTGAATATTGTGTGTCTTGTGTTTGTGCTTGTTTCATCTCGGTTTGCACTCTAGCTTGGATTCCGCACTTGCTAGTGTGTTGAACATAACAAGGTTAAGGTTTGACCTCATCCTCCGAGGGACCTACAAGTGGTATCAGAGCAGTGGCTCTTTTCCTTGTTAAAACCGAGTTTATACAAGACATTGGAGTGTTTGGATAAAACTCTCATGGTTTAGCACCCGTTTTTAGTGTTTTTCTTGCATTTCTTGACATAAAAACGTGTTCTAAACTAACCGGGTGTGTTAAAGAACGGGTTGGGTAACTTAAAACTTGTTTTTAAGAAACTTGGTGATTTCCGGCCACTTTCCGGCTTACTCCGGTGACCGGTTTCTGGATAAGGACCTTCCATTTTAAGTATATTTTATTGGTCAAAATCTGAGTTGGTAAAAAGTATGGTCTGACCATACCTTTCTGCCGAAAGATCTCTACCAACCCATCACCTTTTTCACCAACCTGTCACTTTTCGTGTCAGATGTGTCAGTAGATCGAAGGATATCCTTCGAAGTCGAAAGATCATCTTTCGATTAAAGGAAGTTCGATAGATAATCATCCTTCGAACAGTCCTTCGAAGTCTGAGACTTATCCTTTGATCCAGGGAATCTATTCGAAGGATATATATTCGAAAGATAAGGATCTTTCAATTGTGAATCTTTCGAAATCATTGTTCGAAATTCAACAGTGATCTTTCGAACACTGTTGATCCTTCGAACAAGCATTTATCCTTCGACCCTGGTCTGTTTAAGTTTAACAAGTTTTTGTTTTTCGTGTCTTTCGATCAGGGATCCTTCGGCTAGTGTTATCATTCGAGATATTGACATAGAATTTTTTTTAACACACAAAAGATGAACCCGAAGGCCTCACATCTTGCAGCTGTCAAAAGGATTTTTCGTTATTTGAAGGGTTACCCAGACACCGGTCTATGGTACCCTAGGGATAATAACTTTGACTTGATCGCCTTCAGTGATTCTGATTTTGGCGGATGCAAAATCGACGGCAAATCCACAACGGCTGGATGTCAGTTTTTAGGAAATCGCCTAGTCACATGGCAGTGCAAGAAGCAGACATGCGTCGCTACATCAACATGCGAAGCTGAATACATTGCTGCCTCAAGTTGTTGCTCCCAAGTCCTTTGGATCCAACAACAATTACGCGACTACGGTTTTGAATTCCTAACTACTCCTATTTACGTTGATAATTCTGCTGCATTACAGATCACTAGAAATCCTGTGCAGCACTCAAAGACCAAACACATCGAAATCAAATATCACTTCATACGTGATTGCTTTGAGAAAAGGCTAATCGATGTTGTTAAGGTCCACACCGATGACCAACGTGCCGACCTTTTTACCAAAGCATTTGACAAATCAAGATTTGACTTTTTATTATTGGTAAACGGCATTAAGGTCAAGCAAGAGTAAAACCAACATCGGAAAATCATCTTTGTAAATACCTTTGTGTTTTAAATTTGTCTTAGTTTGTTGATTTTAGGGGGAGTAAATCCAAAAATCTGAAAATCCAAAAACATCGAAAAATTTCAAAAACACAAAAACAATAGAAAAACAAAAATGAGTTTCCTGGCGAGCAAAAGAGAAAATGATAGTACATCAGTGGTCTATCCAAACCTCTTTAAACCTTAAATGAAAAATGATAAGCAGCTCTATATAAGATGTATCGGTAGGCTCACAATCATTTTAAAGTGTGCAGGGTGATATAAAGCTTAAACCGACTGAAGACCAGGTGGGAACCATTCATTGGCATATGGTCTTAGTACCGAAATTTCGTTTGATAGATTGCCGAGGTTCTGAGATATTCGGTCTTTATACTGCTTATCATCTGGGTATCATGGTTGTATCTTTTACCGAAAAATAACGGGGACGCAAGTCTAGATCTTCCATGATACTATACATACGTGTACATATTGCATACGACCTCAATAAGTGATAAACAATCACATGTCCATTCAAATAAGTGATAAAATATCACATTTATCCGGGAGTCAAGTTCGTCTCTCTGCTGTACGGAAGTACTGACCTGTTCACGGACTTGCTCCTGTGCCCTCATGCATATGAAAATCAAGTTCCTCATCAATAAGTGATTCTATCACATAGGGCTTGTTTTCAAATCAAAATAAGTAAGAATCTCACATCATATACGGTCAAACAGATGATAATCGGCATACTCACCGGTAAGATGAACCCTCGTGCATACCTTGATACGGGAATGTGTCGTGATGTGGATGAACACCGGTCGGAAGTATAAATCATACCTTAACGTATCCCCTCGCCATGATTAAATCTGATAAGTTGAGCTTAAGTGGACAACAATACCGATAATTGTTATAGGATGCTTATCTTAATGTTAACTAACTGAACAAAGAGAGTGTCTTGGATTGACCGTACACTGATATGATTCTCTTACCCACGAAACTCGCAAAAAAAATGTCTGTATATATTTATTTACTGCTTTCAGTCCTTTCTTTTCGAATTATTCAAAAATTCCAAAAAGATTTTAGGTGTGTTTTTATATAAACTTTATAAAAGCCAAAAAGATTTTATTTCTATTTTATTTTCGATCGTACGATGTTGGAACTCGAGTCTTCGTTGCCTGAAACCTGAACGAAAACCGAATTGACTAAATCTTCATAAACGGTCGAAATTTGCAAGTTTTGAAAGTTAGAAATTAAAACTGACAAATTTATTAAACTTTCAAACTGTCGGACGGTGTTTGATTGTGACATGGTCATACGTGTGTCATTTGTTTATACTAACTATATTCCAAGCAGTTGTTCTCATTACGCGTTTAGATTTCTTGCATGTGCAGATTCTAAAGGCAAGGAGAACATGGTCGATGACAAGCTTCGGAATGAAGACACAACGTGAAGGCGCTCAAAAGATGAAGATGATCGAGTTGCCGCTGGCCATCATCAACACCACAAGGATCTCAAGCCATAAAGATCAAGTATTTCACAAGCATAACTCAAGGGGGAGCTTATGTTAAGGGGGAGTTTGTCAACACACTTCATACATGATACGGGTAGTTTGTTGATACACTCTCTGCTTTCAAGACGTGAAAACTTTGAAGATCCTCCGACATTGAAGACTTGAAAGGACATCAGAGTCTTGAAGACACAAAGATCAAAGATGATCAAGATCGAGACAAAGCTACAGCCAAGGGGGAGTTTGTTAGTGCACTTGTGTCTGTACTTTGTCTGTATTCTGTCATGATGTAAAACGATGTCTTTGTTAGTCCTGTAAGTTTGACCAAGTCAACCATCCTCCTGGTTTGACTTGGACAAACAGTTGGTACATGATTGTAATATATTTGTGTCGAAGGATGAGTTGTCGAAGGATGACTCATCGAAGGATAAGCCTTCGATGGATGTTGATGGACCTCGAAGGATATCATCATTCGAGGTGTAGGTGTGGATCCTTCGATAGGTTTCAGATCGATAGATGATCTTTCGATCATCTATCTGATCCTTCGATCAGCCTATCTGATCCTTCGACCAGACGACCTGTGTTGGGTATATATACCCGTGTAATGTGTTCACTTCATAGAGACGAGAGATACACAGACACTAAGAGAGACACTCCACAGAGAACACACACACACTTAGAGAGTTTGCAAAGCAGATTTGTAAACATTGAGCTTGTAACCAAACCTTTCATACGTATTAATACAAGTGGTGTTAATCGGTGAATATTGTGTGTCTTGTGTTTGTGCTTGTTTCATCTCGGTTTGCACTCTAGCTTGGATTCCGCACTTGCTAGTGTGTTGAACATAACAAGGTTAAGGTTTGACCTCATCCTCCGAGGGACCTACACTGCAGAGGTCATTTTATAATTCCGGTTGAACACCCTCTCATTGCAGCTGTTCTAAATCCTCCATCGGATTAAAGATTGCGTGTATGACCCACCTTCGTTCCCTGCCATATCCAGACTCAAACGACTATACTTAACCATCATGTCGACCAAAGTAAATGCATCTGGGACCTGGATCTTCACCCACACGCATACCGTCCACGGTTGGTACACCAAAAGCCATTCCAGTCAATTTGCCATTGAGCGGTAGTGAGGCATTCTAAGGGTGAGATCGTATACAAAATAACATTAAAACTGAGTCACACTTGTTAGCGGGTCAGTCACACTAAAACTCATGAATATTAGATATGGTGGTTACCTTAATAGCTAGGCGAGACACTATCGAAAGACATACTCTACTGCTGATGCATTCTACATGTGCTCAAATTGTGTACAAGTTATTAGTAGAAAAGAGGCAATTGGAAAACATAAAAAAAATAAAACAAAGAGAATTTAAACAGTTGCTCCATTTGAACATATCTAACATTTCATCAAACACCTAGAACACATCACATCAAATACAAAAATTATTAAATAAACATATAATTTCGAATTTTTGTATCTTAAATCAGAAGTTAACAAATAAATTTATCAAAGATCCTTACAGATACATAATTTCACCTCAGTGTTGGATGGATAACAACCAGCGGCTCACTTGAATGGATAACAATTGGATTGGATTAGCTTTGTGTTGATTGTAAATTAAGGTTCGCTGTTTGCAGCTTTGACAATCCGTGCCTGGATATATTGTTAATGCACTTTTGGTGATAAGTGCAAGTCTTCCAACATTTAGGGTCTTTATTGTACAAGTACCAAAGTTTGTCCCAAGAAGTTCATAGGGACAATTTGTCCAAGTTTTGGAAGGAATTTCTTGGTCAGAGTTTTATGTAAAGTTAGTCCCAAGAAGTTCCTAGGGACAATTTGTCCAAGTTTTGGAAGGATTTTGTTTAGTCAGAGTTTTGTATAGTTATAGCTTTTGTCTGAGTTTTGTGGCAAAAGCTCTGAGCTTTGTGCTATTTGTTTTGTCCGGGCTTTCTAGTTAGTCTTGAAAGTCCGAGTTTCACCTTGTATATATACTTTAATATGGAATAGACAAAGTAACGATTTCTGTGCCCTAATCATTGTGTTTTGTCTGGCGGCGCTTTGTGTGAGTGACGTCATTCATCTTCATCAAGAATACTCAGTGTATTCTTGATTTCTCTCTCAAATCTTTGCATTCTTGTGTTTCATCTACAGTGGTTGATCATCAGGTGGATTCCGCACACCTGTTGGTTGCTTCAGCTGAGTGAGATCTTGGATTAGGAGGCCTTACAAGTGGTATCAGAGCAGTGTGCTCATACTACTGTAGGTGTTCTTAGTTTGAAGGTTTTGGTGAGAAAAGTTCATACTTTGATTGGGTTTAGTGAGATTTTAGTGAGTTTTTGTGTTCTATTCATGATCTTTCATTCATATCTAGTGATTTGATGATGGATTTTGAGTAGTTTAGTGAGTTTTTAGTGTTTTCTTCATCTGGGTTTAACAGGGGTTTTTGTTCTTGTTGATACAGAGCTTTGAAGGTGAAAAGGATTCTGAGTTTGATCTTTGGAAAGCTTGGTCTGTGGTTTACACTTTGTGTTTGTGTCTCCGGGGTATTGTTGAACCAGTGTGTAGTCACATTGGGGAGATACTCCGAAGATTGGTTCCTTCTGAGTTTTGAGACTTGTCTGAGTTTCAATTCATTCAGTCTGAGCTTTCTCCTAGTCCGAGTTTTCCTTTTAGAGGTATTTGAGTCTGAGTTTCTTTTTAGCTTTGTCCGAATTTTTCCTTTTTAGGTAAATTAGTGTCTGAGTTTTTGTCTAGTCCGAATTTCTATAGCTATTGTAGTCCGAGTTTTAGGTGTCCGAATTTCAAATATAGACTAGAGTCCGAGTTTTAGTTTACCTTATAGTGTCCGAGTTTTTCATTAGATACTTTAGTTAAAGAGTCCGATATACTTTAGTCCGAGTTCTTTAGTTCAAAATTGTATTTGTGTCCGAGTTCTTTTAAAAGTTTCTAATCCGAGTTCCTTTGATATAAATATATCGAGTCCGAGTTCTTGAGTATATCATTGAAGTCCGATTTTCATTTTTTATTCTAGTCCGAGTTTTTGTTCTTACATATCCTAGTCCGAGTTTTGCATTAGATATATAGTCCGAACTTCATTAAAGGTCTAGCGTCCGAGTTTATTTAAGTTATTTAAGTCCGACTTTTATAATTAATCAGTCTCCGATTTTCTTTTGGTTTTAAAAGTAAGTCCGAATTTTAATAGGTGTCTGAGTTTAAAGTCCGAATCTGTCCGAATTGGATCCGAGCTTTGATTGTGTTTTTCTAACAGTGTAGTCCGAGTTTTTTTGTTTGTGTTCTATTTCAGGTTTCTGTGATCCGGGGTTCACACTCTGATTAAAGCTCATTTCACTGCTTGGAAGTTCTCTGTTGTTTCCTAAAAATGGCAAACAACAATCTGACTACAATGGTGCAAAACCTCAAGCACAATGCTGAGGTAGGAAGTAACGACAAACCTCCTTTGTTGATCAACGAACTTGATTTTCCTGAGTGGAAAGAGCGTTTCGAAAGATATGTACGAGCAAAAGACATCAAAATCTGGTTGTGTATTGTTAAAGGATGTGGAGCTACTCCGGTACGTACGTTGACGATTGATACGTATTTGGCTCTAACTGATGACCAGAAGAAGTTTTATGACTGTGAAGAGAAAGCTATGTCAATGATAACGATGGCAATGACACAATCTATACTTCATACGTTCCGTAAGAGAAATAGCTCAAAGGAATTGTGGGATAGTATGATCCAACGATATGAAGGAAAAGAAATGTACAAGAAACGACGTCTCGAACGTTTGAAGACTCAATTCGTTGTGTTCAAGGCTTTGAAAAATGAATCATTTGATGACACAATGAATCGATTTTATCATCTGCTGAGCGAACTTGATAGAAGTCAAGAGGATATCTACACTGAATTCGAGAAGGTTGAGAAGTTTCTGAATTGTCTTTCCAGAGAATGGAATATGTACACCGCTTTGATCAGAGAGGGTGTTCTCTACGAAGAACTTTCATTGGAAGAAGCTGTTCAGAAACTGAGGGGGTATGCTTGGAATATGGAAGATCAAGCATCTGATTTCGAGAAGATCCAAGATCCTCAGTTATATAAGGCTTCGAAACCAACGGATAAGGGTAGTAATGGTGGTGTCGGTGTTGCTTTGTATTCGGAGAATGAAGGTCCTGCAAGTGAACACGCCTTTATAAGCAACACTGTCAGTTCAAGTGGAACAACCAATTCAAATCAAGGGATGTACTCTTCTAGTGGCGCTCAGAAATCTCAAGGAACAAGTGTGAACATTCCTAAGATAGATGCAAGCGGTTTGAAGTTGATTGAAGAAAATATGGGTCTGTTGGCGTCCTTCATGACTGCCTACGAGAACTTCTGTCTTGGGAAACTCGTTGAACCGTCAAGTCTTGATGAGGACTTTGATCAGATAGATCAAGACGAAATGGAAGAACTTGATCTACAGCTCAATATGGCACTGTTAGTCCGTAGAGCGAAGAAGTTTCTGCTGAAGACGGGTAGGAAGTTCATAGGAGGTCAGACAAAGACTCGAATGAGGGTCGACATGTCAAAGGTAAAGTGTTACAACTGCGGGATCTACGGGCATTTCGCACGTGATTGTCGAAAGCCGAAGATGGAAAGATCTGACAGAGACAACAACTCCCGAGGAAACAATTCAAGACCTCAAAACAATGCATCAAATGATGCCTCCAACTCAAGTGCTCGTTCAAGTGGGTCTGAAAATCTTACACCTTCGACAAACAATGCTATGGTGGCTCAACCTTTACAGAGTGTGACTGAGCCTTATGACTGGGGTTGTGCTTTGGAAGACATCTCAGGAGCTATTGTGTCACAAGCATTTATAGCTGAAATTATGAACGAAGAAGTGTATGAAGAGGTTGTTGAAGAGACAAGCATTGAGGAGCTTGCAGTTGTAGCTGAAGTGTTTGGGGAAGAGTTAGATTCGGGAAATGTTGCTGAGAATGAAAGTCCTTCGATCGAAGAGACTGTTGAGAAGTCTAGCAAGACAGAAGATGGAGAAAAGGGAGAACGCTTTGAATTCAACATCTCCACAGCTGAATGCAGCAATTTGCGGATGCAGAAGCTAAAAGGTTGGAAGAAAACTCCGTAGAAAACGAGCCTTGTGCATTCATGGCTGGCATTGAGGTAAAATCATCTTCTGTAGATAAGCGTTGTGCTAGATGTGTTGAGTTTGTGACTAAGATTGATAGATATGCACTTCATAACACAAACTTAATTGCAGATTTAGAAAAATCCAGAGAACTCATTGCGGTTTTGTCTAATTCGGATAAAGAACACCGAATTAAGATAAAAGCGCTGAAAAATGATATCTCTGAATTTGAGAGACTAGTGGCTAAGGGAAATCTTAGAAATCAGGAATTAAAATCTGAACTTGAAACAAGTCAAAATTCTGTTTTGGAAAAGAACAAAATCATTTTGGAAAAAGATAATCTGATTTTGGATTTGCAACGAAAGATTGAAAAGTTCAGGGATTCATCTGAAGTGATGAATTTCTGTATTAACAGCCAACGTCTCAAAGAATCTGAGGAAGAAATGTTCGGTGTTGGTTATAATAAGGTGCCTCCACCGGTAAACCATAATTATACATCAATGCCAAGCATTGATCCTGAATTGGCAAACTTTGTGCCAACAACCCCTCTGACAGTTGAACCACAAAGTGAGTCAGAATCTGAGCCAGATGAAGTTACAGACTCAAATCAGTCGAAGAAGAGTGAAATTTCTTAGAAAAATGAGGTGAACCTTGAAAACATTGAAAATTTGATAAGCAACAAGATCTTGGAAATTTTCAATCAAGTTCAAAATGAGAAATCAAAACCAAAGTCACGTGGGAAAAATAAAAAGGCTTTGAAAAATGTCCCTAAAACCGAGTTTGTTAAAGGGGAGGATTTTATCAAAGAAGAAGTAAAAATTGAAACAGGTTCCAACTCTCAGTTTGTGAACCAAATTTTGAAAAATCGCATCAATGCCTCTTCATCTTCGACCGATCATGAGGAACGTCCGAAGAGCGCTGCGAAAATTTGCAAATGCTACAAGTGTCGTGGGAAAGGACACTTAGCAGCAGACTGTCCAGATGACAGGGGTAAATCACTTGTTGATCCTGATCAAAAGAAACCTTTTGTTGACAAACCACAAAATGAATCAGTTAATGTTGAAAAGAAAAATGGTAAAAATCAAAAGGTTGAGAAAAACAAAGTGATTAAACAAGAAGTAAAACCAGTTGTTAAACCAAATGTTAAATCACAACAAAATCAGGATCAAGAGGAGAAACCCGCTGTTATTAACCGTGGGGACAGATCAGAAAATGTACCTCAAAGACATGATACTCGTGAGAAAACCCCTCACAGACGACAAAATCATGTCACTTTTCAAGGAGTTGAGAATGACAAACGTTCTGGAGGTTCGAACAACAACTATGCTAGACCTCATGCACAGAACAGATTCGTGAATGATCGAAATGCGTCACCCCCCCCCCCCCCCCCGATTTCCAAATCAAAGACCGCATTCGGATAATCATCCACGATCATTCTCTAGACACGAAGATGCTCCTAGATTTGGTAGGAATTTTGAGTCACCCAGGAATCAAAATTACAATTACCAAAACTATGGAAGCCGAGGGTATGGAAACTCTGGTTATACCAACAGATCGTCAACTCCGTACAATCCACGATTTGCGGGGACTCATTCCAACAATTTCCGAAATGGAAATGGTGGACACAGAGGCGATGATGGTTATTTCAAAGAGTTTTCTTATGTTGACGAATCAGGACGACCCAAGACCATCATGGCTTGGGTCCCACACTCTAACTAAATTTTTGTTGGGGAGTGTAGGAGCAGCTGAAGAGGGCTATCTATATTTGGTATATCGATAGTGGCTGTTCCAGACACATGACAGGAAATAAAGAATTATTGAACAATTTTAAACAATTCCGTGGTGGTTATGTGAATTTTGCCGGTGAAAAGGGTGGTTACATCACCGGTGAAGGCTCTGTGTCAAATGGAAAAATTACGCTGCATAAAGTGAACTACGTTGAAGAACTGAAGCATAACTTGATGTCGGTTTCTCAAATCTGTGATAACAAGTACACGATGCTGTTCACTGATAAAGCTTGCTTCGTTTTGCGTTCGGGATTTGTTGTTCCTGAAGATTGGATCGTTATGAGGGCTCCAAGGGTGAATAACACATATGTCATGGACATGCGCCCGTTGGTTAACTCATCTGCTCCAGTGACTTGTTTACTCTCAAAGGCGACTGAAGGTCAATCGTATCTCTGGCATAGGAGAATGGGCCACGTGCATCTGCGAAAAATGAACCACTTAGTGAAAAACAACTTGGTGTTGGGGGTTCCTTTACGTAGTTTCAATATGCACAACAAATGTGAATCATGTGAAAAAGGAAAAATCAAATGAAAGCCTCATAAACCGAAATCAGTTAACTCAATCCAGAAACCACTTGAGTTGCTTCACATGGATCTTTTCGGCCCGATCCATGTTGCTAGCATTGGTGGGATGTCTTATTGCTTAGTTGTCACTGACGATTTCTCACGTTACTCATGGGTATTTTTCTTAAAAATATAGGATCAAACCGCTAGTGTTTTAAGAGATTTATTCAAACAACTTGAGAAAAATTATTCACTTCCTATTAAGAAAATCCGAAGTGACAACGGCACTGAGTTTAAAAATCAGTATATGGATGAGTTATGTCGGGAAATGGGAATAATTCATCAGTTCAGCGCTCCATATGTTCTTCAACAGAACGGAGTTGCAGAACGGAAGAATCGTACCCTGATTGAGGCGGCCCACACTATGCTTTCTGAATCAAAATTGCCAATTTTCTTCTGGGCCGAGGCGGTGAACACTGCATGTTATGTGTTAAATCATGTGCTTACTGTCAAAAGAGAAGATAAAACTTGTTATGAATTACTTGAAAACAGGAAACCGAACCTATCTGGTTTTCAGCCTTTTGGGATTAAGTGTGTTATCAAACGCACCAAAGATACTCCGAAAATGGGGGAAGTTGGTGAAATTGGGTTCTTTTTGGGTTATGCCAATGGAACTCCAAACAAATGCGTTTATAACATCAAGAAGCGAATAGTGGAGATCGTGTTTGATATAACTCCTTTGAGTTTCGATCCTCCACCGTCCGAATTCGGTCCCAAAAGCGGTTATGATTATGATAAATTATTTGATTCGTTTGATCTTCCTGATGTTTCAGAAGAAGATTCGGAGGTTGTATACACACATCTTGTGAACAAAGATGAAGTGGATGCGAGCTGGAGAGCAAGTATTCCTACTAATGTGTCTTCGAGTGTTCCAGTCGCTGATTCTTCGACCGTAAATGATGTTGTTGCTGAGCAGATCCCCAATGCAGCTGCTCAAACTACAAGTGGAGATCTATACGTTGACTTTTCAGCATATCCAAATGTTGATGCGTCTTCTGGTAGTGGTGGAGCTTCTAGTAGTAATGCACATGCTGAGGGGGAGATTCAATCAAATTTGGGAAACAATCTTCAGGCTCCGGAAATCCCAGTTCCAAGAACAAATATTCATCATCCTGTTGATAATATTATTGGGAATCCAAGTGCTGGAGTGCAAACGCGAAGAAGTATTTCAGAAATGCAATGTCTGTTCTCTGCTATCAAGAAAGAGGAAATCTACAATCTTAGCCTGCATGAATGTTTTATCTCTCAGATAGAGCCGAAGAAGTATCAGATGGCTCTGAAGGATAATTCTTGGTGTGAGGCAATGCATGAAGAGTTAGCTCAGTTCGACAAGTTAAAGGTGTGGAATTTGGTCGATCTTCCAAAGGGCCAACATGCAATCAACACGAAATGGGTTTTCAAGTGCAAGAAAGACGATAAGGGTGTCGTTGTCAGAAACAAAGCACGATTGGTTGTTCAAGGCTTCAATCAGGAGGAAGGGATTGATTATACTGAAGTTTATGCACCGGTGGCAAGACTGGAAGCTATTCGTTTGTTTCTAGCCTTTGCTGCACACATGCGTATCAAAGTCTATCAGTTGGATGTGAAAAGCGCTTTCCTTTACGGGAAATTGCATGAAACTGTGTATGTGTCCCAACCACCGGGTTTCGAAGCTCCTGGGTTAGACAACAAGGTCTATTTGTTGGACAAGGCTCTCTACGGTCTCCATCAGGCCCCTCGAGCTTGGTACGAGACGTTGTCCAGGCATCTTTTGGAGCATGGGTTCTCGCGTGGTGCGATTGACTCCACACTGTTCATTTTGAAGAAAGGGGGAGATTTTCTGATCGTGCAAATTTACGTTGATGACATAATTTTTGGTTCTTCAAATGAAGAATTGTGTCGTGAGTTTGAGATGGTGATGAAGTCAAAGTTTGAAATGAGCGCGATGGGCGAGTTATCATTCTTTCTAGGTCTTCAAGTGAGTCAAGAAAAAACCGGGACGTACGTGCATCAGACAAAGTATGTCCACGAGATTCTCAAAAGATTTGGATTGGAAGATAGCTTACCCTATGACACGCCTCTACCGACAAATCTCAAACTCTCACCCGATGATGAGAAAGATCCTGAAGTGGATCCGACTCTGTATCGAGCAATGATAGGTTCATTGATGTATCTTACTGCTTCACGACCAGATATTATGTTCTCTGTTTGTTTGTGTGCTAGGTACCAATCAACTCCGAAGGAGTCGCACTTGAAAGCTGTCAAGCGTATTTTCAGATATCTGAAAGGGACACCTAAGCTTGGATTGTGGTATCCAGCTGAAGGTGGTTTGGACTTGATGGCGTATGCTGACGCAGATTTTGGAGGGTGCCGGATGAATAGAAAGTCAACCTCTAGCGGCGCACAACTTCTTGGAAATCGTCTTGTCTCTTGGCAATGCAAAAAGCAAGTTGCCGTTTCTCTATCCACGTGCGAGGCCGAGTACATTGGTGCTTCAAGCTGTTGTGCTCAGGTTTTGTGGATTCAGCAGCAAATGAGGGACTACGGTTTGAATTTTACTCGAACTCCTATCCTTGTTGATAATAACTCTGCCATTTCCATAACAAACAATCCGGTAAATCACTCACGCACTAAGCAGATAGATGTTAGGCATCATTTTATTCGCGATTGTGCTGAGAAGGGGTTAATAGAAGTGGTTAGGGTAGACACCTTGGATAATCTTGCCGACCTGTTTACGAAAACATTTGATCGGGCTAGATTTGAAAATCTGGTCCGAATGATTGGCATGATCAACCCAGAGTAAAATGCTTTTCAAACTCGCATAGAAACTTTATTTTATCTTTTCTGTATAGTTCTTACCGCTTTCGAAAAATTGAAAAACTCCAAAAATATTTTACTTAGTTGTAGGATAAATTTCAGAAAAATACAAAAACATTTGAAAAATCTAAAATGAAGTCGTGTTGAGATATAAGGGAAATGATAGTACATCGGTTAGTCGTATCTGGTGCAGGACTATGGCTATATATATATGAGATTAACTGTTAAATGTGACAGCTTCATTATACGTTGCATCGGTAGGTTTTACGCGTAAATAAGAACCTGTCTTTGGTATATAAACATAATGAACTGCGTAACTCGTGTGGCGCATCTCTCGGATATATGGTCTTGGTACCGTAATTTCGTTTGATAGATTGCCGAGGTTCAGAGATACGTGGTCTTTATGCTGTTTATCATCTGGGTATCATGGTTGCTTCTTTTACCGGAAAATAACGGGGACGTAAGTCTAGATCTTCCATGATACCATACATACGTGTAAATATCTTCAATACATGATGCATTCGACCCAAATAAGTGATAAACAATCACATGTCCCACAAAATCTTGCGGGAGTCAAGTTTATCTTCAATAAGTGATTCTATCACAAATGACTTGCTCCTGTGCCCTTTGCATCTGAAAATCAAATAAGTGAGTATCTCACATTAGCTTATACGTCAAAAACAGATGATAAATGGTATACTCACCAGTAAGATGATCTCTCGCGCATACCTTGATACGGGAGTATATTCTGAGGTGGGTAAACATAGTTAATGTCAGCTTAATACACTTAATTCCATATCTCGAAAACAGTGTTCGAAAGCGTGCTAAAACTTAAGTGGACCACAATACCGTTGAACGTCTTGAACTGTCAACATCAGTCTAAAACATTAAAGCTATATGCCATGGTTTTTGTGTTGGATACTGACAGTAAAACCGATATGATTCCTTTGCTCAGATTTCACAAAAAGAAATTTTAGTGTAAATATGTTCTTAGGTTTTATCCTTAATTTAGTTTAAATTGAAAAATCACAAAAAGATTTTGCTTTCTTGTTTCTATGTGCGAGTTAACTCATTAAAAATACTCTAGGGTTGTGAAAATTATTTAATAAGGTGTTAAACACAAATTTGGTAAGCTTAAAATAAGTTTTCCTCACGAAAAATCGGTCGTGTAAGATTTTCCTATGTGTTGTGAGAAAATTCATTAGGTATGGAAATCGAAAAAAAAAAAAATTCCTTGTTCCAAGTAGTGATATTTTTCTATCTCAGGTGAAAGATGTGTTCATCTTTCTAAAGAAAAAGGTTTTTACTTCAAAATCATATCTTAGGCTATTGTGGTTGAGTTAAGTGAAGATGAGGGTTTAAAGTGGAAATAAATTAACTTGGTCCGACTTCTTTAAAACAAAAATGGCGTCCGACTTTTAAGAAACATATTGGTCCAATTTTGTTAATCTAATAATAAAAAAAAGGGGGGGTCCGAGCTTTATCTCAAAACCGTGACCGAGGTTTACTCTCAATATAGTCCGATTTTTTGTCTTGGCTCCTTCACTATTCTTCTTTCAAAATCCTCTGAGGATTCCTTCATCTTTCAAAACCCATTACACCTTCTCCTTCACCTACATTCTTCTACTCTCATCTTCTCATTTTAGTGATTAAAACTTCAAGAATTCTTCAAGAAAGGTATGTAATCTCTTAACCCTTACATCTTCATGGTTTCTTTTTGGTAAGATTCTTAAATTCTAGGGCTTGAATTGAACTTTGTGTTCATGTATCTTGATGATTTCATGCTTGAATCTGTGTGATTACTTACAAATTGTTGAATTTATGTGATGATTTTGGTGTTCTTGAAGTAAGGGTTTTGTAGAAAAATTTGGGGGTTTTGTGTTTGGGTTCAAGAACTTGGTGTTCTTGAAGTTTAGGGTCCTAAATCTTGAAGAAAATTGCTTGATTGAGTGTTTTTGAGCTTTCTTATGTTGAAAATCTTGTATGAATGTGTTCTTGGATGTGTTTGTTCATGTGAAAATTGTTACTTGTTTGAACATGTTCTTGGCGCGAAACTTAGTTGTGTGAAGAAGATAATAAAAAGTTTGAATTTTTACCTTTTGATCCATCATGAAAGTGGTGTTCCTATTTAATTGTGTTAAAATGTGTTAAAATCTTTGAGGTCGGTCTTTCTTCTCTTCCGTAAGTTCGGAGAGATCAAGACTTGTTTCGGTGACAAGATTTTAACCGTAGTTGAGTTCTTTTAAGTGCGATGTAGTCTCCGAGTTTTACCCACGATGTCCGAGTACTGTTTGCTTCGTGTTTGTCTTGCTCCGAGTTCTATATGTCTGTTCAGAGTTTGTATTGCTCTGAGTTTTTATATGTCTGTTAATGTCATGTTTCGTTCCAAGTTTTTTGATTGGTTTCTCCGAGTTTGTGTTTTGAAAAGAATTGAACTTGCTGTGTCCGAGGTAAACCTTGAAATTTTATTCCGAGGTTTGAAATTTTACTCCGAGGATGTTTTGTTTTTGACAGTTCACAGATCCGATTAAACCTTTTAAGTGTCTCCGAGTTCTCGTGTCAAACCATTTTTGTCAAATCTCCGAGTTTTATAAATTTTTAACTGTTCCGATGTTTTGACATTGGGTCCGATTTTTGACTTCAAAATCCATATTTGTTAATGGCTCCGATGTTCTGAGGCAGCCGAGGTTTTTCTGTCACAAAGGAGATCTCCGAGTTTCAATTTCTTGCAGTCCGAGTTCTTTGAGTTAATTATGTGTCTCCGAGTTTCATCTGCAGGACCGAGTTTTAAAAGGAGTCCGAGGTTTGTACAGTAACAGTTCCGAGTCTCAACTCCGAGTTTCTTCAAATGTTTGGTCCGAGGTTTCTTCAAATGTTTGGTCCGAGGATGTTTATCGATAACTTAATCAACTTCTGAAACAGCCAAATTCCGCGGTTTGTTAACCTGCTGTCCGAGTTCTTCTCCGAGGTTTATCGATAACTTTTGGTCTCCGAGGTTTGCTTGTTTGTTACATTGCTCCGAGGTTTGCCAACAATGTTTTGATATCTGTTATCTTCAGTCCGATGTTTGCCAACAAATGTTTTGATATATGTCCGAGGTTTTACAAGTTACCGAGTTTCTCAGCCCAAACAAGTTAGTCAAATACTTGCTGTTCCGAGCTTTCACTGGGTGTGCAGTTTTGTCTGGTCCGAGCTTCGTTCTCGTTTTACATGGGTCCGAGGTTTCTCAAGTTCTGCAGTAACGAGTTGTTATATATGTGTGCAGTGGTCCGATGTTTGTTAAAATATTTGAAGTTTTTCACTTGGTCCGAAGATTATGTGTTGGTCCGAAATGGTCCGAAGATTCAGTATGTGTATTTGACTGTGTGTATATTGAATGTCTAGTCCTGCATATGTTTGACTCTGTGTTTAGATATTCAAGGCTTGATTTTCCATACATTAACTGTGTGTTCACTGTGTTTTGTCTATATGACATAAATTTTTGCTCGAAATTGAATATTGATGTTTTACGATGTGTTAACTAAATGAGTAACTTCTTTAACTGTTCGACAACTATAACTGATGCATGTGTTTCGTTTGTGTTTTGTTTTCAACAGAAATGGCCGAACAACCGCATCCGGTTCGTGAGTTTCATCGAAGTCATAATCAAATTGCACTGCTAGACGTGAACGTTCGTGGTGGAGCCGAATATGCTGATATTATTCGTTTTCTTCGAAATTCAAGAATTGGTTTTGCGATTTCAGAAAATATTCATCTAGTGCAAGCGTATATTGATGATTTTTGGTGTTCGGCTCGGGTTGTTGATGATACTATCGAGGCTACTGTTTCTGGAAGTTCTATTGTTATCACGGAGGCAGTTATTCGTCCGGCTCTCCGTTTTGGTGATTTAGATCATGGTAACACGTGCTATGTGCGTCAAATACGAGAACGTGGAGTTAAATCTTTCGGCTATGCTGATTCTTTTGATAAGAAGGAGATCTACAAGGCCATGTTTCTTGGGCAGTGGAGATTCTTCTTTCATGTGTTGATGCAGTGTTTGTCTCCACGAAAATCGGGAACTGATACAATGAGTAATGATCTTGTGTCTGGGATGATAGGATTGACTTACAACCAGCCATACAATTTCTCTCTAATGATTTTCCAGGCTCTCAAACACCAGATCGGTCTGAAGGCAAATGATAAGCGATTGATGATTTTGTATCCTCGATTCCTTTGTCTTATCTTTCGACATTTGTTGCCGAATCTTTCATTCGAAGGAACTTTGCCTGCGTACGCTCTAGCACCAATGCCTAATCGTATCTTCACTGATTGTGCGAAGGTTAACGGGTCCAAAAGAACTGATGCACGTCCAGTTACGACTTCCTTGTGTGGTGTTATCCTTCAAGACAACTACAATCCAGAAGCTGATTTGCAATGGTTAAACATTAGAGATGGTATAGATCACATCTTTGTTGGAGATACTCAAGAGCCCGTGGTTGTTCAACCTCAGGTTGATCTTCAACAACCACAGGCTGTTATTCCGGAACCTGAACCTGTTCAAGAACCTGTGATTTCTGAACCAGTTGTTGTTACTTCTCTTCAAGAAGTTGTGTCTGTTCAAGTTCCAGTTTCTACGTCTTCGGCAACAGGGGTTGCTGTAGAAACTGATGATGTGATTTTAGAGCTTGATGCTGCTTTAGATGCATGTCCGTCCTCCCGTACAGTTGACAAAGGGAAACGGCCTATGGAGGATGCTATTGTGGATGAATTGTTTGATGATATGCCATCCGAAAAAGTATATCTTAGTTTAGTAATGAAAGAGCTTCAAAATCGTCTTCCACCCCCCGAAAGTAGAAAGCTTGAGTTATTTCGAGCGAAGGTTGCTTCTCTCGGTCCCTCTTCCGATTGGGGTATTCGCCTAGATAGATGGAATGACAAAGCAAATGATTTAGATTCCATTGTTTATAGCTCTTCTGATGATGATGATGATGAGGACCGTCAATGTCATGTTTCTGATACGGTTCGTGTCCCAGTTCCTTTCAGGGCATATAAGCGACAACGTGTCGCTGTCTCGGATCTTCAGTCTTCTAGTGCGATGGTTGCTTCAGTCACAGTTACATCCAGTTCTGCTCCATCAGACTCAAGAGGTCTTCTTAATGTGGAGTTATCTATAGCTCCCCCGTCACTGTCTTCGCCGCTTCCATTTCCTTCCTTTGTGGAAGCTACCAGTGTGACTACTTCTTCTCAACCGGATACGCCGATTATGTCTTCTCCAATTCCTGTAGTACCGCTATTTGAGTCGTTATCATCTCAAACGGGTACGGGCAATGTGTTTGCCATATCAGGAAGTTCCTCTCTGCCAGCGCAACCTAGTTCTCTTATTGAATTGCCAGCTCCAGAGACACGGAGGACAGGTCCAAGGACCGCTTTTTGTTCAAGTCCGCCAGCAGTACGATGGAAGAAATGTTCTTCACGTCCTCCAGTGGTACCATCTTCAGGTCCTAGGCCATCCAGGGCACAGCCGTCTGGCTCAAGACCTCCTGCTCCTAGATCTTCTTCAGTTTCTGCTTCGAGACCATCCAGTTCAGGTAAACAGCAGAACTTTCAAGAGTTTGTTTGTGACAAGTTTCAGGATGCAGCCAAGGTCATGTTTCAACACAAGACTCAGTTTTCTAGGCTGCAGAATGAAATTGATCTCTTGAAGAAAAGGGATGCAGAACGAGAGCAGCAGATGGCTCAGCTTTTTCGTCTATCCAAGGATCAGAGTCTTCAGTTGGGTAAGTTCATCGCTCAAGAGGCTTCGACGTCTGCTCGACAACAGACCTTGGTTAGTACTACGGATCGGCTTATCGGGATCGTGACAGATCTCGTATCACTCCTTGCTGCTCAGGGGGAGAGTTCGGCTTCTGATTTTCAGGTCCAGGCTCAGTGCAAAATGGATGAACTTAAGAAAATCAGAGAAGATCTTGATAAGGACAAGGATCCCAACGCGTCAAAGCAGGGGGAGCAGTCAAGGAGTGCACGTGCTCCTGAAGCTGCGACTCCGGCTCATGTTGAGGGGGAGTCCTCAGGTGCAGCTGTAGGGGGAGATAAGGGCCCTGTAGAGGCTGTTGCTGAATTAGTCTTGGAACCTGGAGAAGTGGTTGAGGAAACGTTTGAGGATTGGCGTACAGATGACGACTTGGCTGGCAAGTTCAGTTTTATTGAAACTGCGAAAGGGAAGACAATTGAGTATGAGTCCTTGCCGGTAAACAGCGATATTCTCAGAAGCTTTGTGTTTGGCGTTGAAATGCCTAAAGAAATCTTCAACCCAATACGAGTTCCCGAAGAAGTCAGTGTGGCAGCTCGCAGATGGTTTAGGGTTCTTCCAGATGACACGCAAAGGAAGAGATACCTATCGACAAAAGGCGAGTACTCGGGTCAAATTCGTAGTTGGGATTTCGACGAGCAGCACGACTTGGTGATTATTAAAAGGACCGATGGAGTTCAGTACTTCAGGCCTAGGGCTAAGGACCTTCAGACTCTTCCAGCACGTGATCTTCATCACATTGCTCAACTTGATCTCAACAACCATACAAGCGTGGCTAGTATCAGAGGATTGATTCCTCATCTGGTTGCCTAGAGTCGTGAGAGCAAGTGGAAGCTGTTCAAGCCAGCAGTCGGTAAAGGGGTTAAATATCTAAATAAGTTCACTGGTAAAGAGGAATGGAAAGTGGTTTACCCTCCATCGAGTTGCCTTCGTGAAATACCTATGAGAAAGTTCGATCTCAATAAGTTTGATAAAATAGGTTATTGGTATCTCAATGGGAAGACTGGGGAAGCCGTGATTACTGAGAAGAATGTGGCGGAGGAGATTGCGAAGATACTGGATCCGATTTGGCTCGCAAACTTGAGGGAAGCACACTTGAAGAAGCTTCGTCGCCTGCCCCTAAAATACAATGCAGAAGATCGTGTTCTTGCGGACCAGTTCATCAAGGTGGTCCAGTTCTGTGTAAAGAACAAGGTCTGGGCAGGTAGCAGCTTTTCAAAGAGGATTTGAAGATCTCAAGTTCAATGAAGACCATGCACTGATCAAGGGGGAGTTTGTTAATGCACTTTTGGTGATAAGTGCAAGTCTTCCAACATTTAGGGTCTTTATTGTACAAGTACCAAAGTTTGTCCCAAGAAGTTCCTAGGGACAATTTGTCCAAGTTTTGGAAGGAATTTCTTGGTCAGAGTTTTATGTAAAGTTAGTCCCAAGAAGTTCCTAGGGACAATTTGTCCAAGTTTTGGAAGGATTTTGTTTAGTCAGAGTTTTGTATAGTTATAGCTTTTGTCTGAGTTTTGTGGCAAAAGCTCTGAGCTTTGTGCTATTTGTTTTGTCCGGGCTTTCTAGTTAGTCTTGAAAGTCCGAGTTTCACCTTGTATATATACTTTAATATGGAATAGACAAAGTAACGATTTCTGTGTGAATTTCTGTGCCCTAATCATTGTGTTTTGTCTGGCGGCGCTTTGTGTGAGTGACGTCATTCATCTTCATCAAGAATACTCAGTGTATTCTTGATTTCTCTCTCAAATCCTTGCATTCTTGTGTTTCATCTACAGTGGTTGATCATCAGGTGGATTCCGCACACCTGTTGGTTGCTTTAGCTGAGTGAGATCTTGGATTAGGAGGCCTTACATATATATTATAACAAAAAGTTAACCTTTAGCTTCATCTTTATCAGGAGTCAAAAAAGCATAAGAAGTTTGTGCATCGCCCATACATCACAAAGCATCAAGTTTATTGGATCAATTGACCATTCTTCATCCAGTTTTGATATAGCATCTACATTTCAGAAATTAAGTTACCTTTTAATCAATGTTTTTGATTCCTCAACACTCTAAAAGGTCGACAATACGAGTAAAGTCCCTACCCGTCTCGTTAGATTCTGTGCGAACCAAGTAACATGGACATATTAAAAAATTAAAAAACGGTCAGTGAAGTGAAGTCTGACGGTAATAAACAATTTTTCATGGAAGAAATTTTTTATGAAACTAATGGCAGAAACAATAGAATCATTTGGAGAAGATAAACATGATACCTGATGAACATCGCCGCCACAACAAACTGCATCGCCACCCATTGCCACCGTGTCATTGCCGAGGGTTAGTTTTTCTGTGTTTGTAGCTACTGAGATAGATCTAAACCAGATAGCAAACAACCGACTCAACATGTCCTCAGCTTCTCCTATTTTTGATGGAAAATCAACCAAAGAATTAGCATCTCGCGCACGCGCCGATGTTTCCAGTTTCGACTTTCGTGCATCATCTCTGCAGTCCATGGCAATCCTTGCTCGATCATAATGACACAAAACTATTTAGATATAGTACCCTTTATTCCAATTGCAAATTAAAACATGCAGAACAAAAAAAGATCAAATCTTGGTGAAAATTTAGTAATGGACCTGTACTTCTTTATGTATCTTTGAAGAATCTCAAAAGCCCACTTGGATTGTAAATCTTCCAACTGGTTCAACATGGCGACTTAAAAAAATTTCATATGAAACAAATATACAAAATTTAAACTCATAAAAAAACGAACCTAGATAAGAGCTTTTGGACAACGTGTATGAAGGGCTTCCATCAATTCGTCCACTATGGAGATGTATTCTTCTCCTTCCAACCTTCGTTCTTTTAGTCCGAAATCTGTTAAAGTAAATAACAATAAACGATATTGTGGTGTAGCCTATATATCATTTTCATTTTCTCTTTTAGACTTCTGATGTAACAGCGATAACTTTCTCAGCCAAAAAAGTTTATGTGGTTCAGTAGAAACAAACACAGATTATAAGCGAAATTAATGGTTAAAAGATGAGTGAGTACTTGTAGATTGATGAATAGTGGTTTATCTTTATAAGATGAACAGAGCCTGAGGGCATAAAAACACATATTATAAGCGAGATGGAAGTTCTTAGAAATAAGTATTAACAACACAACACCCAACAATGAAGAATTCATAGATACCCAGTGAATAAAACAAAAAAAAAATCGTAGAATAAACATATAAATCATTGATTTTCAAGAACAATAGAACAGTTTGGTTGCTATACAACTCAAATTATCAAATGGCGGATGTGCGCGTTAATTAACATATACCTTTAAACCAAAAGTGCTCATGTTAATGTAAAGCATAAAACTGATTAAAGATGCAATAAAAATATTAGATACAAATAATCAAATGTTAGTGGTATTAAGAAACAACACTTTAATCAATAGTGAAAAAGAATCACAAAATTTAAATAGAATTATACCTTAATGGCTTAATGTTCCAAATTGAAAACAAATGACTTGATACGTGAAGTGAAGTTCTTCGCCTATTTTCTCTAATTCACGAGAACAGTAAGTGTTTTGCGGAATATAAAGCTTTTCCCGCTTCATAAAAACTTAAACCCAGAAAGTCATCACCCGTTACGCTTCAATTTCGCCCTTCAATTACAGCATCCAAAGGATTTTTACACGAATATGTGCTCAATAGACCCGGGAGGGATGAGGGGCAACCGAAAAACCAAAGTCGGCAGTGATGAAAAGGGCATCGAACATACCACCAGTTCATCGTATTACTACCAGCCTAGAACAACACAACCCTGTTTGAATCTCCTCGTTTTACTGTAGATTTTGATGAAAAAACTCTAAAAACTTTCAATGTTGTTCATACCGATCTGCAAATAACCAAAAGAAAACCTAGTTAACTCCTATTTCAAAGAATTCCGGAAGAAAACAATCGTTATTAAAAGAGGATTCGAATATATAGCGGATGGTTAATTGGGGATAATGATAACCGTATGAAACTCCGGCATCGCTTTATATTCATCCTTCTATTTTTCTTCAGAAGCATAGAAATTACCGATTTAAACCAGTGAATCGTATTTATGTTGGAGTCTGGGAGAAGAAAGGAAGAAGAACGCAAGAAAAGGTTTCATACCTAGTTTTATACCCACTCTTTTAACAACTGCATTCTTGTACAAACCCAAAAACCGTCTTCAACTGCAGCTAAATTACGGGAAGTGGACAACATGGGAGCGTCGTCTAAAACCAACGCGATCTGAATCCCCAGAAGATAGGAAACCTAACTGCTGCAAACTGCCTTCTTTGGTCAAAAGTTAACAAAAAAACCTCTCCTTCTAGAAGGTTTTTCCTAATTATAACCGGTAGGATTTAATCTCATATTCATCCAATGGCTCATATTGCATAATGTTCCCATTGACATTAATAGGAACATAAGAATATATAATTTTGTTAGTCAACATTGTCAGTTTTCTCACATGATCATTAATTGAATAATATCATCTCGTCCCATGTGATCAAAAGATGTTATCATAATATCACGTGAATCTTTAATTACTTTTTGTCAGTTCATTAATTTTTTACATATGTTCTAATTATTGCATTGTCACCCGTTCGGACAGCATCCCCACCCGATCGGACAGTGTTGTCACCCGATTATTGTCACTGTTGACTTTTGCTGACTCACTCGATCGGATACTCATCTGATCAAGTTGTTTGATAAGTGTTTGAACTGGTCGTTTTTGTTTGTTCGTTTCAGGTAATTCAAGGTGATAAACGAGGCGAAAGATTCAAGGAACGAAAAATTCAAGAAGCATTTCAAAGATGTCAGAAATTGGCGAAGAGTTTTATAACACGTTTACATCAGAAGAAACTCCAGTGACACCACAGAATGCTACAATCGTGATATATAACGTGTACGGAAATCATCTGAGACCACCAAAGCTCCTGAATATCGAAGATTATCACTGGTGGTACGAAAGATTTGAAAACTGGGTAAAAGCTTATGCGTATGATAGTTGGATCATGTTGACCATAGGATATGAAAACCAAGAAATGAAAAACATGAATTAATCACACTTAAAGATTTCACAGCTGATGATAAAAAGGAACATTCAAGTGAATTAAGAATGAAAACTCTACTTCAACAATCTATCAGAGAGGATATTTTCTCACTACTTCAGCATGGTGAAACGTCTAAGTCAATTTGGGAAGCGTTAAAGTTAAGAGCTGAAGGTGCAAAGGATATCAAGAAAAAAACAAGATATCACTGTTGAAGAAAGAGTTTGACTTGTTTAGTTGCATGAAGAATGAAACAGTTCGTCAAATGATAGAACGATTTTGTCATCTGAAGATTGAAATGGAAATATTTGGAATCCAAAAAGATAGAGAAGAGCTGGGGGATAAACTCGTCGAGGCATTACCACATGAGGAAGATTGGAAAACCTATGTGATTGTGTTGAAAAATGATGATAAATTCGATGAGATGACGTTAGACAGTCTGATTGAAAAGATAGAGGGACATGATCTGTTGTTACAAAAACAAAACAAGGTGTCCAGCTCTAGTTATCAACAGAATGTTGGTTTGTACTATCGCAGAGGAATGCTACAAAACAACGAATCTCCAAAGATCAAAACTGGTTATAGTGGTGACTCGTCAAAGAACAAATCTTCGAGTTATGATCCAGGATATCATTCTTCATCTGCATCTGCATCGTCAAAATCTAATCCAAACCAGGACTGGAAAAATTCTCCACTTTTAAACAATGAGTTTGCTCAACAGCACATGAGCTTCTTAGCCTCTATTCTGGTATCTTACGAAGGTTTAATTGCAGGTAAGATCAGAAATCCAAACATGACGAAGGAGGATTACGATCAAGTCGATCCAGAAGAGATGGAACTCATGGACATTCGGTGGTGCATGGCAAGCGTCATCCGAAGAGCTCAAAGATTCATGGAGATAACTGGCAAAAAGTGCTTGGAAGGCCCGGAAATGAAGATAGGTTTCGATAAGAACAAAGTCACTTGTTTCAAGTGTAAACAAAAGGGGCACTTCAAGAGAGAATGCACGGACAACAAAGACGATGATAGCGTGAATCCTTTTTATGAAGATTACTACAAAAAGGCCATTTATCATCAGAATAACGAGCAGCCAAACAGAAAGCAGATTGAAGAAGGATCTTCTAAAGAGAAGAGACAAGCCGTTTTGTCACTTTGTGATCGAAGTGAAACCAGTATACAAAATATGGATTGGGATAAATACTTCGATGAGCAAGAAGGACCCAGAATTGTAATTCATGATGATGAAGGGTATGATTGGAGTCAACATGACAAATTAGCTAGAAAAGCCAAAGCAATGGTTATTGAAATCAAACAAAGTCGAGAAGAAAGGCATGCTCGCCTTAGACTGGATGTAGTGTATGATGCCTACAAGGAAGCAACACTAGCAGGCAGGTGGAACAAAGAAAAGGAATGCTTTGTCGATCCTCAAGGAAACCCGACGGTTGATCCTATGAAGGTTGACTCTGAAGCATTAGTTGCTGCTATACCTACTGTAAGTGTTTGGTGCAAAGGCCTTGAGGAGATTCCAAGGTACAAAGAAAAGGTTGAAGAAGGCATAAAGAAGGTGATATATGCCAGTTTGGAGAAGAAGAAGAAGACAGTTGAGGAGATTGTGAATGAGAGTGAAAAGCTGGTGAAGGAAGTGAAGAAAGCTGATGAAAAAGATGAGGAAGCTGTTGAAGAGAAACAACAAGTGATTGAAGAAGATCAGATTCAACAAGTGAAAGAAACCACGGTGTCAATCACCAAGGTAACAACTCAAATTGATTCTTCTGATCAATCAATTGATAATAAAGCTGAACAATAGTGCAAGAAATGCATGGAAACGTGCAGTGCTTGTACTGAAAAGGATGAAAAGCTTAGGATCAGAAATATTGAATTCACTAAAATAGAAAAGATTTTCAAAAAAAAAAGTCTTGGAATGATTGAAAGTGAAAAGTTTTTGAAACAAGAAAATGAAAAGCTGAAACAAAAAAACTTGAAAAAGAAAACAAAATATTGAAAGAAAAATGTTCAGCTGTTTGCAACGAATGTGTTCCAAAAGATAAAACAATTCAAGAGTTGCAAAAGGAGTATGATGGAATGAAATTGTCATATCATACTGTAAAAGAAGCTTATGAAACTTTGAAAAGTAAAGTCAAAAGTCTAGATGATAGATTGTGTGCATCTCAGAAAAACACTAAATTTCTTGAAGCTAGATTTGAAGGAAAACAAATGGTTTTAAATCAATATATTTATGATGTCTCTAAGCTTAAACAAGAATTGGCACATAAAGAAAAGTTTGTCAATAAATTGCAAAGTTACCATGCGTCTCCATACATTCTAGAACGTATTTTCAACATCACACCCGATGTGAAAGAGTCAGAAAAGAACAAAAAGGGAATTGGGTCTGAATACCATAAGGTTCCACCACCGTTGGAGAATAATTATACATTCTATGATGGCGAAAAGGTGGAAAAAGCAATAAACATGGTTGACCAGTTACCCGACAACATCGATGTGACTTACACCAAATCTGATGACATCAGTGATTCAAAGGTGGTCGGTAAGGTTGTTGAAAGTGTTCTAGCAGAGGAGTCTACCAAAACAGATAAGTCTGGATCACAAGATGAAAATGAGGGAAGTTTTAATGATAGTTATCTTAAACACTCAAAATCTGAAAAAGTTGTGAATGATGATTCAAAAGGATTGGTCTATACCATGATTGGATCAGACAAACTATTTTCGGATAATGAATTCCCAATTCAAAATGTGATTTCAGATAAAATCAACAAAGTTTTCAAACTGGTAGAGATTCAAAAGTCTGATATTTCAAAATTTGATGGAAAAGGTCAGAAAACTTTTTATAACAAACCTGGTTACAAAAAGAAAAACATGAAGGCTGGGTTGGGTTATAAAAAGAAACAAAATTGGAAAGGAAATAAAACACCAAATTATCAAGAAAAGATGAACTTTGTTCACGGAACAAGTTCTGAAGAAGAGAAAGAACTCCAATTTAGACGACAGTCTAATGAAGAGTTCTATGCTCAAAAGAAAAAGCAACAACAACAGGTTAAAGATGTGTCCAAGAGAACATGCTTTAAGTGTGATTAAATTGGACATCTCAGTCGAAATTGTCCAAATCTTAAACCTGTAGGTGTTGAAAAGAAAAATAAGTCTGATGTTGTGAATCAGAAGTCAACCAAGTTTGAATTAAAGCAAACTTGGAAGCCAAAAATGTCAAAGGCTGACTCACAACAAACGTGGAAATCGGTGACACCCAGACTTAGAACAACACAAAGTTGGAAAACAACTGTTGATGCAACAAAACCAAAGCAGTTTTGGAAACCAAAAGTTGTTGTTCAAAATCAAAATGTTCAAAATGAATCACATTTTTACAAAAGAAGTGCTTCGAAAGGACAAACTTGGGTTGAAAAGAAACAAACAGTTTCTGTGAGTGATAATCGGAATGAAACTTCATTTGTGAAGAATGATAAAAATTTTCCGAAGTTGAATGAAACGTATTGTGTTGAAATGCCTAAGGTCAAACAGAACTGGGCTAACCTATTCAAGTAATTGAGTAAGTGTGAATGTGCAGGTGCTCAAGAAAACAGATGTTTATCAAATTGGAAATGAGAGCAGCCTGGCACGAGGAGAGGAGGCTGCTGGTCCCTGCGTCTAAAACCAGGGAGTTTGTTCGTTTCTGTTCATAAATAAACCATATTTCAAAAACTCTAAAAATGGAAAAATTTAAAAAACCAAAAATATGTTTTTAGTTTGTCAAAAAATTGAAAAATCAAAAATATGTTTGTCTTTAAATTTGCTAAAATTCGAAAAATTACAAAAAAAAAAATTGTTACTTGAATATGCCGAAACCCTCACGGCGGAACAAGCATGATTAATTTCACAAGATTGAAAAACGGTTTTCAAACTGTAAAATATCAATGCGTTGTAAATCATGGGGGTACATTATATTTTTTTGCAAAACAAGAGCATGAAAAGCAGAAAATGGATGGCGAGACAAAGCTATCTACATCGGTTATCAATTTTCCTTTAAATGGTTTTGAATTTTAGGGGGAGTAAGATTGTCATAAAATCCAAAAACATTAGAAAACTTGAAAAAGCCAAAAACATGATAAAATTCAAAAATGAGTTTTTATGTAAGAAGAGGAAATGATAGTACATCAATAGACAATCACAGTACGCTAAAGAAATGAAATGTTAAAATGTGATAAACGGTCTCACTGATGATATGCCAGTAGGTTTTTACACGCTTAGTAGATTGTTTTCGAGATATAAACCTAAATATCAAATACTTGCTTATCTCGTGGGGAACATCTCTCGGATATATGGGTAACCCCCGAAATCTTGTTTGAATGGCTTTCTATTTCTGACATACTAGGTCTTTGTACGTGATGATATCTGGGGTATTATACCGGGACTTCTGATTTTGCGGGAGCAATATCCTAGTCCTCATATAATACTCTGCACTGCTTTAATCATAAAGCCCACCCTCAGCATAAAAAATGATGAAACATTGAAAAATGCTAATCATGTGTTGTTGAAGAAAAGATCCCTAAACGGGACACACCTAAAGTCGAGCCATCATCTCTTTGTATAGACAGAAGTTCTAACCTGAGCTCTCATGGTCTCGCATTACCCATTTACGGATATCATTAGTGTACATTCACCTGTAAGATTGAGTATAGAAGTCTGGATACGAGAGTATATTCTGAGGTGGGACACGCGAATAAGTTTAAGTTCTTAAAACACTAATCTCGTATCTCGAATCAATTGAACTTTGTGTGAAAATTTAAGCGGATCAGTATACTGACAATCTAAGTGAATCGTTTAGAACTTAAAGTGTTTAAAGCTCAATGGTACTGGTGATTTGTCAAAAACTGATATGATCCTCTGACACGAACTCAAACAAAAATATTGTCTGTAAATATGTCTGTAAATATTTCTTTACTGCTTTATGTTACAGGAAAATACAAAAATATTTTGATTTTACTTTATTTTCGACAACCGATGTCTGAGAGTTGAGTTTCAAAATCTAAGTATGTTGATCGTGTTTCTGAAAATAAAACAAGTTCATTAATTTGAAACTTGTAGTTTTAAAATCAAAAATAAAAAACAGTTTGTGAAATCTCCAAGGTCATTAATTTGGACTTGGATGATTAACTGTGAGGGATTTGGATTCTTATATTGTTAAAATCTATTGAATAAAGCCAGTTTCCAATCGTGTTCGCTAAATCTGCCAAATCATTAAAGATTGTTGATAGGGGGAGATTCAAGAAATCCTGGATATATTCATATTGTTATATTTTAGAGCCAGGATCTTGTTTAAAAAGTTTGTAAGAGCCAGGTCACGATTCCTGGACAACCGAAAACGCTTTCATTGTCGAAATATTTTAGCTTATGCTGAGAGAGTCACGTTTTCAATCCTGGATCTTCAAAATGTTTTACTTATAAATGTTTGAGAATTGTTATTCCAGATTTCGATCCGATAGCCGAGTCTAAGGGGGAGTCTGAAGACGAGCTCAATGCAAGAGGGAGCGTACTTTCAAGGAGCTAGGAAACTATCCTGAAGGAGCTTGTAACCGGAAAGTCAAGTGTCGATCCCAAAAGCACGAAAGCTTGACGAAAGGGGGAGCCTGAAGAAAAGAGTCTAAGCGTAAGGGGGAGCTGAAGCTGAAGACAGATCCATGGGGATTCTGTTCAAACAAAATGATAAAGATTTCAAGAAGACTCAGAGAGAGAAAAAGATAAGTCGCTACGAGTTTGGCTACGAGATTGACTGGGGGAATATCCAAGGGGGAGTCTGTTGGTGCATTTATGTCTATCGCCTCCGTCAAGACAGATCGTAGCGGAAACAGCTTAATACGAGCCTTATATTGTAATATCTAGATAAGAAAGGCAAGGTGGCAATATTGTAATTAATGAGTTTTCTCTTTAAAAGCCTTGGCCTATAAATAGATGTGTTAGGGTTAGGATACAAAACTTTTGGAGAACTTTTGCACATTTGGAAACTTGGAGAGCTTTGAACGTAGAGAGAGAGTCTAGAGAGAGAAAGTGCAAGAGGTGATTCACGGCTCTTTGTATGTTTCAGATCTATCAATAGAATCACGTTTATAGTACGTTCTCGTGTTCGGTCCACGCACGTGTACAGATTCCGCACGTCACACGTGTCGATACGCAATCGTTACGGAGTCGAAAACCGATCCTAACAACTGTAGCAATGACAAATGGTTTTGTGGGTGGATCACAAAGAATGGGATCTTCGAGAGGTATAGTTTCCTCTTTTGTCACCGTATCTGACTGCTTAGGTTTGTCCTCATCCGACTCGTCATCCGAACTATCACAATCCTCAACAATGGGAGGACTTTGATCATTCACAAACTTACAAACTTTGAGTCATTCATGTCATCCGATTGACTTTGACTTGAAGATGCCCCTTAGTGAACCCTAGACCAGCTGTAAATTCATCAAAATCTAAAGGAACGGTGGGTTCAAAATGGGGCATATCCTTGTCATCGGGTATTTTGGTGTAGTTGTTTCTAACCGGGGGAGGACAAGCCTTATAGCCAATGCACTTTACATCACCCTTCCTCTTTTGAACATCTACGATATGATCCAAAACATATCTCGAGTTGGAGTAACTGTCCAACTTGAGTTTGATTGCATCATGTTCACACTTTGCACAGGCTAACTCCTTTTTCGTTTCTTCAAGCATGTTAATATAATTGTTAATGGTTGTTTTTTTTCTGAAAACATTCCTTGTTAACTAAGATACATCTTTCCTTAAGGTTTCAATTGTTGTTTTAAATTCCTTTTCGTTTTTCTTAAGAGCTGTGTTTGCCTCAGTGCACTTTGTCAAATCTACAATCATACTTTGATGATATTTCTTGGTGTGATCAAATTTACCTTCTAGCTCTAAGTATTTACCTTTTAAAACCATACATTCAACACACTTAGGCAAGACAGGTTTGTTGAAACTTACCTGACTGGATGGGCAATCCAAGCGGGCCATGAATGCAGCACGAAGAGTAGAAGATCCAACTTCTGAAAGATGCTTAGAAAAATCATCAGATGAGTCTTCAACTTTCTGTTCCAAAGCTGCTTCCTTGCTATCAGTCGATTCAGTTTCAGCAATCACATCATCTACCTCAACATCAACATCTTCAGCTCTATCTTCACCAAAACTTGCTCCTTCTTCATCTGAACTACCGCTATCCCATGAACTGTCATCATTTTTGGAAGATTCTCCATCACTATTATTCTTTGAAATTTCAGCATAGTGTGCAGTGCCTCCTCTACCACTGTTTCCCAATTGAATAGACCAATCACAACCTTCATCTGTTTGAACAATCAAAGCTCGGTTGGAATTGTTTGCAGGAACCATTGCTCTTTCGTTGTTAGCAACTTGATTTCTGTTGAAATGTTATTGATTCCCTTGCTGTGGAGGCTTTGTGCATTCTCTTTTAAAATGCCACTTTTCTCTGCAGTTGAAACAGGTAACCTTCCTTTTTGTCAAAACCGTATGGAGTATCCTTGTTGCTCTCCAGATTAGTTCTTTCTGTTTTCTCCATAAAATCTTTTGCTCTTCTCACTGCACTTGCAAACGCCCATTTGATATTAATCAACTACATCTTCTTTATCAATTTGTACGTAGTCTTCACTGGCTAGATTGATGTTGCCAATTTGTCCAGCTACCAATCCTCGGTAAGAACTCACCAAAGTGTTTAGAAGCTCCATTTATTCTTTGGCAACTTCCACACTTACCTTAGATAGATTTGATGTATCGAGTCTGACGGTGTTAGGGTTTGAAGGTTGAAAGTTGTTACTCTAGAAAGCTTGTTGTGGAACTTGTGGTGTAAGATCTCGTGGTTGAGGAAGAAAGGCTTTTGGATCAAATGCTTGTCCATAGACTTGAGTACTTGAACCAACATACTGATCTGGTTAAACTTGTGGCAGAAAGGGGTTTGCATTCAACACAAATGTTGTTTGAAGCTTCGGTTGCTGGCTTGTACTTACACCTTTGTTAATCCCTCCAAAATACATCTCTGGGTTTTGTGGAAATGGAATTCGTTTTGCTTTAAAAATTTCTTCTTCATTTTTGTTTTCAAGTTTCTGAACAAATTCGTAAATGCTGATTACATCCAAAACACTGGTATGCTTCAGCAACTCAATGAATTGACTCCACTTAGGTGGTAAAGCATCAGCAAAACGCATGACAATCTCCTGTGGTGATGCGTTAACCTTGTATGAGTACATCTCACTAAGCAAATGATAGAACCGAGTAGTCATGTCGCTTAGTGTTTCATTCTCCATGAACAAAACCCTTCAAACTCTTTCTTTAAAAGATCATGTCGGATCTTTCTCGTTGCTGCATTTTCTTCCCCTCTTGATTCCAAAGTGTCCCACAAAGTCTTCTAGTGGTACAATACATAAATTGATGATAAAATCCTTGTGAAGTGCTTGTGTAAGAATAACAAAAGCCTTCTTCTCTAGATTATAAGCCTTCTTATCATTCTCGTCCAATCCTGCTAAAGAGGTTAAATTTGATACTACTTCTTCGAGAGATTCTTTGTATGGGGTAGTAAAACACGTCCACAACTCGGTATTCTGTCCAAGAACATACGTATGAAAACCACTTTTCCATGATGGATAATCGTTCATGTGATTTAACTTTGGTGGACGATTGTTGCTTCCAGTCTCACTCTCGCTAATAAGAAGAGTTTGAATGCTTTGATTTTGATTCGAAACACACGCCCATTGATTAACGGTAATCGTTTGTTGAGACATTAAAGATTGTACCCATGAGGTTGCGGAGCTAGTTTGTGGTGGATCTTGGCTTGTACTTGAGCTACTACCCCAATCCCAAGGATTTGTACCCATTTTAGTGTTTAAACAAAAGGGTTTGCTTAAAACCACAAATTTAATAATTTAACTAGAAAATAAAAACCTTCTGTGAAACAAGTGTGAACAACCCACGAAGGACCAAGGTCACGAAGCAAGTTATCACGAAAAACAAGTTGTCACGAAACAGTTTGTCACGAAACAAGTTATCACGAAACAGGTTCTCACCAATCTTGGTCACGAAAAACACACTGTTCACGAAAAACACACTTGGTCACGAAAAAACAACACTTCACGAAAAACAAGCAGTTCGCCAAGGTCACGAAAAACAAGGTCACCAAAAACTTTGGTGTTGTCTCACCTAATATTCACGAAAAACCTTCAACACTACTATCACAACTAATATTCACGAAAAACCTTCAAACCTTGGTGTTGTCTCACGAAAGTTGTCTCATAGTGGAAGGTAGCTCACGAAAAAGGTTGTTCGTGATTGAATAAAAAAAAAAAAGGAATCTTCGTGGAAGGTTTTTCGTGACAAAGTTCAATTAATAATGTTGAAAAAAAAATAGTTTGTGAATGTTTACTGGTCATTCGTGAATGGATAGATAAAAAAAATTCTTTGATGAAAGATAGTTCTTCGTGGAAGGATTCTTCGTGAATGGAAAAATAAAAAAAAAATTCTTTGATGAAAGATAGTTCTTCGTGGAAGGATTCTTCGTGGAAGGATTCTTCGTGAATGGAAAAATAAAAAAAAATATTCTTCGTAAAAAGATAGTTTGCTGAAAAATCTTTTGTTTTGTTTTTGTTTTTCGTGAAAGATACTTCTTCGTGAAAGGGTAGGTTAAAACTATCCTTTTACAGAAGAATCTTGTTCTTGACAATGCAAAGTTTAAGTTGAACTTGCCTAGAATGGTTACAGAACAAACACTCGACTGTAGACCTGTTCAGAAAAATTTTAAAGTTACTCAAGCACTCAATGTATTTTCCTGTCACTTTTCCGGCCAAAACACCTTACCGGAAAAAATAGCGTTCAAGATTTTTGCTTGAAATTTTAACAAAAACCGTATTTTAACATGTCTTCGTGAATTTTAACAAGGTTTTTATAAAAATTTTCTGCAAACAACTAGTTTTTTACCAAGTTTTAGACCACTTTTTCTTTCTAAAGCTTTACTGACATCTCACCAAAATGCTTGGTTTTCAACAACAAGGAAGAGAGCCAAAGCTCTGATACCACTTGTAGGTCCACTTGGAGGATCAAGATAACCTACTTCATTGTAGTTTAACACACACACGAGTGTGGAATCCAAGTGTATATGCAAACCAAAGCAAGAGCACAATCAATATAACAAAAGATATAACTTCAAAGATTCACTATATTGATTTGTAGAGAGACCCAGTACATAAACTCTTGAACAAACGCTTATCTCTCTATGCACTCTTACAGAAACTGATTAACATGGGTTGTTATTTATAGGCCATGGCCCAGCAAGGTTCACGAAGAACCTACTGGGCCACGAAAGACTAAAGACCGATGAAGAACCTATAGTCTTTCGTGTAATATGGTTCTTCCTGACATGTTCATGTACAACTCAAAGTTCATATTATATTTAAAAGTGACATCATCATAATGATGTCATCTCGCATTATCTTCGTTCTCGTATCACGAATGTCGGATCGTACGACGGAGGAACGTCGTCAACTTCGGTCTCAAACCGAGCCGAACTGAGCCGAGCCGAGCTGAACCGAGCCGAGCTGCATCCACACAAATATGCATCAACATAAGTAACAACCATATAACACATTATTAGTGTTACATGGACCCTTTAAACGTGATATGGACATAATGAATGATAAATCACTTTAAGTGATATATTTTTAACACTTCTAAAACAGAACCGGGCCCATCTTAAATCGAGCCTCCACATATAACCCAAAATAAGCATAAATCAACAGAAAATAGAAGCCATCACAATGAAAACAACACACATCTAACGATTGCTAATTAGTCAATCTCAACAACAAAACACAATAAACAAAACTAACTAGTTTGCCCCAAACAAACATATATAACTGACATTTTAATCATAATTGTCCTCCATTTATGACTTTTTCTCGCATTTTGATGGAGAGTGTAAAAGCCGAGTGTTAAATTGTGTTATATTATATGTGTTAGTGCATTTTAGGCGGTTATGTATTTCGAATTTGATAACTACGAGTTCTTGTGATTTTACAGGTTAACCGTCTAAATCGGTGAAGTTAGAGTGCGTGTTGATGAAGTGGAACTACCGGGGATGATAAACAATGCGAAAGATACTATTCGGTAGATGTTCGGGTCAAAGAGATGGATTGAAAGTTCGAGATGCGCAAAAGAATGAAGTGCAAGGGCTAGTATGTCATTTATTAAAAGTTGAAATAAATATGAAGAATACGGCCACAGTCACAAAGAAAAAGAAACAGAATGTTGATAGCGTAACCTACAGTATTAACCGTAGGCTACGGTGGATTAAAAAGGGACGGCATAGGTTGGAAGTGGTACAAAAGTCAAAATACAATATAAATCATCATCACATCCACGCAAGTCAAGAAGTGGCGGCTGACATAGGGGTTGTTTTTGAGAATTCATCATTAATCAGATGCACATGATCCATCATCAATTAATAAAAGAAAAGCACATCATCCATTCTCATGATGGAGGAGATCTTTGACGGCAAACACTAACACAACATCATCATGGCATGCAAGATACTTTTGTGGGGATTAATTATTATTCATCTATGACTAGTATTAGTCATATATATGTCACACGCATACATAAAGGAGAAAAGGTAGAAGATCACGTGAACAAGAGACAGCACATCTGGGCCGGCAAACTTTGGAATAATAAAACAATATTGGGCTCGCCGAATTTTTGAGGGACATTATTGGGCTTCAAAGGTCCACGCAAGAAATAATAACATCATCAAGAACTTGAAAAGGGCATGGTAGGACTTGTTTTTTCGACAGCAGCCATATATTGTGACAATATCACATCATCGTTACGACCTACACATTTAAGGAGATTCAAGATGCTTTCAACCGCATATCCAGTTTTGAAGATTTATATTATGAGCGGCTAAATCTCTCGTGGACACTCTGGGTGAATGATCTTGTGAGAAACTTTTAATTCTAGTTTCTGTTATGTATTGAGATTTGGATTTGTAGTATGGTGATAGTTGACTATTTACATGAATATATTATTTGTGTGACAGACAAATCCTGAGTGACCGTCAGAGTTATAATCATGTTTTGAATCCAATTATGCTTTTGTTGATTGAATGATTCCTATGAATGTTTGTTTTAATATTTCTCTGATCAATTAATATTAAGATTTTGAACTGCATAGGTAATTGGTAGATGTGACAGATTTACTATTCAATTAATAGCATCCAATAAAATCAGAACTAAGTTATTAGTAATTACAGAATCTGAATCCCGGAGTGATCACCTTTTTCTATCATTGTTTTTACAATCTCAAAGTTATTGTTTATCGTTTTCTAGCAAGTTCTCAAAGTAATTCAAATATTTACAAACAAATAATAATTAGCATTAACCACAGACTCCTCTGGATTCGATACCCTGCTTACCCTAGCTACCTAGGTTAATTAGGTTTTTGCATGTCACCAACAACAGACATCAAAATGGCGTCGTTGCCGGGGAGTCGTGCGCTTAGTGCTAGTTTAGTTTAGTTTAGTTTGTTTGCTTTCGTTTTGCATAAAAAAAATCCAAAAAGTATTTGCCTTTTCTAGTTAGTTTGTTTTTTTTTTCTTCTTTCACTTTTGTCTTTGTTTTCTTTTTGTTCGGTACTGCTTTTCGTTTGCTACTTGTGCAGGAAATATGAGCTGGGAATATACAAAATATGTTACATGCACAAGGTGTGGGTGCCAAGGACATTGGGCATTGATATGCCCAATGTTCGAGAGTAAGGCTGAACTTGATGAGTGGGTATGGTCCCAACGCATGCAAAGACAAGAAAATGCGGGTTACCAGGGTTATTCTTATCAAGATAGATATCAAGAAAAGATCGATGATATGGATTACCATCATGATCCAAATTGGGAGTACAGTGGTTATGAGATGGATGATGGTCACTGGTACAAGCCAGATTGGGGTTGTAATGGAAAGTCAGAATATTTTGAGGACTCTAGTTATGGAGGCAATGGTCATTTTAATGAATATGACTCATCAAGTTACGCCCAAGACATCCCTAATATATATCAGATTTATGAAGATGTATTCAAGCTAGGTGAATTCATAAATGCACTATGCAATGAGCGGGTTAAAATAGAGTCCGAGAGGTTAGAAAGCAACAATCAAGTGGACTCACAATCTCAAATATCTGAGTTAATCGCGGATTCCCAAGATGAGGTTTGTATTGAAGAACCGGATGTAGAGGCAGTAACTCCTGCACGGGTAAATATTGATGATAATGATTCACCCGTCCGTTTAAATATGACCAGTGCTGTAATCCGTTTGGTTGCAAGTGTTGAAGATGAAGAGGAGAATGGGCCTATGATCCCAGTCCAGTTGGGTGAGTTCAAGACTGATAGGGCATTGATTGATCATGGGGCAAGCATAAGCATATTGGCGGGTCGAGTGTTTGATGAATACGATTTTGGTGAGCTTGAAGAGGTGGACACCACGATTGTGCTTGCAGATGGGTCAAGGAAACCATCTAGGGGGATGTTGAGAGGAATTGCTGTAAGAGTAGGCGATTGTTATTACCCTGAAGATTTCCTAGTTGTGGACCACACGCCATCCAATGTTGAAGGACAACCGCCAGTTATCTTAGGTCGGCCATTCTTGAAAACCACGAGGGCTATCATTGATTGCAATGCTAATACGGTAAATATGGTCTTCGGGTCACGTAAGTTTTCCTTAAACTTTATGTCTCACACTTATGCTTATTCTAATATTCCTAATAAGTGTCATCCTCCAATTAATGAGGATGTCCCAAAAGAGAGTGTTGCTATGATTGACAGGTTTAAAGATGAAAAGGTCGTGAAGGATAAAGTGGTCAAATCACCCTAGTGGCTCAAGATGAGAAACAAAAAGAGGTCAGTCAAGTTAGAAAAGGAGTCACCAAAGGATGTAACCAAATCCAAGAAAAGACCACTTGAGGTGAATATGGGTGAGTTCTCACATTTGAAGGAAAAAAAAGAAGCCCGCGAGGAAAATTAAGGGTGAATTCTCACAGTCGATAGATTACGATAACCCGGATCATTTGGATGCCATATGGAGTGAAGGATGGCAGTGGGATACTAACCATTCACCAGCACAAGTGTTCTTTGCACGAGAGATGCCATTTAAACCACCTTGAGCATATCAGGTATGGTCTGGCTGAAGACCTATAAACTTATCGCTCTCGGGAGGCAGCCCGAGGTTGTAGAGTAGTGTATATTTGTTTTGTTTTTGTGCGAGGTTATTTTTGCAGGTTACCAGATTATTAATTTCTATGGATGCAGTGGTCCAAGTGTGGGGATGTTTGGTGAAGTCCCCGTACGTTCTAGTTGCAATTGCGGACAATGCATGGATTAGAGTTCAATCAGAACTGTCCATACTCAATCTCCATTTGGACGGGGATGATTTGCACACTAATTGTAGAGATTGACCCGAGTACTTGTTGGACACGGCCGCGAATGAAATGCTATACGGTCGTGGTGGAACATTACGCATGAGGATTCTACGATTAAAACCAGGGGAGTCCGTTCCACTTTTATTATTGCATTTTTTTATTCGTGTTCTTGGTGGTGTTAAACTCTATGTGTTAGGGAATGTGTTTTAGTTTTTTGTGTTGGGAGTGGGTTCTTTGTGTTGAGTCGTCTAGTTGTTAGCCGTTCATGGTTTGCAGGTGATATTTCTCGAGATTAGATTATAAATTGCACTATACATTGGGGACAATGTATCCCAAGTGTGGGGATGCGGTAACTCGAGAAAAGGGTTGGTAAGATTGTTGATCTTAAATGCTTGAATTGGTTGAAATTGGAAAAAATTTAAAAATTTTAAATTTTAAAAATTTTTGTCTCAAGTATGCGTGAACTGCATGAAAACCAACATTTTCAATCGCTATAGGATTCCTACTGATATTAAGCTAATCTAGATCCCTAGTCATGGTTGTCCCTTTAAGATTCATGAGAGTATTTCTGACAAGTTTTAGAAAATAGTTGAGAAGAGATGCCTAACTAGGGGTAACATGCTTTAGGAATTACACATGCTACGTGTCGGCAACCTAGTTTCCTTTTGTTCGGTGAGATATTTGAGCCTACTAGATTGTTAGTTGAATTGCAATAAATGTTCAATTGTTGAGTGTAGGCCATATGTTGCTTTGTGTTAGAACTTGTGTGGTTTGATACGTGCCGAGACTGTGCTCTACCGTTTACACATAGATGATAAAGGCATTAGGATCACTTCATTGTTTTATATGTTGATTGCTTATCCATCCCACCTTAGTTAACCATGTTGATCCTTTTACCCTTCGTTTGCTACACCTCGTTTGACCCGTTTGATTACCAACCATGAATGACAAGTATGTTTAGAAGTATGGTATGAAAAAAAATGAAAATAAATAAAAAAAAGAGAGAGAAAGAAAAACAAAAGAAAAAAATTTATATTATGTTCGTATTATATAAGTGGGTCGAAAATAACCCAAAGTGTTAGTATCATTGTGAATAAAGTCATCATGATTTGGTATTCGTTTGTGTTAGCCAATAAATATAAAAAAAATTCCTTACCTTTACCCTTAACCCAAAACCCGAAAAAGTCCTTCTGATATGTGTTACGTTGTTTGATGCAGTGAAGGTATGATTGCCATTCAAGCTTATGATTGCAAGGTAGCATATTTGGTTTTGAGTGAATTATATACTAGCACATTACACGCTAGTCTTGATTGAGCCGAGAGGAGTGATCATTGTGAGGGGCGTGTGGCATGTGTGTAGTATCATAAGCATGTTAGTTTTAGTTAGGCAAGTCTTGAATTGTTTTAAATGCGTATCATTTATTTGTCAGATTGTCAATCTCGATTGTGTCAGTCTATGGGACGGGTATGACCTAGGACCTTAATTGCTAATTCGGTAAGGGATTCGATGGTGATTTATTAATAAGGTGAATAATGTTTGTAATGGTTGATTGAGGACAATCAAGGTTAAGTGTGGGGATGTGATGGAGAGTGTAAAAGCGGAGTGTTAAATTGTGTTATATTATATGTGTTAGTGCATTTTAGGCGGTTATGTATTTCGAATTTGATAACTACGAGTTCTTGTGGTTTTACAGGTTAACCGTCTAAATCGGTGAATTTAGAGTGCGTGTTGATGAAGTGGAACTACCGGGGATGATAAACAATGCGAAAGATACTATTCGGTAGTTGTTTGGGTCAAAGAGATGGATTGAAAGTTCGAGATGCGCAAAAGAATGAAGTGCAAGGGCTAGTATGTCATTTATTAAAAGTTGAAATAAATATGAAGAATACGGCCACAGTCACAAAGAAAAAGAAACAGAATGTTGATAGCGTAACCTACAGTATTAACCGTAGGCTACGGTGGATTAAAAAGGGACGGCATAGGTTGGAAGTGGTACAAAAGTCAAAATACAATATAAATCATCATCACATCCACGCAAGTCAAGAAGTGGCGGCTGACATAGGGGTTGTTTTTGAGAATTCATCATTAATCAGATACTTTTGTGGGGATTAATTATTATTCATAAAGGAGAAAAGGCAGAAGATCACGTCAACAAGAGACAGCACATCTGGGCCGACAAACTTTGGAATAATAAAACAATATTGGGCTCGCCGAATTTTTGAGGGACATTATTGGGCTTCAAAGGTCCACGCAAGAAATAATAACATCATCAAGAACTTGAAAAGGGGATGGTAGGACTTGTTTTTTCGACAGCAGTCATATATTGTGACAATATCACATCATCGTTACGACCTACACATTTAAGGAGATTCAAGATGCTTTCAACCGCATATCCAGTTTTGAAGATTTATATTATGAGCGGCTAAATCTCTCGTGGACACTCTGGGTGAATGATCTTGTGAGAAACTTTTAATTCTAGTTTCTGTTATGTACTGAGATTTGGATTTGTAGTCTGGTGATAGTTGACTATTTACATGAATATATTATTTGTGTGACAGACAAATCCTGAGTGACCGTCAGAGTTATAATCATGTTTTGAATCCAATTATGCTTTTGTTGATTGAATGATTCCTATGAATGTTTGTTTTAATATTTCTCTGATCAATTAATATTAAGATTTTGAACTGCATAGGTAATTGGTAGATGTGACAGATTTACTATTCAATTAATAGCATCCAATAAAATCAGAACTAGGTTATTAGTAATTACAGAATCTGAATCCCGGAGTGATCACCTTTTTCTATCATTGTTTTTACAATCTCAAAGTTATTGTTTATCGTTTTCTAGCAAGTTCTCAAAGTAATTCAAATATTTACAAACAAACAATAATTAGCATTAACCACAGACTCCTCTGGATTAGATACCCTGCTTACCCTAGCTACCTAGGTTAATTAGGTTTTTGCATGTCACTAACGACAGACATCAAAATGGCGTCGTTGCCGGGGAGTCGTGCGCTTAGTGCTAGTTTAGTTTAGTTTAGTTTGTTTGCTTTCGTTTTGCATAAAAAAAATCCAAAAAGTATTTGCCTTTTCTAGTTAGTTTGTTTTTTTTTTTCTTCTTTCACTTTTGTCTTTGTTTTCTTTTTGTTCGGTACTGCTTTTCGTTTGCTACTTGTGCAGGAAATATGAGCTGGGAATATAAAAAATATGTTACATGCACAAGGTGTGGGTGCCAAGGACATTGGGCATTGATATGCCCAATGTTCGAGAGTAAGGCTGAACTTGATGAGTGGGTATGGTCCCAACGCATGCAAAGACAAGAAAATGCGGGTTACCAGGGTTATTCTTATCAAGATAGATATCAAGAAAAGATCGATGATATGGATTACCATCGTGATCCAAATTGGGAGTACAGTGGTTATGAGATGGATGATGGTCACTGGTACAAGCCAGATTGGGGTTGTAATGGAAAGTCAGAATATTTTGAGGACTCTGGTTATGGAGGCAATGGTCATTTTAATGAATATGACTCATCAAGTTACGTCCAAGACATCCCTGATATATATCAGATTTATGAAGATGTAGTCAAGCTAGGTGAATTCATAAATGCACTATGCAATGAGCGGGTTAAAATAGAGTCCGAGAGGTTAGAAAGCAACAATCAAGTGGACTCACAATCTCAAATATCTGAGTTAATCACGGATTCCCAAGATGAGGTTTGTATTGAAGAACCAGATGTAGAGGCAGTAACTCCTGCACGGGTAAAAACTGATGATAATGATTCACCCGTCCGTTTAAATATGACCAGTGGTGTAATCCGTTTGGTTGCAAGTGTTGAAGATGAAGAAGAGAATGGGCCTATGATCCCAGTCCAGTTGGGTGAGTTCAAGACTGATAGGGCATTGATTGATCATGGGGCAAGCATAAGCATATTTGCGGGTCGAGTGTTTGATGAATACGATTTTGGTGAGCTTGAAGAGGTGGACACCACGATTGTGCTTGCAGATGGGTCAAGGAAACCATCTAGGGGGATGTTGAGAGGAATTGCTGTAAGAGTAGGCGATTGTTATTACCCTGAAGATTTCCTAGTTGTGGACCACACGCCATCCAATGTTGAAGGACAACCGCCAGTTATCTTAGGTCGGCCATTCTTGAAAACCGCGAGGGCTATCATTGATTGCAATTCTAATACGGTAAATATGGTCTTCGGGTCACGTAAGTTTTCCTTAAACTTTATGTCTCACACTTATGCTTATTCTAATATTGCTAATAAGTGTCATCCTCCAATTAATGAGGATGTCCCAAAAGAGAGTGTTGCTATGATTGACAGGTTTAAAGATGAAAAGGTCGTGAAGGATAAAGTGGTCAAATCACCCTGGTGGCTCAAGATGAGAAATAAAAAGACGTCAGTCAAGTTAGAAAAGGAGTCACCAAAGGATGTAACCAAATCCAAGAAAAGACCACTTGAGGTGAATATAGGTGAGTTCTCACAGTTGAAGGAAAAAAAGAAGCCCGCGAGGAAAATTAAGGGTGAATTCTCACAGTCGATAGATTACGATAACCCGGATCATTTGGATGCCATATGGAGTGAAGGATGGCAGTGGGATACTAACCATTCACCAGCACAAGTGTTCTTTGCATGAGAGATGCCATTTAAACCACCTTGAGCATATCAGGTATGGTCTGGCTGAAGACCTATAAACTTAGCGCTCTCGGGAGGCAGCCCGAGGTTGTAGAGTAGTGTATATTTGTTTTGTTTTTGTGCGAGGTTATTTTTGCAGGTTACCAGGTTTTTAATTTCTATGGATGCAGTGGTCCAAGTGTTGGTGCACTTGTGTCTGTACTTTGTCTGTATTCGGTCTGTATGTAAACGATGTCCTTGTTAGTCCTGTAAGTAGACAAAGTAAACCGTCCTCCTGGTTTGACTTAGTCAACAGTTGAAAGATGTACTCTGTCGAAGGATAAGATGTCGAAGGATAATGTGGATCCTTCGACCTCATCGAAAGATATGGTTCGAATCATAGACCTCGAAAGGTAATCTTTCGAGGTCCTTGATGATCTTTCGCATACTTGGTCTTCGATAGATGATCCTTCGGACCATCTATCAGATCCTTCGATCAGGCATGCTAGGCTGGGTATATATATACCCATGCAGTGTTGAGTTTTAGACAGATGCACACAGACAGAACACACACATCCGAGAGATATTGTTGAGAGCATTCTGTCCAGATAACACACACACACTTTGAGAGTTTACAAGTTAGGTTTGTAAACATTGTGCTTGTAACCGAAACCTTCATTTGCATTAATACAAGTTGTGTTAATCGGTGAACCCGTGTGTGCTTGTGTTTGTTCTTGCATTATCCCGGTTTGCTCGCTAGCTTGGATTCCGCACTCGCTAGTGGGTTAGTATAACAAGGTTTAGGTTTGTTCTCGATCCTCCGAGAAAAGGGACCTACACCAAGTGTGGGGATGTTCGGTGAAGTCCCCGTACGTTCTAGTTGCAATTGCGGACAATGCATGGATTAGAGTTCAGTCAGAACTGTCCATACTCAATCTCCATTTGGACGGGGATGATTTGCACACTAATTGTAGAGATTGACCCGAGTACTTGTTGGACACGGCCGCGAATGAAATGCTATACGGTCGTGGTGGAACATTACGCATGAGGATTCTACGATTAAAACCAGGGGAGTCCGTTCCACTTTTATTATTGCATTTTTTTTATTCGTGTTCTTGGTGGTGTTAAACTCTATGTGTTAGGGAATGTGTTTTAGTTTTTTGTGTTGGGAGTGGGTTCTTTGTGTTGAGTCGTCTAGTTGTTAGCCGTTCATGGTTTGCAGGTGATATTTCTCGAGATTAGATTATAAATTGCACTATACATTGGGGACAATGTATCCCAAGTGTGGGGATGCGGTAACTCGAGAAAAGGGTTGGTAAGATTGTTGATCTTAAATGCTTGAATTGGTTGAAATTGGAAAAAATTTAAAAATTTTAAATTTTAAAAATTTTTGTCTCAAGTATGCGTGAACTGCATGAAAACCAACATTTTCAATCGCTATAGGATTCCTACTGATATTAAGCTAATCTAGATCCCTAGTCATGGTTGTCCCTTTAAGATTCATGAGAGTATTTCTGACAAGTTTTAGAAAATAGTTGAGAAGAGATGCCTAACTAGGGGTAACATGCTTTAGGAATTACACATGCTACGTGTCGGCAACCTAGTTTCCTTTTGTTCGGTGAGATATTTGAGCCTACTAGATTGTTAGTTGAATTGCAATAAATGTTCAATTGTTGAGTGTAGGCCATATGTTGCTTTGTGTTAGAACTTGTGTGGTTTGATACGTGCCGAGACTGTGCTTTACCGTTTACACATAGATGATAAAGGCATTAGGATCACTTCATTGTTTTATATGTTGATTGTTTATCCATCCCACCTTAGTTAACCATGTTGAGCCTTTTACCCTTCGTTTGTTACACCTCGTTTGACCCGTTTGATTACCAACCATGAATGACAAGTATGTTTAGAAGTATGGTATGAAACAAAAAATGAAAAGAAATAAAAAAAAAGAGAGAGAAAGAAAAACAAAAGAGAAAAAATATATATTATGTTCGTATTATATAAGTGGGTCGAAAATAACCCAAAGTGTTAGTATCATTGTGAATAAAGTCATCATGATTTGGTAGTCCTTTGTGTTAGCCAATAAATTAAAAAAAAAATTCCTTACCTTTACCCTTAACCCAAAACCCGAAAAAGTCCTTCTATTATGTGTTACGTTGTTTGATGCAGTGAAGGTATGATTGCCATTCAAGCTTATGATTGCAAGGTAGCATATTTGGTTTTGAGTGAATTATATACTAGCACATTACACGCTAGTCTTGATTAAGCCGAGAGGAGTGATCATTGTGAGGGGCGTGTGGCATGTATGTAGTATCATAAGCATGTTAGTTTTAGTTAGGCAAGTCTTGAATTGTTTTAAATGCGTATCATTTATTTCTCAGATTGTCAATCTCGATTGTGTCAGTCTATGGGACGGGTATGACCTAGGACCTTAAATTGCTAATTCGGTAAGGGATTCAATGGTGATTTATTAATAAGGTGAATAATGTTTGTAATGGTTGATTGAGGACAATCAAGGATAAGTGTGGGGATGTGATGGAGAGTGTAAAAGCGGAGTGTTAAATTGTGTTATATTATATGTGTTAGTGCATTTTAGGCGGTTATGTATTTCGAATTTGATAACTACGAGTTCTTGTGGTTTTACAGGTTAACCGTCTAAATCGGTGAATTTAGAGTGCGTGTTGATGAAGTGGAACTACCGGGGATGATAAACAATGCGAAAGATACTATTCGGTAGTTGTTTGGGTCAAAGAGATGGATTGAAAGTTCGAGATGCGCAAAAGAATGAAGTGCAAGGGCTAGTATGTCATTTATTAAAAGTTGAAATAAATATGAAGAATACGGCCACAGTCACAAAGAAAAAGAAACAGAATGTTTGATAGCGTAACCTACAGTATTAACCGTAGGCTACGGTGGATTAAAAAGGGACGGCATAGGTTGGAAGTGGTACAAAAGTCAAAATACAATATAAATCATCATCACATCCACGCAAGTCAAGAAGTGGCGGTTGACATAGGGGTTGTTTTTGAGAATTCATCATTAATCAGATGCACATGATCCATCATCAATTAATAAAAGAAAAGCACATCATCCATTCTCTTGATGGAGGAGATCTTTGACGGCAAACATTAACACAACATCATCATGGCATGCAAGATACTTTTGTGGGGATTAATTATTATTCATCTATGACTAGTATTAGTCATATATATATATGTCACACGCATACATAAAGAAGAAAAGGCAGAAGATCACGTGAACAAGAGACAACACATCTGGGCCGGCAAACTTTGGAATAATAAAACAATATTGGGCTCGCCGAATTTTTGAGGGACATTATTGGGCTTCAAAGGTCCACGCAAGAAATAATAACATCATCAAGAACTTGAAAAGGGCATGGTAGGACTTGTTTTTTCGACATCAGCCATATATTGTGACAATATCACATCATCGTTACGACCTACACATTTAAGGAGATTCAAGATGCTTTCAACCGCATATCCAGTTTTGAAGATTTATATTATGAGCGGCTAAATCTCTCGTGGACACTCTGGGTGAATGATCTTGTGAGACACTTTTAATTCTAGTTTTTGTTATGTATTGAGATTTGGATTTGTAGTCTGGTGATAGTTGACTATTTACATGATTATATTATTTGTGTGACAGACAAATCCTGAGTGACAGTTAAAGTTATAATCATGTTTTGAATCCAATTATGCTTTTGTTGATTGAATGATTCCTGTGAATGTTTGTTTTAATATTTCTCTGATCAATTAATATTAAGATTTTGAATTGCATAGGTAATTGGTAGATGTGACAGATTTACTATTCAATCAATAGCATCCAATAAAATCAGAACTAGGTTATTAGTAATTACAGAATCTGAATCCCGGAGTGATCACCTTTTTCTATCATTGTTTTTACAATCTCAAAGTTATTGTTTATCGTTTTCTAGCAAGTTCTCAAAGTAATTAAAATATTTACAAACAAATAATAATTAGCATTAACCACAGACTCCTCTGGATTCGATACCCTGCTTACCCTAGCTACCTAGGTTAATTAGGTTTTTGCATGTCACTAACGACAGACATCACATTTATATCTCCAAGTGTTCACAAAAAGTAAAACACTTGGGTTCGTGAGTCAAAGAATTCGTCCGAGTTCCTGCCTCGCAAGTTCAACAGGTTGTTTGTTGCATAAAATATAAAAGAAAACATATAATGACGTAAAATATTTTCACATTCCACAAGACATTAATAACTTTGGAAATATGATAGTACATGATACTAGAAAATACAAATAAACTAATACGACACATTGTCTTTCATTTGGATGAAAAACCATCACTAAGATGCGCGCAGTATGATGGAACCACCCTTGAAGAAGCGTATTTACTTATTAATAAATTATACAAGGAGCGAGGTAGCTAGTTCACGTGGCAACTGAATTCTTCCTTCACAAAGAGAAAGACACAAGGGTTAGAATCAAAATGTATACATTTATACATAATTCGTACGAAAAAACACATTGCAACCAAGAAAAAATTAAGCAGTTATATGTGGAATACTTGTTGTCACGTGTAACTTTCATAGTAAATGCATGGAGGGAAGCTTAGAACAACCAAATTATATAGATCACAAAACTTGATCTAAATGGCAACCTGTCATAGTGGAAAACATTTTTCGTATAAAAAATTACGTTAAGAAAATACCTTGACAACCAAAGGAAAGCAACAATTCTAAGGGATTGATTGTTTCAAATACGCACGCCACTCATCAATACATGCCATTTGATGTGGTTCCAAGCTAGGTAGTTCACACGCTTGAAGTCTTTCGATTATCTTCTTAGTATTACCAAGAATCTTTGCTGCAGCTCGAACACTAGCCTCTCGTTCTTCTATTGTGCTTCCATAGCATTTCAGTGCTATGACTCGTGGTAAGTTGGTGAGGCAAGCAACCACTATGCTCCCAATCATGTCAGATAAAAGAGCAACCAATTGCTCTTCACTGATATGGTATTTACGCATGATTGTTTCTTGTTCAATCAATTTCTGTGCGATTCTTTCAATTCTCAAATTGATCTTTGTTCGATCAATTGCAATTTGATCCAAAGAGGATGACAACAACTCGTAATCAATCGATGGAACAAAGGATGCAAGATTATGATGTAGCCTTGGTTCGTTTGGAATCAGTAGCTATCAAGAATGCTGAAAACATTGCATCAATAAAAAGTCAAATGGAGAATCAGATGAATGAGATCATACGAAGCATTCAAGCTTTGGGTAATAATCAACCACCGAATCAGCAATTAATTGCTAATCAATTTCCTTATCACAATAGTAACAATCGTCTTACTAAGATGGAATTTCCAAAGTTTAATGGAGAAAATATTGAAGGATGGATATGCAGAGTGGAACATTTTTTCGAGATTGATACTACTCCTGAGACCCTTAAGGTAAAATTTGTGATAGTTCATTTGGAGGATATAGCTCTACTTTGGCATCAGTCTTTTGTTAAGTCAAGGGGGGTAGTATTGAAGGCATGTTGTGGAATGAGTACAAGGGGTTTATAGTTGCAAGATTTGGGTCAAGTCTTAATCAATATGCTATGGGGGCTTTAGTTGATTTAAGGCAGATAGGCTCTTTGAATGAATTCTGTAAAGAGTTTGATCTAGCTCTTACTAGGGTCAATATTTGTGATGAGTATGCAGTAAGTTTGTTCTTGAGAGCCATTAAGCCTGAAATTGGCAATCCAGTTAAGTTGCTCAGGCCACGAAATTTGCCTGAGGCATACATGTTGGCCAGAATTCAAGAAGATAATAATGCATCTTCTAGCAGGTATAATAAACCCTTCAAATCTTCATTCTCTCCTAATAATAAGCCTATAGGAGGAACTAATATTCCATTGTTGCCTGCACCATTACCTAAACCTAAACCCATGAATGCTAGAAGATTGTCTCATAAGGAAATTGAAGAGAAGAGGGCTAAGGGGGAGTGTTTTGGGTGTGATGAGAAATATACACCTAATCATATTTGCAAGAACAAACAATTGTTCTCTATTGAAATTGTAGAAATAGAATAGGACAGTAATGACGAAAATACCCTTCATGAAATGGTGGTGAATCATGTTCAAGATCAGGAGCCATGCATTTCATTAAATGCAATTATAGGAGTGTCTTCTTATTCTACAATGAGAGTCATTGGGGCTATTGGTACAAAACCTTTGCAAATTTTAGTAGATTCTGGATCCACTCATAATTTCTTGAATTTGGATTTGGCTCTAAAAATGAGGTGTCCTATTAAAAAAGTGGCTGAGTTGAATATCACTGTGGCAGATGGCAACAAGATGTCTTGTACTCAATTGTGTGAGAAATTTAAGTGGATGATGCAGGGAAATTGGTTTAGTGCAGATGTCATGCTTGTTCCTTTAAGCAACTATGACATGGTTTTAGGAGTTCAATGGCTACAAACCTTGGATGATATAAACTGGAATTTTAAGCAACTTACCATGAAGTTCAAGGTGGGTGATCAGTTGTTTGAATTAAAAGGTATTGGGTCAAATATAATGACATTATGCACTGCTGAAAAGATGAATGTGCTGTTGAGTGACCCTAAAGGCATAGCAAGTACACAGCTGTATAGTTTACAAGCTTTGGATGCTGAGATTTTTCAGCATGAAACAAGGGTTGTTCAGAACAATGAGAATGAAGCATTGAAGTCTTTATTGAAAAAGTATGATGATGTTTTTGCTGTACCTACTGTTTTGCCTCCAAAAAGGGATTGTGATCACAAAATTATTCTCAAAGATGAGAATATCACCATCAATCAAAGGGCCTGTAGATATCCTGCTCATCAAAAAGATGTGATTGAAAGTCTTACTCTAGAGTTGTTTGGATGCTGGAACAGTAAGAAATAGTCAAAGTGCTTTTGCTTCTCCTGTAGTCTTGGTCAAAAAGAAGGATGGGACTTGGAGGTTTTGTGTGGATTACAGGAAACTGAATGAGGCAACTGTAAAAGACAGGTTTCCTATTCCAATAATTGAGGAACTATTGGATGAATTGGGAGGGGCCACTGTATTTTCAAAGTTGGATCTTAGAGCTGGGTATCATCAAGTGAGGATGAATGAAAAGGATATCCACAAGACTGCTTTTCGAACACACCAAGGGCTCTTTGAGTTTGTGGTCATGCCATTTGGACTGACCAATGCTCCTGTTACCTTTCAATCTATGACGAATGCTACCTTTAAGTCATTAATGAGAAAAACTACACTAGTATTCTTTGATGATATTCTAGTGTATAGTCCTGATATGCAACAGCATTTGATTGACTTGGAGCAGGTGTTACAACTACTGAGGAAGGATACACTGTTTGCAAAATCAAAATGTTCTTTCGCAGGGGCAAATGTGGAATATTTGGGTCACATCATTTCTGGGGCAGGAATACAAACTGATCCTAAGAAGATTGAGGCTATCCAACAGTGGCCAGTGCCTACTAGTCTTAAACATTTGAGAGGCTTCCTTGGGCTAGCAGGTTATTACAGAAGGTTTATTAAGTCATTTGGAATTACAGCTAGACCTTTGAATGATCTTACGAAGAAAGATGGGTTCAAGTGGAACAATGATGCACAATTGGCTTTTGATTAGTTGAAAGCTGCCCTAACCACTGCTCCTGTTTTGACTCTACCTAACTTTTCTAAAGAGTTCGTAGTTGAAACAGATGCTTCAGCTAAAGGATTGGGGGCAGTGTTGATGCAGGAAGGCCACCATATAGCCTTCATAAGCAAAGCTTTATCTATCAAGCAACAGTCTTTATCAGTATATGAAAAAGAGCTGTTAGCAATTCTTATGGTAGTAAAAACTTGGCATCATTATTTGATAACCAAGAAATTTCTCATAAAGACTGATCAGAAGAGTTTGATGTATTTGCTTGATCAAAAGATCACTACTCCTCTACAGCAAACATGGTTAGCAAAGTTGATGGGGTATGAATATGAGATAGTTTATAAGAAGGGGTCTGAAAATGTGGTAGCTGATGGTCTTTCTAGAGTACAGGGTTTGGCACTATTTGAATTGAGAATGAGTTCAATCAATCCACTGTTGTTGGACAGGATCAAAGGTACTTGGCAGGCTGATGAGATGTTACAACTCATCATTCAACAAATTAATCAAGGCAAAGTAATTCCTCATGTCACTTGGGATGGTCAGTTGTTAAAAAGGAAGAATAAGTTGTGGGTAGGTAATGATGTGCAACTGCAGAATGACATAATTCAACTGTTTTATTCATCTCCTATAGGGGGGCATTCTGGGTATTATCCTACTTTGCAAAAGATAAAGGCTTTTTGTTATTGGAAGGGATGTTATAAACAGGTGTTTCAATGGGTCAAGGAATGTTCTCATTGCCAACAGGCCAAGTATGAACCAGTGGCTAGCCCTGGCCGTTTGCAACCACTGCCAGTTCCAACACATGTTTTCACAGATGTCTCTACGGATTTTGTGTCAGGGCTTCCTAAAGTTCAGGGAAAAGATACAATTTTAGTGGTGGTGGATCGCCTTACTAGGTATGCTCACTTCATGCCTATATCTCATCCCTATACAGCTTCTCAAGTGGCCCAGGTTTTTACAGATAACATTCTTAAACTGCATGGGTGTCCTATGACCATAGTATCAGATAGGGATCCAGTTTTTTTAAGCAGTTTTTGGAAAGAGTTTATGAGACTGCAAGGCGTTCAGTTGGCCTATTCCACTGCTTATCACCCTCAAAGTGATGGTCAAACAGAGGTACTGAACAGATGTTTGGAGACTTATCTGAGGTGTATGTGTATGCATTCTACCAAACAGTGGTTGAAATGGCTTAGCTTGGCTGAGTGGTGGTATAATACTACCTATCACTCGGCAATAAAAATGAGCCCTTTTGAGGCCTTGTATGGTGATGTGTGTAAAATACAACATATAAATCACATCAATTAAGGCATAAAACTAACCCTTTTTCAAGTACTAATGTTGGAAAAAGAGTGTTTTTGTCTTTCTTTTGTATTTTCAGAATGAAATGAGCTCAAATTCACAAAAGAAGCAAAAAGACAACTAATTCTAGCATAAATACAAGAAAAGGAATAAAAGTAGACTGCCCGGACCCTCAACGGCATCCTCCAAGGCAAAGAAGAGAAAGCAGAAGTCTGAACACGCCCCGTGCTCAGCCAGCACGGGGCCGTGCCCAAGACGCAGCATAAAAGACAAACTTATAGAAGCTTCCATTGCCCACCACGGGGCCGTGTCCAGCGGGCACGGGGGCATGGTGAAAGTACAGCAGGCGCATTAATTGTAATTGCGAATTACAATTAATGAGGAGAGAGAGTGTCAGACGGGCACGGGGGCGTGTCCAGCGAACACGGGGCCGTGCCCAGCCTTCTGTTCAGCCTATAAATAGGAGTGCTTGGTTTCATTCCATCTCATCCCTTGGCACACCACCTCTCTCACACTTCATCCACCACCCACCACCACCATAACACCATCATCCACCACCATCATCCATTGTCCATCGTAGAGTGTGTGAGTCGTCTCGGGATCCAAGGTTGATCGTAAGAGTTCTTGACAATCAAGGCCATGTTTGCCTAAGTCTCTTACATCACTTGGTGAAGACAAGTGTTTAGTATAATACTTTTTATTTTTAATCTTTTGCACTTTTTATTTGGTTTTGTATTAATGACTTTAATAACTAGTTGCTTATGTTGAAGGTGATCTTTCCTTATCGTTTGTCCGTGGTGTCTTGGCATTATTTTACTGTCTATATAAAATAAAAGATTTTCACCATTCATATCTCCACGGTCTATATGGAGGTATGTTGGCTACCTGGTCGGGGGTTAAGGGAACGGTTTGGTAAAGGTCTTGCCCTTGTTCAGCGTTTAGAGGTCCTGCTTGGGACCTGGGTCAAATTTAGTAGGATCTCCTTCAATGCCCATAGGTATTGGATGGCGGGGATCCAAACTCTTTGACCCCCTCATAAGTTAACTACTATTAATACTATAACCTGGCTATTTAGGACTGTATCCCTGCTGACTCAGACTACTTAGCCGAGGGTAACGTCACCGCCGAAAGCGGGGCCTACCACAATTTGCATTAATAACTTAATTCATTATCTTTCAATAATCCGACCCTTTAGGATTGTATCCTTGCTGACTCAAACTACTGGGTTGAGGGTAACGTCGCCTTCAAAAGAGGGGCCTACTACAATAACAAAGATAATCTCTTAAACAAGTGCAAAAGTGCGAAAATAATCAAAGGTTATACTAATACACGTGTCGGATCCAAGTGATTCATCTTGTTTATCTGTTTTTATTTTATTTTTATTTTTCAGCATTTAGTTAGTTTTTATTTTCTTAGCTTAAAAAAACATTTTTCTCACTTTTTGATTTGATTAGACGTTGAGGATAAACCGGTATTAAAAGCTCTTGTGTCCTTGGACGACCTCGGTATCTTACCAACACTATACTACGTCAACGATGGGTGCACTTGCCCATATGTGTGTTTAGTGTTAGTGAATATCGTGTTTTATAAATTTAAAACTTGGCTAAAAGTGTAAAAAGGGCTTAAATATACATTAAAAATATAACACACTTCACGCACATCATATGGATTTCCACCTCCCACTCACATTCCCTATATTCCTTATGATACAACAGTGGAAGCAGTGGAATTTGTATACAGGGACAGGGAGGCCATGATTAATCTTTTGAAGGAGACATTAAGTCAAACAAGAAACAGAATGAAGCAATACGTTGATGCTAATAGGAGTGAGAGAACATTTCAAAATGGAGATTGGGTGTATCTTAAATTGCATCCTTTTGTCCAGAATTCAATACGGAATCAGAGGCATTCAAAGATTAGACCTAAATACTTTGGCCCATTCCTGGTGATTGAAAAAATTGGAAAAGTTGCATATAAACTGGACTTACCTAGTGATGCACAGCTTCATCCTGTATTCCATGTGTCCTTGTTGAAGAAAGCTTTTGGTCAACATGCTCCAATTGTTCCTCTGCCGACTGATTCTCGTTTCTTGTTGCAACCTAGATCAATTATGGATCGGCGTTTGGTTCGAAAGGGTAATCCTATGGTGAATCAAGTCTTGGTTCATTGGCAAAGTCTACCGGTGGAAGATTCTTCATGGGAGGATTTAAATGAGTTTGAATTGAGGTTTCCAGACTTTAATTCTTGAGGTCAAGAATTCAAAATGGGGGGAAAGTATTGTTAGAATAATAATGAGTCAAGGGCTAAAATGTAATATTGTGAAAGATAAAGGGTCTTAGTGTAAACAGTTGTTAGAAATTAGTTAGCAGTTGTTAGAGGTTAGTTAATAACTGATTAGTGGTAGTTAACTGTCTATAAATACTTGTAATCATTGTTAGGGGAAGTTAGCTATGATATTGTTGATTCTTCCCTCTCTTTTGTTTCTTCTTCAGTTTGTAGCTAACACATACCAAGGTTCCTAATTCCAATGCAATTTTGTAGAGATGATTAGCGATTTGTGGCACCTGCATATAGGGATGTCCATATTTATCTGAAACCCGAAACCCGACACGAATTTAAAGCCATCCGAACCCGAATTGAAGAATATCAGAAAAATCTGAAACCGACTAACCTAAACCTTCTATGGGTCAATTATCAGGTCACTTTTTCCTAACCAAAAACAAGAAGCCCGAAAAAAAACCCCTAACATTTATCATTTTTTTATAGAAGTGTTTTGATTTTAACTCACTAGTATTAGAAACAATAAGTTTTGTTACTTTTGAAAATTATAATATTTAGCCACATTGACCCACAACTTAATTAAAATCGCTTTCAGATCAACATTAGTACAATTCCACTCTATTTCAAAAGTCTTTAAATTTTCAATTAAAATCCTAATGCAATTTATCAAAAAACCGCTACGGCCGATGCTATGGGCTGGTGATTCTGAATTCTCGCCAAGGAATTAGCGGCGTTAAAGAGTTTGGTTTTCAACAAAAAAAAATGACCGTTGTAACGGTCATATGTATTAAAAAATTCCTAAAAAATCTACATATATATATCCACTAAACTTTCACATTACATTCAACTAAACCTCAAAACACTCTTTAATCCCACATTCGTATCAAAATAATACTCCCCCTTTCCTATAAAAAAAATAATGGGCTCGCCATCAGAAGATTCGTTCACCGAAATTTACCGAAGATTTTTTTCACTCGAAGAAATCGCAGAAGAGGAAGAAGCTGTTACGAGTGCATGTGCCCTTGCGATTCAAGCCATGCAACACGTTAGTCGTTCTCCTCCACGCCCCATTTTGAGGCACACTTTTATTTTGCGAGACCATGAAGCCGCAAACAAGCGTTTGATGAAAGGGTATTTTGATCCGACACCAGTTCACGTCCCCGATGTTTTTAGGCAGCGGTTTAGGATGAGCCAAAGGTTATTTTTTCGCATTAATGACGATTTGGAAGCTAAGTATGACTACTTCAAGCAAAGAATGGATGCGAGAGGATATCTAGGATTCACCTCAATTCAAAAGGTAACTTCTACCTTACGTATACTCGCCTATGGAAACACTTACGACATCAACAACGAGTATTTGAAGATTGGTGAGAAAACAACACGTGATACCGCGGAACATTTCTGCTTAGGTATATTTTTACTCATTTTTATATATTTAATTTTATTTTAAAGTACAATACAAATAAAATACGGTTATATAAAACCTTTTATATTTAGGTATATGCCAGTTATATGAAAAACGTTACTTGAGAAATCCAACTTGGAACGACCTTCAACAAATATACGAGGTGCATTTAGAAAAACATGGAATACCCGACATAATTGGTAGTTTGGATTGTCGTAAATGGTGTTGGTATAATTGTCCAACTGCATGGCGTGGTCAACATACACGTGATGACTAGAAAGGACCAACGTTGGTTTTACAAGCGGTTGCGTCATACGACCTTTGGGTTTGGTCGGCTTTCTTTGGTGTAGCCGGGTGTATGAACGACATTAATACCTTCGAGTGTTTACCATTGTTAGAGGGTTACGTTTCTGGCACGATACCGAAAGCCGGTTTCCATGCAAGCGGGAATGACTACAAGCATGGATACTATTTGGGCGATGGTATATACTGGGAGCATTCGAATAGTGTGAAAACGTTTTCTGAAATGCTCGATGTGAAAAGGCAATATTTTAAAAAACTACAAGAGTCTTCACAAAAGGACATCGAGAGGTGTTTCAGGGTTCTTCAACAACGATGGCAATTTATTAGAAATCCTTGTCGTATGTGGGATAAGGAAAAAATTCGAATGGTCATGTATGCTTGTATCATAATGCGTAATATGATTATAGAAGACGATGGAAAAGCAATATGCCAAAACTATTTTCCAGAAGATGTCGTTGAAGGAACGCAAGCAACAATGGAAGAGAGAATCTTAAATATGCAACTATTGCGATCTAAGGAAATACATAACACGTTAAAGGCAGATTTGGTCGAGCATGCTTGGGCGATTCGCCCAATTCGACACGATGGCGACATCAAACAAGACTACGAGGAAGAAGAAGAAGTAGAAGAATTCGAAGCTGGGAACTTTGCAAACGGAGGTTTGGATGATGGAGAAAATGAAGAGGAAGAAGGAGAGAACGATGATGAAGACGAAGATTAAATGTCTTTTTTATCATAATGTTCAATATTGTAATGTTTTTTTAAATTTAATAAAAGTTTTTTAAAATAAATTGGAGATTAAATGAAAAAAATAGAAAATTAATAAATAAGTAATGATGGGTATATGGCTTTATGATATACCCTCTTGTGATATAAAACCCCATAAAGCCCATCTCTTACACATTTTGCACTTGTCGCGTAACGTCCCACAAAGAGCTTTATGACAACACATGATCTAATAACTACTTAAAATATCACTTTGTAATTCTCAACTTCTAAAACATTATCCTAGTTGAATGTCTTATGTTAGCTCCAACTGAATAAAGGCCATTCAAATTCAAGGGTTTTTAATTGTGAAAACCAAATAACACCAAAAACCTTCTTCAAAGTTTCTTTTACTAAATCAATCACCCAAAATATATCCAAATCATAACATCAACTTTCCGATACAACCAAACCTATCCAAATGTATAAAACATCCAAACACTATCTCCTCCACTGTCACCACCACTCCTATCACACTCTAAATCATTCACAAATTGTATGAATAGTTGTCAGCTCATGCGAAGACAACGTTGAAACATAGTTGCATTATAGACCAAATTTTGTAGAAAAACCTTTACGGTCCCTCATTAGTGTCTTTGCTCTTGTACATGGTTGTGAACGGTTGACATGCTCACATGCATCCCCAAATGAGTTGTAAAAATGACTAGAGTAAACTGTCAAAATGGTCTCTAAAGTTTGATCACTTTTGACACTTTAATCCAAAACTCAAACCTTTTGAATCTGCGTCCTTGTGGTTTCGATTTTGTTGCCATTTTCATCCAAAATCAAAATATAGGCAGATTTTTCAGTTAACATCCAGTTTTTTTTGTCTTCCCCCCCCCCCTTTTAACGAAGGGCGAAATGGTCTTTTAACGTATTATTATAACAAATTAAAAAAATCTGACCACTTTGCCCTTTCATTAAAAGGGAGGAAAAAGACAAAAAAAACTAGATTTTAACCGAAAAATCTAACCAAATTTTGCTTTTAGATGAAAATGCCAACAGATTTGAAACCGCAGAGACCAGATTCAAAATATTTGAGTTTTGGACTAAAGTGACAAAAGTGATCAAACCCCAGGGACCATTTTGGCAGTATACTCAAATGATTATATGATCTTCTAATTCTGAATCTAATGAGTAAGGTAGGTTATTTAAATTTTAAAATGTAGGAAATGTTTTTATGAATACTAAGAGTAGTGGGAGAGAGTTGAGTTGTGGTGTATATAAAATGGAGATGATTTTGGGTATATATAAAGTTGAAAATTGAAAAAAATGTTTTAAAAAAATCAAAGATACTGTTGGAGTGGGTGTGGTCCACATGTACCAACGGCACCTTGCAATCCTTTCCAAGTCTTCACGAGCGTCATGCATTTCACGAGCCACAGCTTCACGTCGAGCATCATGCCTCATGGGTTGGTGTTTCACTCCCAGACCACGACCACAACCACACTATGTGGGCGTTACCCCATTGTTGAATAGTTAAACAACAAACTAAAAGAACTAATGAATGATATTGTAAATTATGGATATAAAAACTTATCTTGTTTTAAAATTGGTGTTGATCAGTTCTGTTTAAACATAATGGAAAACATGAATAACATACCTGATGCAGCAGAGAATCCAGATGGAGACGCAGCAATAGAGTTTGACATGATTGTCAACTTGATCTGGTTCCTCCTTAGGGTGCATTTAATGATGGTGATGAAGAACCGAAAAGGGTATTCGGTTATGGAGAGAAAGGTGATTGATGTTATGAGAGTAATACAAGTTGTCTAATTTTGTAACCCTGAAGGGGTATGGTCCTAGATCTCGCGTCAGCACGACCGCGAGTGACCATTACCCTTATCAAAACCCCCACTAGCTAACCTGTGTCCGTGCGGGTACGCGCGAACACAGCGATCGAATCCAATCTGCCCAATGATGGAAGAGGACTTACCTGGAATATGAGAACGGTATAGCAATGCGGCTTGGCGCCGCATCTGGTGTATGAAAACGGAAGGACTCATAGCGATGCGGCCTAGCACCGCATCCAGTGAACACTTCTATCAATACAAGGGAGCTGGATAATAGCAACAGTCACCACAAGTGATGATGCGGCCCGGCACCACATCCCACATTCTTCGCCATCGTGAGAACGCGGAAACGACAGCGGTTACCGCAGGCAGTGATGCGGCGCAGCACCGCATCCTGCCCACGGGGCAAGTGGGACTGACATCACAGAGCAAGTGGCACCAATGACAGTCGCCTGTCAGACCACACGTAAGCAACGGACTGACACTGCAGTAGGACGTGGCATCATCTCCACAACCGACAAGCCTGACACACCGGCTTAAGGGCTGCACGTCGTCAGTCTATTCCTTCAACTCCTCCTTCACTCCTCGGCTATAAGTACCAACCCAAAACAAGGTTTGAGTTTTCTCTTCACAACTCTCTCACTACTACTACTATCACACTTTGCTTCCCAAGTAGACTACTGATTCTCACGCCGGAGAGTGGTAACAAGGAGCACCCCCCACCCCATCCTCCTTGTTACGAGTCACGGCTTGTTCCCTTGTGCAGGAGATCAACCGGCGGACGATCCAGCGAGCGATCCTCGGGAGGAAGGGATTAACCCTTCTTGACGAGATCAGTGTGTTAACCCTGCCCGGTTAACCATTGTTTCATCATTGGCGCCCACCGTGGGGCCCGAACCCACGACCACAAGGTTAAGAGCCATGCGCGCGTGGTAACCGTCAGCGGAACCGTCGCTGAACACGTGGCGCCGCATAATTCGTTCTTTTTGGACGTGATGATTCAGTTTCCTTGCGCATTTATTGCGATGAGTATATAAGGGGGTATAAATTATATCCGCGTATACCCACGAGCACACGTGGAATATGCGGAAGTGACACACGAGCCCGTACAGGTGTGTCAGATGCTCAGAACCAGTGTTGTTCTTTGGACTGAACCGCATCTCAGAAGCAGGTAACCCGCATTGCCTTCATTCTCTTCAAGCTTCAAATCCCTCGTGTCTGGTTCACAACCACAGAGGGTGCGCAAACAGCTTCTCCTTAAGGAAAAAGGATAGGAATGTACGCGACCGCACATCAGCAACCCTGACTCCTGATCCTTCAAGAGCCACATCCAAGCAACACACTCTTTTCAAGCAAGTCTGGGGTTACAAAACCGCAGACACTTATGAGTAGCTGCGAGCGCACTAATAGCTCCGCAAATGGTTGCTACGAAAAAGCCACGACTAAGTCATCACACGGATGAAAGAAGCTACTTCACGGAAAACTCCTCGGCATTGGAGCGTGAAGGAAAGTGGCTAAAGAGCAGATGCGAACGAGATTCCCACTCACCTAAAGAGGTCTCGTTGAATAACAAGTGGCCGAACAGCAGTAACAAGTCTGCTTATGACTTTGCTGCCCCACTTGTGAGACGGATAGAATAAACAATAGTGGGCACAACCATACCTATGACCATGTTTATTTGACCATTATCTAGATTCAAATTGTTCGACCAAACACGGCCAACAATGACGCAAGTATCTCACATTGTTCGGCCAAACGCGGCCAACAATGCCAAGCAACGAGGTAACCGCAAAGGACGTGCGGTTACTTGAGAGCTAATTGGAAGAACATGAAGACCCCACAAAAACAGGATCATCATTACATGTCCAATTACTTCTGAAGACCACTCTCTTCTTCATTCACCATCTCAGAGGTTGGTTCGAAGTTTGTGGACATCTTCAGCCACAATCTCAGAGGTTGGTTTGAAGTTTGTGGACACCCCCAGCAAGATCTCAGAGGTTGGTTCGACACACCAACAGGTGGCACCTAACCCCGATGACATCAGAAACAAAAAAACCCTAGGCTGAGAATTTCGCATCAGACGAAACTTTTTCACCGGTACGGAAGAGGCGTCACATGACTCTACCGGATCTCCAACTTGATTTAAGAAGAACGAAGACCATCTACATGGCCTAGAATCTTCTCCAGACTCCAAACTACCTTCTAGACACCATAGTCCAGTACTCCTCCCACATGCAACTTGCATATAGCAGCAACACTAGACTGGGGGGACTTGAAGGGGTATGGTCCCAGATCTCGCGTCAGCATGACTGCGAGTGACCATCACCCTTATAAAAACCCCACTAGCTAACCTGTGACCGTGCGGGTACGCGCGAACACAGCGATCGAATCCAATCTGCCCAATGATGGAAGAGGAATTACCTGGAATATGAGAACGGTATAGCAATGCGGCTTGGCGCCGCATCTGGTGTATGAAAACGGAAGGACTCATAGCAATGCGGCCTAGCACCGCATCCAGTGAACACTTCTATCAATACAAGGGAGCTGGATAACAGCAACAGTCACCACAAGTGATGACGCGGCCCGGCACCGCATCCCACAGTCTTCGCCATAGTGAGAACGCGAAAACGACAGCGGTTACCGCAGGCAGCATGCGGCGCAGCACCGCATCCTGCCCATGGGGCAGGTGGGACTGACATCACAGAGCAAGTGGCACCAATGACAGTCGCCAGTCAGACCACACGTAAGCAACGGACTGACACTGCAGTAGGACGTGCCATCATCTCCACAACCGACAAGCCTGACATACCTGCTTAGGGGCTGTACGTCGGCAGTCTGTCCCTTCAACTCCTCCTTCTCTCCTCGGCTATAAGTACCAACCCCAAACCAGGTTTGAGGTATCTCTTCACAACTCTCTCACTACTACTACTATCATACTTTGCTTCCCAAGTAGACTACTGATTCTCACGCTGGAGAATGGTAACAAGGAGCACCCCCCACCCGGACGATCACATGAACATCTTCATGGGTGCAGGGTGCAACGGCAGGTGGGACGAACCCACCTGGTGTCATTTTTTCCCCTAGACCCTCACGGGTCTGGCCAGGGCTTGGTTCGATTCTTTGCCAGTAGGATCACTGGCCACATTTGAGGACTTACATGCAAAGTTCCTCGCACATTTCAGCCAGCAGCGACGTCACGAACGTGATTCGATGGACGTCATGAATATCTGGCGCAGGGACGACGAATCTCTTGAAGCGTTCGTCGTCCGATACAACAAAGAATGCCTGGAGATAGGTGACGTGGCAGACCAAATGGCACGTAACCACTTCATAAAGCCGTCAGAGACGAACAGATGGTTATGACCATCTCCGGCAAGGATGCCTGACCAAAGAAATGGGAAGATGTCATGGCTGCGGTCAAGACATATGCCCAGACTCAGCGGTCCCTTAAACCGCACCTCGCAAAGGCACAGCCCCAAGCGGAAGGTCAAACCTCCCGCCACGAGCCCATGCGCAACAATAAGCGCAACCGGGACACAGGGAATCGCGGCAGCGATCCCAAAACACATTTCCCGCGTACCAACCAGTTCGACGCAAGGGCAACAATTAACGCCCAACAGGACAACCGGGCGTCAAAGAAAGAATCCCGGGACCGCAACTGGACCGAGATCACCAAGTCGCCAAGCGAAGTCCTTCTTACGGACGCGCAGTTCCTGTGACCGACCCAACCAATGAAGTCCAAGAAAAATCAAGATCTCACTCTCTATTGTGAGTATCACAAGGACCAGGGCCATACAACAAACAACTGCATCAGTCTCCGACTGGAGATTGAGCGAGCCCTAAAGGAGGGAAAGCTGCAACACCTGTTGCCCGGTGGGCAAAAAGCCACCAAACGCATCACCCCCCATGGGGAGGGCACCTCCTCCGGGAAGAGGACCATGTATGTAGCCTCGACCCATATGATCAATGGAGGCAAGGGAAGGCCGCGCAAGGCGACGAGAAGACCGGACAATGACTGGAAAGACGAGCAAGTCGTCTTCCCAAAAGTCCGAAGCGGCCCGCGCGACAGGTGCGCCGTTGTTATTACCGGCCACCTAGCTCATTACTGCACAGAACGATTATTCATCGACCCAGGCAGTACTTCTGATATCATATACGAGCAGTGCTTCAACCAGTTCGACCAGGAGGACAAAGATCGGTTGCAAGCGGTGGACTACCCGTTGGCCGGGTTCGCAGGGGAAACTGTTTTTCCCCTAGGCCAAATTACTTTTCCTGTGCGCCTCACCAACGGAAGGCACACAAGAACGGAGGAGGTGAACTTCATGGTTTTGCCTCACACCTCCAAATATGACGTGCTCCTCGGGAGAGAATCCCAGGGCAATTTCAACATGATTACGTCCGTACCCCACTATGCTGTCGGTTTCCCAACCGAAACAGGAGTCGCGATAATCTACGCGCGCAGAGACGTCATGTTGTCGGACAAAATACGTTCGACCAAGATAGCAAGACCTACCCCCAACAACCAACCAGAAAAATGGGTTCTCAACGCGAGATACCCAGAGCAAAAGGTCACGTTGGGCCACGCCTTGTCCCCCAACACCAGAGCGCACCTGTAGCAGCTTCTCTTCAGGAACAAAGATATTTTCGCATGGGCACCCGCAGACATGACTGGGGTCCCACGCGAAATCGCGCAACATTTCTTGAATACCTTGCCAGGTATCAAGCCGGTGATCCAAGGCCAACGCCACCTTGGATCCGCAAAAAACCAGGCGATGCACGAGCAGGTCGAAGAGCTGCTCTCCGCAGGCATCCTGCGGGAACCTAAGTACCAGACTTGGTTGTCCAAACCAGTCATGGTAGAGAAACCATCTGGGGGCTGGCGCATGTGCGTCGATTATAAAGACCTTAACAAAGCCTGTCCCAAGGGTTGTTACGCACATCCAGAGATCGAAGAAAAGGTCGATAACCTCGCACCATTTCGATGGTAGTGCTTCCTCGATTGTTACAAAGGCTACCACCAGGTACAGATGGCAATCGAGGATTAAGACAAAACGGCATTCTGCACACCTACCGGAAATTACTGCTATACAAAAATGTCGTTTGGGTTGCGCAACGTAGGCGCAACCTATCAAAAACTGATGAATGACACTTTCCGCGGGCAAATCAGCAAAAGTGTCGAAATCTACATGGACGACCTAGTCGTCATGAGCATGGAAGAGGATACCATGCTCACTGATATCGAAAGAACATTCCAAACTCTGCGAAGCGTCAATATGAAGCTCAACCCAGGGAAATGCTCGTTTGGAATGGAAGAAGGCAAATTCCTTGGATTCATCGTAACCAAAGATGGATTCAAGGTAAACCCGGAAAAAGTTCAGGCGATCAAGCGCATGCCATCGCCTTCAACGATGAAAGAGATGCAACGACTAGTCGGCAGGCTAGCCGCACTAAACAGATTCTTAGCCAACCATGCAGCTAACTCTTATCCTTTTATCAAGACCCTGCAGAACTGTCTAAAAAAAGAACAATTCCAATGGACTGCAGAGGCTGAAAACGCTTTCCGGGAAATGAAAGAGTGTTTGATACAACTCCCAACTCTAACCGCACCACGTAAAGGTGAACCACTTATATTACACCTATCCGCTGCAGACAATGCAGTAGGTGCGGTACTAATAGTAGAGCGAGAGGGAGTTCAACATCCATCTACTACATCAGCAAGATGCTCAACGACCCAGAGACAAGATATTCAATAATGGAAAAGTTGGTACTAGCACTAGTACACGCGTCAAGATGGTTGCGACGCTACTTCGCAAACTATGTCATCACGGTGTTAACCAACTACAGGATCGGCCCGATCCTATCCAAACCTGATATCTCTGGGAGATTAGCAAAATGGGCAATCGAGCTGGGCGCGCACACACTGAACTATAAACCGCGCCCCGCGATTAAAGGCCAAGTCCTAGCTGATTTCGTTGCCGATGTACCGGCAAATCGCATCCAAGAATGCGAAGAAGAACAAAACCCTACACCAACACCATCCTCCTCGGAAACTTGGGCACTTTTTACCGATGGTGCCTCCAACGAGGAAGGTGCAGGCGCAGGTCTGCGACTCGTCAGCCCCGATGGCCAAGAGCTTACCTATGCAATCCACCACGATTTCAAAAGCACAAATAACGAGGCTGAGTATGAGGCTCAATTCGCAGGGCTACGTCTGGCAGTCAAGCTCGGCGTACAACATCTGGAAGCACACGTCGACTCCTTGTTAGTCGCAGGGCAGGTGCGCGGTGACTATGCCGCAAAAGGGGATATCATAATCCTCTACCTCGAGCAAGCCTTGCAACTAAAATCAAAATTCACTTCCTTCAATATCCTTCATATCAACAGAAGTGAAAACAAATCCACGGATGCACTGTCAAAACTCGCATCCACTAGCTTCCAACACCTGGCAAAGGAGATACGCATTGAGATTCTGCAGAATCCCTCAGTACCCCTGCACCAAGTCAACGTCATCCAGTACGGTACAACATCATGGATGACGCCGATCATTGCATACTTACAATCAGGCGTTACTCCCGAAAGCAAGTCAGAGGCACGCAAGTTGCAATACAAAGCGTGCCATTATCAAATGGGAGACGGCATCCTATACCGTAAATCATACCTGGGCCCACTCCTACGCTGCGTCGACCCCCAAGATGCCACATACCTCATCAGAGAGATACACGAGGGAATGTGTGGCATACACGCAGGGCCACGCATGGTAGTGGCTAAAATTATGAATGTTGGGTATTACTGCCCGGCATGCACCTGGATGCCGTCAAAGAATTGCGCAAGTGTATTAATTGTCAGCGACATGCTCCCAATACTTTGCGCCCCAAGAACAACTTGATCCCGGTCACCACCGCATGGCCCTTTCAAAAATGGGCAATTGACGTGGTCGGACCTTTCCCGGACGCACCAGGTGCGGTCAAATTTATCATAGTAGTTGTCGATTACTTCACAAAATGGGTAGAGGCAAAACCACTCGCCTTAACCACTGCTATGATAACGAGGAAATTCATTTGGGAACACATCATCTGCCGTTTCGGTCTACCAATGTGCATCGTTACTGATAACGACACCAACTTTGCTGCTGACGAATTTCAAAAATGGCTAGAAGAACTACATATTGAACACGTATTCTCCTCCGTGGCACACCCGCAAGGGAATGGCCAAGTTGAGAGTATCAATAAAAGTCTAGTCGAAGGCATCAAAGCAAGGTTGGGAACAGCCAGGCGTGGCTGGGTCGATGAACTCCAAAGCATCTTATGGGCTCACCGAACAAGCCCAAAAACGAGCAACGGGGAGACACCCTTCAGCCTGATCTATGGCTCAGAAGCGGTAATCCCCGCGGAAGTAGGTCTTCCTTCACCTCGAATGTTGGCTATCAACAAAATAGCCAACAATGAAGGACGCAGGCTTGACTTGGACCTCGTATAAGAAAGGCGCGAAAACGCTGCCATCAGCGAGGCCAAGTACAAAACCAAGCTTGAAAAATACTACAATTCACGCGTGCGGGTTTGTACCTTTAACCCGGGAGACTACGTCCTTCGCGATAACGAAGCATCTAACGCTGAACGCCCAGGAAAACTTGCCCCCAAGTGGGAAGGAACCTACCACATCAAAGAGGTCTTGGGCAAAGGCGCGTATAAATTGCAAACGTTAGAAGGCGAACCTATCGCACGCACATGGAATGCACAACAGCTTCGACGCTGTTACATGTAAGCTATGTTTTACATTTTCCATGTAACCTACCAGGCCGCATGCCATTGGCAAATAAATAAATGAGCAATTTAATTCAATATTGTTTATTACTACTATTACAAATGCGTGTTCCACTTTGCGGTATCTGCAAAAACAGATTGGCAAAATCTTCATTCGCGATACCCACACAAAGCAGTGACCACACACAAATATTATAATAGGCCAGCAAAGGCAAAACATTAAGTGTCTATCCGGCCGGATACACACACGGTTTTTACAAAACCTACACAATTCTTAAACCCTAACGGGACAAACACTGGAATTGACTAATACTCATACGACAAAGGTATAGAGTATACTCAACCGCGTTTACAACGGGTAGAGTTCTGCATACACACGTTCAAACATGCAAGAAGTAAAAACACTTGTACAAATTGAGCAACAGTTAAAATTTATATTTAAAAAATTCTTACACCCACGCGGCGTACAAAGGATTTACGTAAAGTTCTAACATTTACATAAGAGGAAAACAAAAAAGGGCACGCAGGCCAACCTAACCCTACTTTGTACCACTGGTACCCGTGCCATCCTTGCCAACACCAGCAGCCTTTTCCTCTTCCGATTCATCGGCATCAGCATACAACATCCGTAAACGGTCTACATAGTCAGGCGCATCCAAGCATTCGTCAAGCTTCTCAAGCGCAGAAATAGACATGTCATAAAATGATGTAAAAGACGCGTCAAGAAGCGCTTCAGTATTCACACCATGGAACCCAGACCGTTCATCAGTATATCCGCCTTTAGACAAGATGTTCATATGGCTGATGCATCGGTTGTAACCAGCTTTAAAGCCAGCATCCCGGGCACGCTGCTTAATAAGGTCTATACCAGTTGCAGTCTCAGGCGCATCCAGGATTGCCCTAACAATCTGCAACACAAGCAATCAGAGTATCACATACAAACCCAAACAAAAGCAAAGGCACCAGATGCTTACATGTGCAATACCGTGACACCGCATCCACTCACGGTCGGCCTCAACCTGATTGAATGAAGACGTAAGGCTATCTCTGGCCTCAGCAGCCTCACTAGCCTGCTTTTCAGCTTCAGTCACACGGGCATTAACCTCCGCAAGCTTGGCCCCGCGAGTCCGCACCTCAGCCTTTCGAAAACAAGAAACGCAGTATGTACAAAAGTCATTAAACATACTCAGAAAGCAAACGAAAAGTTCAACAGAAAAGGCAACTCATACCTGGAGGCTCCCAACGATCTGGTTCAAACGGGTGCGATCAGCATTCGCTTCTTCAAGAGCCTTAGAAACGCGGCCCTCCCTCTCATTGGCCTCTTCAAGAGCCTTTGCAGCACGGCCCCCCGCCTCTTTGGCCCCTTCGAGCGCCTTCGCAACCCAGGCCTCTGCCTCCCGGGCCTTACCAGCAACCGCTTCAGCCGCAACTTTCTCCTTGCCCAAAGCAGCATTCGCTGCCTTGACATTAATCAACTCCTGACGCACACGAAATAACATTTCGTTCTGTTTGGCCCAAGATACTTTCCAGCTCTTGCGCTCATCAGAAAGTTTTTCGTTCCAACTCTTGCGTTCATCAGAAAGTAACTTGGCAAGAGTACGAACCTGTTTCAGCTCAGCGGTTGCAGCCCACTCCTCGGTCTGCCTATGCTTCTCAAAAGCAGCCTTATCTTTTTCAAGTTGCTCCGCACCCGCACGAGTAGCTCTCACCAACTCTTCCGCCTCGGCTCGCAGGCGCGCAGCCTCCTCCTCCTTGCGGCCCAATGCTTGGTAGTCCTCCATAATGGCATTCGCCATTATGGAACTCCCCACAAGCATGGAAGAGAGTTGATTGACCCGGAGCTCACGCGGCAAGGCGCGAGCTCGATTAACTTCAAAAGGGGTGCCTACACCGCCCAAAATCTCCTTGCAAAAAGAAGGATTATTTGAAACATCATCCCCCTGCAAAACACTCCAAGGGGGAAGATGATAGGCCATGACCCGGTCATCTGTATAGGTACGATAGCAATACTCCAGTTCAGACTCTCCAGGCTGAATCGGAGGCCCTTCATAACCCGCACCACCAGAAGCGGAACCAGAAACCTTCTCAGCAGTAGGAGACTTGGGCTGTTCAGCACCGGATTTTTGTTTTCCAACATCAGAAAACCTCATGTCCAAATCATCAGCATCATTTGGAGTGATCAGGTTGTTGGAGGAATCAACAGTATCAAAAATCTGGGACGCAACCTTCTCCACAGTCTCCTCCGCCTACACAGAGGGATCAGGCACCACCTTGACAAAAGGAACTGAAAAATCCTTGGTAACTCCCGCATCCGCGCCCGTCGCACACGGGGGAGACGGAGGAGCCTCAAAGATAGAAAAATCTTTATCTTGCGGTTCTGCAATCAAAGCAACTATAACCATTAAACAAGCTACAACGACAAATACTTGCAAAGGTTATAAATCACTTACCAGAAGTAACCGCAGGTTTCTTTTGCGTCGCACCAGTCGACCTTTTGGTCTGTATCTTCCGACGCTTAACTTCACCAACACCAACAGCTTTCTCCTCTGGTTTTCTCTTCTCACCAGCAGGCTGCGAACCCGTAGAAGTCCCGCCTGCAGCCGCACCACCACCTAGAACACCCAAACCCTTAAGGGTGTCAGATACTACCACGTAATCGGTATATCTGCGGTAACAAGAACGAGAGATACCTGCCGCCTGCGGCACCAAAGGAGGGACAACAGAACCCCCAGGTTTTTCCTTACCGCGACCCTGCGTGGGTTTCTTCGCAGGTTTCTTCTCCACATGTTTCTTGGGGACAGTTTTCACTTCAAACTTCCCCAAGTCCCCAAGATTACCTGCGTTTCGAAAAATCAAGCAAACAAATTAAAGGGGTGAACTTTAAACAACAAAGTAAGTTTTAGAATGTACCTTTGCCTTGCGGCAGGGGTGCATTCAACATATCACATGTGGGAACGCGAAAATTGCCAACAATCTCCAAGTTAAAACCTTCACGTTCCCCACACGGAAGCAACTCAACCTTGCCCTCGAAATCTGGCTCAAACATCCTCCATAGGGGAGCATCCACTGATAAAACACATGCAAAATCAGTAAAACAAGTAAAGGAAGCAAGGAAACCGCACAAGGGTGACAATGCTTACCACCGCTTTTTTCCCGCACAACAGGCCTTGCCCTCCTATCGAGCCTGGTTAGCATCATCCGCAACACCCAAAGTTCATTGTTGCCCAGTTTCTTAAGTTCAATAGGTCTCAGCCTAGAGAACCAATCCACAGTCTTTGTGGTGGGGAGAGCAATATCTTCCGCGGTAACGCCCACATTCACGTTCCGAAAGGTCATGTTGGCATGCACCGCACAGGCTTAAACGTAGAAAAATTTCCTCTTCCACTGGGTCAAACCCTTGGGAGGTGTCATCAACTTCATGCTCCCATGTCGTTGATTAAAGGAAAAGAGTCCGGTGTTTACCGTTAACTGGTAGAATCGCCGGAAATTCTCAACAGTAACGTCCAAACCAAGAGCACGGAAAGTGTACTCGAAGTTCCTGATCCGAAACATCCCAAATGGACTCAATTGGGAAATATGAAGGTGAAAAAATTCTAACACCTCGGCAGCAAACACCGTCACAGGCAGTCGGAGGTTGCCATCGTTAAAGAACTCAACCTACAAGGTGATAAATCCCGCCGGAGCATCGGCACCGGTGTCACCCTCTTGTGGGTAGGTGGCCCCAAACTCCTGGGCCATTTGTATACTGGTCATCAGAGTATTAAATTGACCCTTTGACCACTTCAATACCGGTAGACCACCACCGGGTGCACCACCATCGTCTTCATCTTCCTCAGCCGCCACCGGCGACTGTTGTTCAGGGTTTTCACCCCCCACATTGTGTGGATTTGAGGGTTCAGCCATTGAGATGTAGAAGAAAAGAAAATGAGTACGAAAACTCAAAACAATCTCGCCGGAATTTCAGAAAACTTATCAGAGAAGACGAAGGAATCTTTTCTCTCTCGCCGGGAAATTTTGAAATTTTGAACAAGTGAGGGGAAACCACGAACGGTTTCCCCTTATATACTCATCATAATAAATGCGCAAGGAAACTGAATCATCACGTCCAAAAAGAACGAATTATGCGGCGCCACGTGTTCAGCGACGATTCCGCTGACGGTTACCACGCGCGCGTGGTCGCACACGCGCCTGACATAGGAGACGTTTACACTCCTGTTACAGTGCATTTATGACCTCGGGCAGTGCAAATGTCCTTTCATTTCAGCACATGCCAGGAAATCTCACCAACTTCCACCAACTCACACGTGCGCTCAGCCACGTATGCAATAAAAAGCGACAAAATTATCCAAACATAAGCGGCATGCGGTTTTTCTGGTATACCACACCATAACCCATACCGCATGTCGTTTTTTTACATACCCCTCAAAAAAGGCAAAAATACATATCTCTATATTATATAAGGGGGTATAAATTATATCCGCATATACCCACGAGCACACGTGGAATATGCGGAAGTGACACACGAGCCCGTACAGGTGTGTCAGATGCTCAGAACCAGTGTTGTTCTTTGGACTGAACCGCATCTCAGAAACAGGTAACCCGCATTGCCTTCATTCTCTTCAAGCTTCAAATCCCTCGTGTCCAGTTCACAACCACAGGGGGTGCGCAAACAGCTTCTCCTTATGGAAAAAGGATGGGAATGTACGCGACCGCACATCAGCAACCCTGACTCCTGATCCTTCAAGAGCCACATCCAAGCAACACACTCTTTTCAAGCAAGTCTGGGGTTACAAAACCGCAGACACTTATGAGTAGTTGCGGACGCACTAATAGCTCCGCAAATGGTTGCTACGAAAGAGCCACGACTAAGTCATCACACGGATGAACGAAGCTACTTCATGGAAAACTCCTCGGCATTGGAGCATGAAGGAAAGTGGCTAAAGAACAGATGCGAACGAGATTCCCACTCACCTAAAGAGGTCTTGTTGAACAACAAGCGGCCGAACAGCGGTAACAAGTCTGCTTATGACTTTGCTGCCCCACTTGTGAGACGGATAGAATAAACAATAGTGGGCATAACCATGCCTATGACCATGTTTATTTGACCATTATCCAGATTCAAATTGTTCGACCAAACACGGCCAACAATGACGCAAGTATCTCACATTGTTCGGCCAAACGCGGCCAACAATGCCAAGCAACGAGGTAACCGCAAAGGACGTGCGGTTACTTGAGAGCTAATTGGAAGAACATGAAGACCCCACAAAAACAGGGATCATCATTACATGTCCAATTGCTTCTGAAGACCACCCTCTTCTTCATTGACCATCTCAGAGGTTGGTTCGAAGTTTGTGGACATCTTCAGCCACAATCTCAGAGGTTGGTTCGAAGTTTGTGGACACCCCCAGCAAGATCTCAGAGGTTGGTTCGACACACCAACAGGTGGCACCTAACCCTGATGACATCAGAAACAAAAAAAACCCTAGGCTGAGAATTTCGCATCAGACGAAACTTTTTCACCGGTACGGAAGAGGCGTCACATGACTCTACCGGATCTCCAGCTTGATTTAAGAAGAACGAAGACCATCTACATGGCCTAGAATCTTCTCCAGACTCCAAACTACCTTCTAGACACCATAGTCCAGTACTCCTCCCACATGCAACTTGCATATGGCAGCAACACTAGACTGGGGGGACTTGAAGGGGTATGGTCCCAGATCTCGCGTCAGCACGACCGCGAGTGACCATTACCCTTATCAAAACCCCCACTAGCTAACCTGTGTCCGTGCGGGTACGCGCGAACACAGCGATCGAATCCAATCTGCCCAATGATGGAAGAGGACTTACCTGGAATATGAGAACGGTATAGCAATGCGGCTTGGCGCCGCATCTGGTGTATGAAAACGGAAGGACTCATAGCGATGCGGCCTAGCACCGCATCCAGTGAACACTTCTATCAATACAAGGGAGCTGGATAACAGCAACAGTCACCACAAGTGATGATGCGGCCCGGCCCCGCATCCCACAGTCTTCGCCATCGTGAGAACGCGGAAACGACAGTGGTTACCGCAGGCAGCGATGCGGCGCAGCACCGCATCCTGCCCACGGGGCAAGTGGGACTGACATCACAGAGCAAGTGGCACCAATGACAGTCGCCTGTCAGACCACACGTAAGCAATGGACTGACACTGCAGTAGGACGTGGCATCATCTCCACAACCGATAAGCAAGCCTGACACACCTGCTTAAGGGTTGCACGTCGTCAGTCTGTCCCTTCAACTCCTCCTTCACTCCTCGGCTATAAGTACCAACCCCAAACCAGGTTTGAGGTATCTCTTCACAACTCTCTCATTACTACTACTATCATACTTTGCTTCCCAAGCAGACTACTGATTCTCACACCGGAGAGTGGTAACAAGGAGCACCCCCCACCCCATCCTCCTTGTTACGAGTCACGACTTGTTCCCTTGTGCAGGAGATCAACCGGCGGACGATCCAGCCAGCGATCCTCGGGAGGAAGGGATTAACCCTTCTTGACGAGATCAGTGTGTTAACCCTGCCCGGTTAACCATTGTTTCATCAAACCCCTATATCAGTCTCCTTATATATGCACCTAAGAGGAAACTCAATTAGTTAATAAGGGAAAATGGTCTATTAACAACTACCAACTAATTATTTAATAGGTTGTTATATATTTTGATCAATGTAAATGATTATAATGGCTACTAGATTAAATACAACATAATAATATATTTAATCTTACATTCTCCCACTTAGCCAAGTAATTATTTACTGTGAGTATTAGATAAGTCTGATCAGGAGTTAACACTCATTTTAGCTTTAAACCAAGATCTGTAGTAGAAAAATACAGCCGTTGAATCATTATACGACTCATGATCCCCATTAATCATACTACAACCTCAATTTAAAACCTAATCGTTATGATCAAAATACGCATAAGCCCTTTGTTTGATTTGTATTTATATTTGTCTATATGTCATTATACCGGCTGAACATATGTTAGAGACATACAAAATCAAACCGATGAGGAAAATTAATTAATAGTTAGTCATTCATAGTACGATATGCAGTTGCGCACGGCCATCAATTAAAACCCGTTTCTTTTATGAGCTCTCTTAATAAGACTTATGGGTAATAGCCCTTTAGTCATAGGATCCTTAAGCATATCATGAATGTATTCGATACAAAGATTCAGTTTCCTCAATTCGTTCATAAACGAATACTTAATTCTGTATCGAAATTTAATGCAACACCTCTCGAACTGTTACTGTTCAAGGAGACACTGTAGCTGACTTTATCACAATAATTCTTCAATGTATAATTTGTCACACCCCCAAAATCCACCCGCGGATGACACCCGCTTTGAGGGCGTGACTGACCAGGATCCAGCCACCAATTATACTGACAACTTATATTAATAACAAAAATAATACTTACTAACCATAAGATTAGCAAATATCAAGTTCAGTGTTCAAAGTCTTAAGTTCAGAGTAAATGTAGCGGAAGCATAATTAACAGTTTTAAACAAGGTTCATAAAGCAAGCATAATAAATGCCCAACACACGGGCAGACGACCACTACACATCCCAAGTAGCTGCTCCAGTCACTGGCCACCTGCAAAGCATGCAGTAAAGGGGTCAACAATAATGCTGAGTGAGTTCACTAGTTGTCCAGTTTTAATTACCAAAAACTTGTTTCACCAGTTAATTTACCCGTTTATACATGCCATGGGGAGCTACCCCAAAAGTTAGCGACTAAACTGTTTTTCCAATACCGAACACTAGGTAACCGTTTGCGTTTCCGCAGGATGCCCCGATGTCAATGTTCTATCATCATTGACGGATGCCTGAGTACATTAGTTCACGACCGATCCCATACCATGGCACGGTGTGAGGCTGGTAAGACCTAAATAGCGCTATCAACTAATAACCCGTTCGCCTGGCACCGGCGACTAATCGGTATTATGTAGTAGGGACTTGAGTGATAGAGTTGCGTTTAGTGCCGTTGGTTGCATTCCGTATAAACAGTAATTAACTAAAAAGGTTTCCCAATACAAGGGAAGATAAAGTAAGTTTGTTCCCAATAACTAGGGAAGGAATGTAGACGGTATCCCCTTTACAAGGGGATAGGGTTGTTTTAGTCTCGTGTCCCAAACCACCGGGACGCATGCTTTTAAGTTGTGAACTCACCTTGGGTTGCTCGGTAAGATACGTCACTTGGTTAAGCTCGTTGGTTACCACGTCCTAGCATGGTTACCAAGCATGGGTCAAGTCGGGTACAAGTGAACACGTATACATACAGTAACATGTAGACATACAAACAGTAGCAGATCAGTAAACAGCCCAAACAATAGATGGCCCAACCGTTAAGGCCCAAAACAGCAAAACAGTCAAAGCCCAATACACAAAACAGCCCAGTCGAAACTAAGGTGGTTGCGACTCGCAACCGAGGTTGCGACTCGTAACTGCGGTCTCGGTCCGTCACGTTTTGGTTACGACTCGTAACCGGAGATTGCGACTTAGCAGGTGTGGTTGCGACTCGCAACCAGGTTTGATGGTGCTGATTGCGACTCGCAACTGGGAGGTTTCGACTGGTCATGCGTGGTTTCGAGTAGCAACCAAAGGTTGCGACTCGTAATCCGTGATAACGTGCATGGCAAACTTCTAGATCCTGCAGTGTACTATCCAATGAAATTGTATTTTCATGTAAATGTTGTACTATGCCACTAAACATGTCTGTTGGTCGTTTTGTGCACAAATTTGGATCAAAATCAGCATTTTCAAAATATTTAACACATTCAAACTGTTCTTCATGATGTTCATACCATAATCAAACAACATTCAACCATAAACAACACAAAACCTTGCATAGAACCTCCAATCGGACCCTCATCTTAAACGAACAACAACAATAATCCGAACATGCAATAGTAATCTATCTAAACCCTCATTATAACAACCGAATATCACAACATTTTATAAGCTATCCGAATCATCCAAAGTATGTCATTATAACCGACTATCATGAACTTCTAACAAAAACCAAAACAACTCGGATATCATGCATTTTCAACATAGACCAAGCATTTTTAACCATCATTTAGCTACCATCACATTATTAACAATAATCAAGTATCATTTAGTAACAACACAAACAATCGAAGCAACTATAGGGATGTTTATGCTAACCGGTTGTGTGAAGCTCAAAGATCCGAGAGAAGAAAAGGGAAGATCCGATTGCGGTCTTGTTGTGGGTCGATCCGAGAGGGATGAGAAGAGTGGTCTTGGTTGCTAAAACTTTAGAGTTTTTGTGTGAGAGATGAGAGTGTGAGAAGAGAGTGTGTAAAATGGTTAAGGGAGGTGGGGTTGGGTTTATATAATGTACCGAGTTGGGCTAGGGGGGTTTCCGGGTTGGGTTCTCGGTTACAAGGCCCAAACAGCCCAATCCAAACAACCGGCTCCTTTTGTTGTTCACGGTTCACTCGAGACCGGGTGGTCTCGAGTCGGGTCTCGGGTTTGGTTGTGGTTTCGGGTTCCGGTTCATCTCACATACACACCCACTCTCTTATATCTATATATATATATATATACATACGTATAACGCACTAGCACAAAGATCACATAGAACATCAAAACAATACACAACTTTTTCATTTAATAGTATACGTACACGCATGTTACATCGAAAGATTGTCCGGGGAAAACCCGAAGTGTCACATTATCCCCAAGTTTTAAGAACTTTCGTCCCGAAAGTTAAGGCAGCCACTGTCAAGCTAGTGTAAGTGAAAGCGTTTCAACGGGGTGTCACATCATCCCCCCGTTAGTTTGGAATTTCGTCCCGAAATTCGTTCGTAGCTTCAGTGCTGGGGTTTGTGTTAGGGAACAACTGGGGATACTTGTGCTTCATCTGGTCTTCCCGCTCCCAGGTATACTCTGGGCCACGTCGCGAGTTCCAACGAACTCGTACAAGAGGTATCTGGCTACGTTTGAGGATTTTGATCTCTCGATCCGTGATCTCAATCGGTTCCTCAGTAAAGTGTAGCTGTTCGTCAATCGTCAGTTCCTTAAAAGGAATCACAAGTGTTTCATCCGACAAACACTTCTTCAGGTTGGATACGTGGAAAACGTTATGTACCGCACTCAGTTCTTCAGGCAGGTTCAATCTATAAGCCACCTTACCGATCTTCTCGGTAATTCCGAATGGTCCGATATATCGCGGATTAAGCTTGCCCCGTTTACCAAAGCGGACCACACCCTTCCAGGGTGAGACTTTAAGTAGAACCCGGTCACCGACCTGGAATTCCAAGGGTTTCCTACGCTTGTCAGCGTAGCTCTTCTGACGGTCACGAGCTGCCGCCATGCGTTGTCTGATCTGGGCAATCTTTTCCGTTGTATCTACCACCATCTCTGGGCCCGTGATTTGACTATCACCGATTTCTGCCCAGCAGAGAGGTGATCGACATTTACGACCGTACAATGCCTCAAAAGGTGCTGCCTGAATACTAGTGTGGTAGCTGTTGTTGTATGAGAACTCTACTAACGGTAGATGCTTCTCCCAATTCTTGCCAAAATCGATCACACACGCTCTAAGCATGTCTTCTAGAGTTTGGATGGTACGTTCGGACTGTCCATCCGTTTGCGGGTGATAAGCAGTGCTCATGTCCAAACGTGAGCCAAAGCATTTGTGCATAGCTTGCCACAATTCCGAAGTAAACCGAGCGTCTCGGTCTGAAATAATCGAGGTTGGCACTCCGTGCCTCGAAACTACTTCCTTTAAGTAAATCTCCGCCAGGGTAGAAAACTTGTCTGTTTCCTTAATGGCCAGAAAGTGCGCGGACTTGGTCAATCGATCCACTACTACCCAAATAGTATCATTTCCGCGTTGAGACCTAGGTAATCCTGTAACAAAATCCATGGAAATCTGCTCCCATTTCCATTTCGGGATTTCTGGTTGTTGGAGTAGGCCTGCCGGCTTCTGGTATTCTGTCTTGACTCTCGCGCAAGTCAAGCATTTGCTGACGTATGTTGCTATGTGGGCCTTCATACCAGGCCACCAATACGTAGTCTTCAAGTCGTGGTACATCTTGTCCGAACCAGGATGTACTGAGTAGCGGGACTTGTGGGCTTCGTCCATCACGAGTTCACGTAAACCTCCAAAGAGAGGAACCCAAATACGCCCTGTTACATAGTAAGCACCATCTTCTTTCTGTTCTAGTTGCTGTCTCGATCCTCGCAGGGACTCAGCCCTGATGTTTTCCGGCTTCAACGCTTCAACTTGAGCATTTCGAATCTGGGTAGGGAGGTTAGACTGGATGGTAAGTTGCAGTGCTCGCACGCGCTTTGGTATAGTGTCCTTTCGGCTGAGGGCGTCTGCCACGACATTGGCCTTGCCCGGATGGTATTTGATGGCGCATTCGTAGTCATTCAAGAGTTCGACCCATCGACGTTGTCGCATGTTCAATTCCTTTTGCCTAAAGATATGCTCGAGACTCCTGTGATCGGTGTAGATAGTGCACTTGGTACCGTACAGGTAATGTCTCCATATCTTAAGAGCAAAAACTACTGCTCCCAGTTCCAAGTCATGCGTAGTGTAGTTCCTTTCATGCGTCTTAAGTTGTCGTGAGGCGTAGGCAATAACTTTCTCGCGTTGCATTAACACGCAACCGAGCCCATGAATAGATGCATCGCAGTAAACTACGAAGTCGTCAGTGCCCTCAGGCAACGAGAGAATAGGAGCGCTACAGAGGTTATCCTTAAGCCTCTGAAAAGCAGATTCCTGTGCTTCATTCCACTTGTAGGCGATGCCTTTCTGAGTGAGTGTCGTGAGAGGTTGTGCAATCTTGGAGAATCCCTGAATGAATCTGCGGTAGTAACCTGCCAATCCCAAGAATTGGCGAACTTCAGTGGGGGTCTTAGGCGTAGGCCAGTTCTTTATCGATTCGATCTTAGCGGGGTCGACATGAATTCCGTTCTTATTAACTACATGGCCGAGGAAATGGACTTCTCGAAGCCAGAAGTCACATTTAGAGAATTTGGCGTACAGCTGCTCGTTGCGAAGGAGTTCCAGAATAAGACGTAGGTGTTGTTCATGCTCCTCTTGACTTTTCGAGTAAATCAGGATGTCGTCGATAAACACAATCACGAATTTATCGAGGTAAGGCTTACATACGCGGTTCATAAGATCCATGAACACTGCAGGCGCGTTGGTCATTCCAAAAGGCATGACGAGGAATTCATAGTGACCATAACGAGTCCTGAATGCAGTCTTGGAAATATCTTCATTACGAACTCTCAGCTGATGATAGCCTGATCGCAGGTCAATCTTTGAATAGTAGCTCGACCCTTGCAACTGATCGAATAGGTCGTCGATGCGCGGGAGAGGGTAACGATTCTTAATAGTAACCTTGTTCAACTCACGATAGTCGATGCACATTTGGAATGTGCCATCCTTCTTCTTGACAAAGAGCACCGGGGCTCCCCAGGGTGATGAGCTAGGACGGATAAATCCTTTATCCAATAGTTCTTGTAGTTGCGTCGAGAGTTCTTTCAGTTCTGCAGGGGCTAGACGGTACGGTGCGCGAGCTATAGGTGCTGCTCCGAGAGCTAGCTCGATTTGAAATTCGACCTGACGGTGGGGAGGGAGTCCAGGTAATTCCTCAGGAAATACCTCGGGATAATCGCATACTACAGGAAAATCTTCAATTCTCTTTTCCTTATCGTGGGTGTCGGTGACAAGAGCTAGGATAGCGGTGTGCCCTTTTTGCAAACACTTCTGGGCTTTTAGGTGCGAGATAATGCCTGTAACTTCTCCACCTTTGTTGCCTTGAACGATGAGGGGTTGACCAGAACGGCGAGGTATACGAACTGCTTTCTCTTGACAGAGGATTTCAGCGCGATGTTTGGATAACCAATCCATACCAATGACAACATCGAAGCTTCTAAGTTTGACGGGGAAAAGATCGATACTAAACGTGTGGCCAGACAATTCTAGGGTGCAGTCGTGGATCATGTGCGTGGCCTCGATGTTCTTACCATTAGCTATCTCGACGATGTGCTTAGAACTTAATAATGCGGGCGAGTGCTTAAGTTTCTTACTAAGGCGAAGGGATACATAACTGGCATCGGCACCGGAATCAAATAATACAGAAACATAACGATCATCAAGTAGGAACTTACCCGCCACGACGTTGGGATCGTTCCTTGCCTCTCCAGCTCCAATCACGAAAGCTCTTCCCCTTGCACCGTTCCCAGCATTGTTGTTTTGCTCATTGTTCCCAGCTCCCTGATTGTTGTTGCGATTCTGATTCAGTTCAGGGCAATCCTTTCGCATGTGCCCTGTTGCCCCGCATTTAAAACATGCTCTGTTGTTTCCCTGCTGCTGTTGCTGTTGGGGTTGTTGCTGATTCTGTCTTGCCGGGAACTGACTTCTACAATCCTTTGCTTCGTGCCCCATTTTGTGGCATCGCTGACACTGACCCTTGTTGCATGCCCCATTGTGGTGCCTGTTACACTTGTTGCACTTAGGGTAGTTTCCCCGGTAGCCACCCTGTTGCTGAGTGCCTTTGTTGTTGTCAGTTTTCCTTTGCTGAGCTGGGGCCTGAGTAGAGTTGGCATCCTTGCCATGATTTCCATCCCACTTTCGTTTACCATCACTAGAAGTTCCTTCCGCAGCACTGATCCTTTTGGGCAACCTGCCCTCCTCCACAGCCTGATCAGTGAGTTTGTGAGCAAGTCGAACGATCGGCTGAATGGTAGTGTGGTTAGCTGAAGTTACATGGCTTCGAATTTCTGGAGCCAGACCCTTGATGTACAGTTCGATTCTTCGATACATAGGTCGAGACATGTTTGGACAAAGAGCAGCATAGTCGTTGGACAGCTTGGTGTAGGTCTCAATCTCTGACCCAACCATCTTGAGTTCATAGTACTCATTTTCCAGCTTGTGGATGTCATCCCTGTGACAGTACTCTTCCTTGATCATATCCTTGAAATCTTCCCACGCAGTAGCGTTTGCAGTCTCCAAACCAAGCATTTGAATTTGCGCCTTCCACCATGAAAGTGCGCTTCCCTCAAGAGTACCAGTAGCAAACTTCACCCAATTAGCAGGGGGACACTCGCAGACCGCGAAAACAGCTTCGACCTTCTCGATCCAGTGCAGGAGACCTATGGCACCCTCAGTGCCACTGAACGGAAGAGGCTTGCAATCCATGAAGGTCTTGAAGGTACAAACACGTGGTTGCACAGGTGCAGGCTGACCTGTTGTGAGGAGTGAAGCGAAATAGGTTTAGAGGCGAAAAGACGATGTGGCGGTAGGATCTAAACATCCTAAAACATCGAGTTTACCTATCGGGTGAGCTGCGAAAGCTGCAGCCACAGTGTTGAGCAGGTTAGTGAACTGAGCCTGAGTCATGTTGACGTTTCCTCGTCCGCGTCCACTCATTGTCTTCATAACCAGAAAACATAGTATGAGTGCGTGATAGCGAGAATAAGACAGAAGAGAGAGGATGTATCTATCTAATCAGGCAAACCAGTACGTATAGTAAGGCGGAAAGCATAAGACAATTAAGCAAGTAACTATGGGTCCGAGCTATGAGGTCAGATAAGTCGAGCCTTGTACTTGGAGTGTAGTGTCGTCACGAGTCACGGGTTATAGTCTGGTTTTTCTCAAAAAGATTTTCCCCTTTTTAAAACCAAGTTCACTATAACCAATGGCTCTGATACCAATCTGTCACACCCCCAAAATCCACCCGCGGATGACACCCGCTTTGAGGGCGTGACTGACCAGGATCCAGCCACCAATTATACTGACAACTTATATTAATAACAAAAATAATACTTACTAACCATAAGATTAGCAAATATCAAGTTCAGTGTTCAAAGTCTTAAGTTCAGAGTAAATGTAGCGGAAGCATAATTAACAGTTTTAAACAAGGTTCATAAAGCAAGCATAATAAATGCCCAACACACGGGCAGACGACCACTACACATCCCAAGTAGCTGCTCCAGTCACTGGCCACCTGCAAAGCATGCAGTAAAGGGGTCAACAATAATGCTGAGTGAGTTCACTAGTTGTCCAGTTTTAATTACCAAAAACTTGTTTCACCAGTTAATTTACCCGTTTATACATGCCATGGGGAGCTACCCCAAAAGTTAGCGACTAAACTGTTTTTCCAATACCGAACACTAGGTAACCGTTTGCGTTTCCGCAGGATGCCCCGATGTCAATGTTCTATCATCATTGACGGATGCCTGAGTACATTAGTTCACGACCGATCCCATACCATGGCACGGTGTGAGGCTGGTAAGACCTAAATAGCGCTATCAACTAATAACCCGTTCGCCTGGCACCGGCGACTAATCGGTATTATGTAGTAGGGACTTGAGTGATAGAGTTGCGTTTAGTGCCGTTGGTTGCATTCCGTATAAACAGTAATTAACTAAAAAGGTTTCCCAATACAAGGGAAGATAAAGTAAGTTTGTTCCCAATAACTAGGGAAGGAATGTAGACGGTATCCCCTTTACAAGGGGATAGGGTTGTTTTAGTCTCGTGTCCCAAACCACCGGGACGCATGCTTTTAAGTTGTGAACTCACCTTGGGTTGCTCGGTAAGATACGTCACTTGGTTAAGCTCGTTGGTTACCACGTCCTAGCATGGTTACCAAGCATGGGTCAAGTCGGGTACAAGTGAACACGTATACATACAGTAACATGTAGACATACAAACAGTAGCAGATCAGTAAACAGCCCAAACAATAGATGGCCCAACCGTTAAGGCCCAAAACAGCAAAACAGTCAAAGCCCAATACACAAAACAGCCCAGTCGAAACTAAGGTGGTTGCGACTCGCAACCGAGGTTGCGACTCGTAACTGCGGTCTCGGTCCGTCACGTTTTGGTTACGACTCGTAACCGGAGATTGCGACTTAGCAGGTGTGGTTGCGACTCGCAACCAGGTTTGATGGTGCTGATTGCGACTCGCAACTGGGAGGTTTCGACTGGTCATGCGTGGTTTCGAGTAGCAACCAAAGGTTGCGACTCGTAATCCGTGATAACGTGCATGGCAAACTTCTAGATCCTGCAGTGTACTATCCAATGAAATTGTATTTTCATGTAAATGTTGTACTATGCCACTAAACATGTCTGTTGGTCGTTTTGTGCACAAATTTGGATCAAAATCAGCATTTTCAAAATATTTAACACATTCAAACTGTTCTTCATGATGTTCATACCATAATCAAACAACATTCAACCATAAACAACACAAAACCTTGCATAGAACCTCCAATCGGACCTTCATCTTAAACGAACAACAACAATAATCCGAACATGCAATAGTAATCTATCTAAACCCTCATTATAACAACCGAATATCACAACATTTTATAAGCTATCCGAATCATCCAAAGTATGTCATTATAACCGACTATCATGAACTTCTAACAAAAACCAAAACAACTCGGATATCATGCATTTTCAACATAGACCAAGCATTTTTAACCATCATTTAGCTACCATCACATTATTAACAATAATCAAGTATCATTTAGTAACAACACAAACAATCGAAGCAACTATAGGGATGTTTATGCTAACCGGTTGTGTGAAGCTCAAAGATCCGAGAGAAGAAAAGGGAAGATCCGATTGCGGTCTTGTTGTGGGTCGATCCGAGAGGGATGAGAAGAGTGGTCTTGGTTGCTAAAACTTTAGAGTTTTTGTGTGAGAGATGAGAGTGTGAGAAGAGAGTGTGTAAAATGGTTAAGAGAGGTGGGGTTGGGTTTATATAATGTACCGAGTTGGGCTAGGGGGGTTTCCGGGTTGGGTTCTCGGTTACAAGGCCCAAACAGCCCAATCCAAACAACCGGCTCCTTTTGTTGTTCACGGTTCACTCGAGACCGGGTGGTCTCGAGTCGGGTCTCGGGTTTGGTTGTGGTTTCGGGTTCCGGTTCATCTCACATACGCACCCACTCTCTTATATCTATATATATATATATACATACGTATAACGCACTAGCACAAAGATCACATAGAACATCAAAACAATACACAACTTTTTCATTTAATAGTATACGTACACGCATGTTACATTGAAAGATTGTCCGGGGAAAACCCGAAGTGTCACATAATTTATACGGAGTTAATAAACTTATGAGTCCACTGATAAATTTCCAACAACATTTAGTGACTATATTATGTCATTATAACTTAGGTTGTTGTTATCAGTTTATTATGACTCCTCCATGAGATAGGTTTTGTCTACTGACATAAGGATATACCCGAAATTACATTCTGTTATCTTTAAATATTACAAAGTTAGAGTAATCAACCGGTGATTTCTCACCTCTTCTTTAAATTATAGTCTCTCGTTTCTTTTAAAGATATTGTAATACTCTATTAGATGCTTCACATTAATCTAGACATATCTAGTGTGTTGCAATGTGAGTAATATCTAAACTAGTATAGACTTTGACTTACATAAGGCTTTCAATTAATGATGCGTAAGGAAATAATCTCATTTGCCATATTGTCCTCTAAAGGAGAGCAGTATTGTTTGTTACATATGTAAGGACCCATTTAAGGTTAAACTTACGGAACGAAACTAATGTCCTATTGGGTCTATCTCGGTATAGTATGTTATGATATCTATTACATAAGAGATATCTCCAAGACCTATTATATCAAAGTTTGTGTTAGCAATGTTTTGACTTATGTAATATATACTTGTCAAAAGAATATCATCTATATAGACAAGTTTATTTAGTTGCTCCCACTCATTTTGAGGTAGGTACATTAATCCACTTGGTTTTTTATGAAAATAATTACGTTAAGATTTCATCACATTATGATGTTTGCATTAACCCATACATGGATTTTATTGGCTTACAAATAAAATGTTCTTTAACCTTTAGTTTGGAACTTTTAGGTTGTTTTATGAACATGTAAATATGTCAGTCAATTGTTAGGGAAAATTGTTTTAGTGTTCATCTAATGCAGCTCAAGACCATTATAAGCTACTAGAACAGTTTTATTCCATTTAGAAGATTAATTGACGCTAACAGCTTAATTAGAAGAGATAGCATCAGTAAACTTTTCCAAAAACCATTTCAACTTCAATTAGGGAGGTTATGTAATCATCAAAGTTAGTAGGTTTTTAAACCTAAATGACCTCCTGAGTTGATTATTGGGTTTGTTAGAAGTTTCAATTTTATGGATTGGCTCTTGGTTAGGTTGCTATCGTTTTCAATATTCTAAGTGTGTAAGAGTTTGTGCAGTACAGTGTACAGGAGGTGTAATCGGAGTTAAATCCAGAGTAAAATTTAATGACTATCTTCCCCCCACCTCTTGTATTCCTTGCAAGTCATATTAAGGACTTTGACTGCTCCTACTAACCTTAGAAATCTTTAGGAACTCAGCACGCTTAGGGTCAATATGTAACGACCAACAAATTCTAATAGAGAAAAAACAAATTAATGAAGTTAGTCGTATAGTTTCTCTTGTTAAGGATTATGTTAGTTTAGGTAAGAAATCTAAGTGTGCCCACAATTAAGCAACAATGAAACTTTTATAAGAGTAGCATTATACTTTAATGAGATAAGTTTTTGATGGAATAGTGTCGAGATGGAGCAGTGTCTTGTACAAGAAGTGTAAATTGAAGTAATGTGAAATTTTCATTCCCCCACCTCTTGCAACTATTGCAAATTATTATTAATACACTTAATGCTCCCACTGATCTTTGATATCTCTAGAAATGCTACAATAGAAGTTTCAATGAGGTGCGTGACGTGTAAGACGATAACAATATAATGGCTACTAAATTAAACACGACATAATAATATATTTAATCTTACAATTGGAAGACAAGAACAATTCAAATCTTAAAATTGCCTTTTGTCTTTGTTATAGTAGGTAATGGCGAACCACAAAGTTAAACAAAAACTTGATGCACCCTTAAAACTCAAGTCAATCGCACTTAGTATATCTAGAAATTGAAATTCTTGACTTGGATGAATCTTAGAATCGTGATAACACATAACACTATCAGATTAAACGAATTGAGGGTACACCCAATGCTTTAATCGGATTAGACTAAGATTTCAAGAACGAACTTTGTTAAATTTTGTACAATCATTCCTAAAATCCAATTTTCCTACCTTAATTTCATATTTGCATGATTCTTATTTTTCCTAGTAGATTTTTTACAGTAGCTTCTTCTTCAATCTCCTTTTCATTTCCACTTCTTTTTTTCCCAGTTTCGTTTCGTTTATGGAGAGAGGTGGGGTGTTCGTTTCCTTGTGGGGTTTGCGCCCACAAGGTGTTCGATGAAATGCTCCGAGTAAATTTTCAATGAGCCCGGGTTCAAAAAGCCTTTGAACCGTCGGGTGTGAGTCCTAGTTCCATTTTTTTCTTCTTCTTCTTGTTTTGGGTTGGAGACATTGCCTAAGTGTCTTGTTGAAGTTGTTCTCATTTCGCCTTTTCTTTTGGGCCATGTCGAATGGTTTTTGGCCTTGCCCCTTCAAGGGGTTCCATTGTTGCCCCGATGGGGTTGCTGGGTCTAAGGGGATCCCAAGGCTTATGACTCATATTAAACGTCACCATTTTGGTTCGGGTGATAGGAAAGATAATTTGAGGTGTGCCATTGCTGAAGACCCTAATCTTTTTACATCTGTTTGTGAAGCCCTTAGGTTGTCTGAACAATGGTTATGTTGGGAGTGCATGTGCCTTCATTCCTTCCGGAGGGGGTGTCACCATGAAGATCGGGTTGTTCGGTTTGTGCCAACGGAAGTGGGTGAAATGGGTTTTATTGTGGGTGTCCCTAGACCGTGTACCGTATCGGAGGTTCCCCAATCTGGGGAGGTATGTGTTGATGTCGCTCTGCTTGACCGAGTTTTCTCTCTTCCCATTAAAACTGTTAAGAGCATCCCCTTTAGTTGCCGCTTGGCGTTTGCCCAAGCCTTAACCACAGCTTTGGATAAAGTGGTGGCTATGCCTGATTCGGTTGATGCATGGGTTCGACTTCTGCTATTACCTCGGTGTACCTTGCGTGTATTTACGCCGGTTAGCCGCCAGGATAAGAGGTCGGGCAACAGGACAAATGGTCAATGTCTCAGTATACAGCGGGCGTTGTCCCAATGGGGTGACCGTGAGGGGTTTGGCATTCTCATTCAGTCTTTGTTTGCTCAACCTGTGAAGGAGGGTCCGGAGGGGTTTAAGAAAATGTCTGGAAAAAAAAGCGAGGATGGGAGTTCTAATGTCAAGCAGTGTTTACGTAAGGTTGCCGATGGTCATTTTACCGCTGCAGTTAAGGTCCTTTGTTCTTCTGGGGTCGCGCCACATGATAAGAAAACTATGAAGTCTCTTGTGGATAAACACCCGTGTATGCCCCCTCCGACCATGCCCGCTTTCCTTCCGTCAGAACCTCACCTTGTAGCGGAGATCGACAGTGTGCTTGGGTGTATCAAATCATTCCCGAAAGGGACGTCATGTGGGAGAGATGGTTTGAGGGCTCAACACCTTTTGGACACCCTTTGTGGTGAAGGGTCCGTGATTGCGGTTAGCCTACTCAGAGCGATTTCAACTGTGGTTAACCTTTTCTTGCGTGGGGGGTGTCCGAGGAGTTTGGCGGAGTTTGTTGCATCTGCTCCTCTTACGCCCCTTCTCAAGCCCGATAATGGGATCAGACCTATTGCAGTGGGTTCGATCTGGAGGAGAGTGGTCTCCAAGGTAGCGATGAAGGGGGTGGGGAAGGATATGGGCAAATATCTTGGTGACTTTCAGTTTGGGGTCGGGGTTCCAAACGGGGCTGAGGCGGTTCTTCATAGTGCGAACAGGCTCTTAAATGCGTACCACCGGGACGGGTCGTTGGCTATGCTTACCGTCGATTTCTCGAATGCCTTTAACCTTGTGGATAGAACTGCTCTTTTAAATGAGGTAAGGAAAATGTGCCCATCCATCTCTGCTTGGGTTGATTTTTTATACGGGCAACCAGCTAGGCTTTATGTGGGGAATGATTATATTTGGTCTTCCACGGGGGTTCAACAAGGGGATCTTTTAGGGCCTCTTCTTTTTGCCCTTGTTTTACACCCTCTTGTTCTCCGAATCAGAGATCGTTGTAAGCTTCTTTTTCACGCCTGGTACCTGGATGATGGGACCATTATTGGAGATGCTACTCAGGTTGCCAAGGCTTTAGACATCATTAGAGTGGAGGGCCCCTCCTTGGGCCTCCTTCTCAATATTAAAAAAACTGAAGTTTTTTGGCCTACATGCGACGGGGTGAAGATTCAGGAGGGTTTATTTCCGCGGGAGATTGGTAGGCCGGTGCATGGTGTGAAACTCTTGGGTGGTGCTGTCAGTAGAGATGGGCAGTTTATTAGTGGGTTGGCCCTCAAAAGAGCCAAATGTGCGGTTGAGCTGATGGGATGCCTCAAACGCCTTAAGGACCCTCAGAGCGAACTTCTTCTGCTTCGTTCGTGTATGGGGGTTGCTAAACTGCTGTTTGGGCTTAGAACGTGTCAGCCTTCTTATGTCGGGGAAGCCGTCTCTGTTTTTGACAAGGGGCTTCGGAATACGATCGAGGACATTGTTGTTTGTGGGGGTGCCTTTTTCGGGGACCTACAATGGAGGTTAGCTTCCCTCCCGACACGTTTTGGGGGGCTTGGGATTTGCTCAGCTGAGGATGCCTCTTCCTACGCATTTGTGGCTTCAAGGGCCCAATCTTGGGTTCTTCAAGACCACATCCTTCGCGAATGTGGGGGAGAGCTGTTGGACTCTGATTACAAGGGTGCGTTGGACAATCTGCATAGTTCTCTTCCCGATCTTGATCTTGGCGGTTTCTACATTAAAGACACCGCCCCCATTAAAGCTCAGAAAATTCTGGCGAATGCCTTATATGGCGAAATCGTCAAGACAGTTGAAGAGAAGTTTGCCTTTTCCCCTCGCCAGCGAGCCGTGTTTGAGTGCTTGCGAGCCCCCCATGCTCAGGATTTCCTGTCTGTTGTTCCCATCGAAGGTTTAGGGCAATGTATGTCGGCTGTGGAATACCGGGCTATCCTCAAGTACCGTTTAATGATACCCCTTTTCCCGGATGATGACCCGTGTCCTGTATGTTGGAAGTGTTGCTTGGATTCTTTTGGGGAGCATGCAGTACATTGCAAAGAATTACCGGGCTTTAAGTATCGACATGATTTAGTTCGAGATGTGCTGTATGATGTCCTTAAGCGAGCAGGGATCTCGGCAAAAAAGGAAGCTCCGGTGAACTTCTTGACTGATCCATTAGAAGGGAGATCTACGCTACGGCCCGCTGACATTCTTGTTTTTGGATGGGAAGGAGGGAAACACGCGTGTGTCGATTTGACAGGTGTGTCCCCCCTCGTTGGGCTAAGGGGCCACGGGTTTGTGGCGGGACAGGCGATAACCAAGGCAGAGGCGAGCAAAGTAGCTAAACACGAAAAAGCTTGCATCGAGAATCAGCACGTGTTCGTCCCGTTCGCTTTCGATACATTCGGCGCTCTCGCCCCTGACGCGATGCGGTTCCTAAAGCGGGTTCAACAGGTGGTAAGCAGTAACAACGCACATGTTAAGGGGCAGAATTTTGTGTTTAGCAGGGTAGGATTTGCTATTCAGAAAGGGGTAGCGGCGCAGCTTGTTGCTCGTCTACCTACCATTCGTTTGTAATCGTATTGGATAAAAAAGTGAAAAAAAAATAAAATAAAATAAAATTCGTTGACTAAAAAAAAAAAAAAAAATTTGTTGAATAAAACCTTGTACCGTTTTTGTTTGTATAGTTCGACTAAGAAAACCTGACTGTCTCACGTATCGTCTGTATTGCCTCCAAATCACAATACCATCAGTTATTGTTTTTTACAGAATAGAATTGATGCGTAGCATCACCACTCTAATGACTAATCTCATCTAGGCCCAATCAGTGAACAATGGTACAATAAAATTAGCGCATGATGTAACTGATCCATTATACAACCAAGTTTGTGGCCCAACAAATCATTTGCTAAGTTGATTATAGCCCAGATCTGTTAACCACACATAGCCCAAACATTTAGATACATAGAATATATATATATATATATATATATATATATATATATATATATATATATATATATATATATATATATATATATATAATTTACTTAGAAAAACAAAAAAACCATACTTGATCTTATTAAATTAAATCAAGTCTGCACTTCCACATCTCCTAACCCATTTAATTTTAACAAGATCGACTTAGTCAATAAGCTAATCCAATACCATCAAAACATGTCAATAACACTAAAATACCAACGCCCATTACACTCGGCCTTAATCACAAAATATTGCCTAAGAGGTACTTGTCATGATATACGAATTGCAAACACACAGTGACAAGTATTCTCCATAATCTACTATTGTATTTTGTTTGTGTCCGTATCACACATGTTTTTAACAATGGAATAATAACATGTTATCTCTATCTTGGGTTGTTTGGTGCTAGGTATTTAATTAAGTGGGGTTGACACACATGATACAACACAAATTGGGTTATGTTTGAAGAATTCAACCCGCCAACTTCACAAAATTTACATAATTACACCCCTGTAAAGATGCATGTATGGGTTACATATGTACGTTAGTATGCTTGTGAAAATACGATTTCACAAATATAAATTGACATTAGTTTATTTAACACTATATTTCTTTTTCAAATGGCGGTAGTGGACGGTGGTCGTAATCAAAATCACATGCATTTGCTTTCTCCAACACACAGAGAAGTCAAACAAGTCTTTGGTCGGCGGCAGGTGTAAATTCATATGAAATCATTAAATTAAATAACAACAAAATTTAAAAGTAAATAAGGACTTATTTTTTATAAAAAAACTACAAAAGTAACGAACATATTTATTATAAAAAAGAGTTAATTGCCATTTTAGTCCCTGTGGTTTGGGCTATTTTGTCAGTTTATTCCAAAGTTTTCATTTTTAACATCTGGATCCAAAAAGGTTTCATTGTTGCCATTTTGGTCCAACTAACTTAACTCCATCCATATCTGTTAAGTCTGTCAAAGCATTTTTGTCATTTCATTTTAAAGAAAAAGCAATAAAGAAAAAAAGGTTAATAAAAAGAAAATTGAAATCACAAAAATGTCATTGGCAGACTTAACAGATATGGATGGAGTTAAGTCAGTTGGACCAAAATGGCAACGATGAAACACTTTTGGATCCAGATGTTAAAAATGAAACCTTTGGACTAAACTAGCAAAACGGCTCAAACCACAGGGACTAAAATGGCAATTAACTCTATAAAAAAACTACAAAAGTAACGAATATCTAAAATAAAATGGTTGTGTACAGAATAACTGTAGTCCTCAAAGAAACATCTTTTATAAAAAAACTACAAACCTCACGTTTATAGATATACGAGTAAACTGTAATTTTACCCCTATGGTTTATGCCAATTGGCACTCTGACCCTCCCTAACGAAATAATTGCAATTTTATCCCCCAAAGTTTGGTGTTATGTCGCAAGTTTACCCCCTTGCGTTTGGTGTTATGTCGCAAGTTTACCCCCTTGCGTCAGTCAACGGTAGTTTGACCCTTATAGGTAAGGGTATTTTGGTAATCTTACCCTATATTTATTATTATTATTATTATTATTAGGGAAAATTACCAAAATGTTGGTTGACCAAGTGTCTTTGCAATTTTGTCACCTTCATGCGTCCTTGGAACGTCCTCACAGCCTCGGAAGCGTCCGCCTATCATGTTGAAGCGTCCGTCCTCTACAAATCAACACGTGTCCGATGTTGAAGTGTCCGCCTCAGTTTGCTAACGCGTCCGTGAAACATCGGAAGCGTCGACCAAAGACGCAGCCTTGTATATTTGTGCAAATACAGAATGATCAAATTTTTTTTATAACTTATAAACATTATAACATGGGATCCCTTATAACATACATGTTAACGGAGTCAAAATAAACATGTTATTTTTTTAACTTATAAATATGTTACAGAGTCAAAAAAAAATTTATATTAAACACTATTAAACATTAAACATAACATAATAAAAATAAAAACTAAAACAACAACACATAATATTCTAAAACCATATCCTAATAGCCTCCCACCCGACACATGTTTGAATTCATGTCCCTCTTCATGACAGTAGTTGATGAGGGCCACGTCCTTCTGATCATCCTCACCAAGGTCCGGCATTTCTGTCTCCACTTTCTTGAAATATCGATCAAACCTCCCACATTCCAACCGCAGGACACGGAACCTGGAGGATAATACGTCAACGGTCCGGTTGTGGTCCGGACCACGTAGTTGGGCGAAAATCTGTTGAACACGAACCCATAGCCCACCATGTCCTCATCGTGGAGGATCGGTCATGGCCTCCTCCCATGTTTCGCACAGAGCAATATCTTCAACATCAATCCACGAGTTGGCCATTTTCGGGTCGTTGACGGCGTCGGAGTTGTAGTGAAATGGCTGAGAAATGTTTGCAAACTTTGAAAACGGCGGGTGGTGATAAGTGATAAGTGAACGGGGTGAGGGGTTATATAGTGGGGTAAATGTGTGCAACGGTTAAAAAGTTAAACGGCTTTTGAGTTTCCTTTTTTTTCGTTAATTATTTAAGCTTCGGCCAAGCCTAGGGGGAGCGTCGGTCAAGCCTCGGGAGGCGTCGGCCAAGCCTCGGGGGAGCGTCGGTCAAGCCTCGGGGGAGCGTCGGTCAAGCCTCGGGAAGCGTCGGCCAAGCCTTGGAAGCGTCGGCCAAGCCTCGGAAGCGTACACAGGGACGCATCAAAAAAGTTTATGGTTATGATGCGTCGGTGACTGACGCATTTTGGTAACGGACGCTTCAATGTGTCGACGCTTCAACATCGGACACGCGTCAGCTTGAAAGGAAACGGACGCTTCAAAATAATAGTGGGACGCTTCCGAGGCTGTGAGGACGTTCCAAAGACGCAAGAAGGTGACAAAATTGCAAAGACACTTGGTCAACCAACATTTTGGTAATTTTCCCTTATTTTTATTATTATTATTATTATTTATAAAATCAAATTATCATCATCATCTTCAAATTATCATCATCATCTTCAAGCAACAGATCTGACCTCTCCTCCACCACTAGCCGCCGCTCCTCCCCCACCGCAACCACCCACCCCCTTCTTCCTTCAACCCACAAGAACAGATCTGAGTGTGAGCGTGTGTTTGTTTGCAGTTCCTAGGGAGAGAGAATGAAAGATTACGATGAAAGCAACGGAACGGAAACACAAAATACTTCTAGCAGTGGACTCTGCGTACTCGTCGTATTTTTTATCAAGAAAATTAGGATCAGAAGGAACGATCGTTATTATTCGGCCATTGTTGTTCATATCCCTCCGGGAAATCTGCCAATGTCCCCTGACAACAACAAAAGAAAATGTGAGTTTGACTTCAAAGTCAAGAGGTTTAAAAGGTTGGTGTACCTAAAACTTGCTGGAATGTCTCCTAATTTGAACATAGGGGGTGGTGCTGTATACCCTGGCCTAAATTGCTGCAGTTAGTGTTAGAGCTTATGAGATCGTTGGTACTTGTGCTGGATTAGTTTAGATAGTAGTTTGTATGTATTTTGAATGTTTAGGGGCTTATTTTGTAATTGTCTAGAAGTTGTGATCCTGACTTGGTGTAGTTAAGATTCCAGCAAATTTATAAATTTGCTGGCAAGTCAGGAGTCTACTATAAATACCCCAAGCATTGTAACCTAGCCAAGCTTTTGGCTCTTGGTTGAATCAAGTGTTGTTTACATTCATATCCATATTGTGTGCTTAAATCTGATATCCAAGGTTGTTCATTGCTATATCTTATTGTTTGGATTCAATACAACACTAGTTGTATTCATCAATCCATTAGCTTCATCTTCATTCTTGATCTTTCTTGACTTTTCATAAGTTCAAGCACTTAATCAATAGGTGTTTTGGACTAAAACAACCAACCACTGTGATCCGGATACGTTTTGGGATCTACAGTTAGACATATATTTAAAAGAAGATTTTCATTCATTGAGTTTGTGCGTGATCGATTCCTTTTTAGTATGTCAATTTCCTTTGTCGTTTTGGTTTTGGGTCTGCAGAGGGTTGGGTGTGATTTGAGTTAAATGGACAGCGGCGAGAGAGAGAAGTAGTTGAGAGTGTTGGAGGGTGGTGGCTGGAGGTGGTTGAGGGTGGTGGTTGGAGGTGGCAGTGGTGGTTGTGGTGGTGAATGGCGGTGGCAGTGGTGACAGGGGGTAATATTACAGAATAGAACAAAACACAGGGGGTAATATGAAAGGGTCTTATAGTCATTTTACATTCCAGTTAACAGATCTGTTAACTTATTTGACGCAAGGGGGTAAACTTGCGAAATAACACCAAACGTGGGGGGGGGGGGTAAAATTGCAATTATTTCGTTAGGGGGGTCAGGGTGCCAATTGGCCTAAACCCCAAGGGTTAAAATTGCAGTTTACTCTCTCTCTCTCTCTCTCTCTCTCTCTCTCTATATATATATATATATATATATATATATATATATATATATATATATATATATATATATATATATATATATATATATATATATATATTGAATGGCCAACAAATCAATCCCGAGCACTCTCGAGGCACCCACTGGACAAACGGAGTACTCCGAGAGTAACCTGAGTCGTCCACCACCAATTCCGGGGAAAACCCGGTAACCCTCCCGCCCGTAGGCATGACGGTAAATTACCGATAAAACCCGTTTGGCTCAAGGATCGAACCCAGGTTATATTTTTGTAGATATATATTTTTAACTGTGATATATAAAATATTGTGTAACAGAATAATCGTATTTATGAAGGGAGCTTTACTTGGGCCAGTGGTGTCCGGCTACTCCTGTTTTTCACTTAAAAGTGTAAATTTTACCTAAAATTTCTGAGAAATTTTACATAGGCCCCCTCTGATATTTCTGAAAACTAAGTTTAAGATCCGTCATTTGCTATAGTTCAAAGAATACCCTGATAGGTAGATGTTCTCCTCACATACTTAAATCTAAGTCATTGTCGGGGTTTTCAAAATATATTATAGTAAACATTTATGACAACCTTATGTTTTTTGAACCGCTAACAAAATCAAATGCAGTTCTTAAAGGAACAACTCGATAGTTAGATGTTCTGCCCACATACTAAAATCTGAATTATTGTTGAGGGTTTCAAAATATATTATAATATACACTAGGTTATAACCCCGTGTATTACACGGGTTTAATAAATAAAATATCAAATAGTTAATAACGAAGATTTAACAATTATAAAACGATATTTTAAGACACTTTTTTGATTTCCGAACAAAATTATGTTTTATGTATGATCAAAACTTGTGATGTTTGTGAAGTTTATAAATATGAAAGCTTTTGAACCATCGATTAGAAGACAAACTGTATCATCGACTTTCTCACTACGTGAACCCAAGTTTTATTTAAATAACAGTGGTATTAATTTATTAGTTCTAAAAATATTGTTGAAATGTTTAGATTAGGCATAGAGCAATTAGCCAATTAGATAAACTTATAGCTACAAAATGGTATTAAATTAATTAGATAAGTATAAATTATCGGTAATTATTAAGTTATATAACTTTAGAATTTAAATATGTGGACTTGAGTTGCATCTTAAAAGAATGGTAGTTTTTGGATAAATTTATTAGTATGATAAATGTAGTTATTTTCTTCTTGTATTTTAAATATATTAAATAAATAAATTATTTGTTAAGCAAGAAAATCGTTCCCTCTCTCGTTATGAAAATGCTCGATATTTGTTTCAATTATTAAGATATAACTTCTAACCTAATAATTAATATAAATAAGAAAATCATTCCTTCCACCCTCATTACCAAAATGCTCGATATTTGTTTCAATTATTAAGAAATAATTTCTAACCTAGTAATTAATATAAATAAATAATAAGATAATTTATGAAACTTTATCCGTAATTTCTTAAATGTTTGAAACAAAGATTAAATTTAATAATTTAAACTAAATAATAATTATCTTATTACTTGTTGATGGTCTAATTAGTTTAAATATTATTTTGTAGTTATAAGTTTATCAATATTGGCTAATTGCTATATGCCTAATCTAATCATACATAAAACAAAATTTTGTTCGGATATCAGAAAAGTGTTTTAAAATATCGTTTTATAATTGTTAAATCTTCGTTATTAACTATTTGATATTTTATTTACCTAACTCATATAATACACGGGGTTATAACCTAGTTACAGATATAATAATCATTGAGTACCAAGTTTATTTTTATTTAGGGTAAACTGTTTTTTTCAAAGTTTTGTGATAGTTTTCTTTTAAAAGGAAAGTTTAGTATTTTATTTATTTATTTTGCAAAATAGTCCCAATTAATTAAATAAAAACAATAATAGATAAATGAGAATTCATATATGATTTACAATAAAAACAATTGAACAATAATAGATAAATGAGATATCATATGTGATTTATAATAAATAAATTTGAATGAAGAATCTTACAGATATATGTGTGGGAAATTTTGTTCGGATATCAGAAAAGTGTTTTAAAATATCGTTTTATAATTGTTAAATCTTCGTTATTAACTATTTGATATTTTATTTACCTAACCCGTGTAATACACGGGGTATAACCTAGTTACAGATATAATAATCATTGAGTACCAAGTTTATTTTTATTTAGGATAAACTGTTTTTTTTTTCAAAGTTTTGTGATAGTTTTCTTTTAAAAGGAAAGTTTAGTATTTTATTTATTTATTTTGCAAAATAGTCCCAATTAATTAAACAAAAACAATAATAGATTGTCACACCTCAACCAATGGCGGAAACATCGGAATGAGACGAAGTGTGAAGATTGCTAGAGACATCATAACGCTATTTGTGACAATATTTAATAAACCGATTTCATCTCAATATTCATTTGTCAACATTACAAAGAAATCAAATAACATCAAGTTCAAGGGAGATACAATACAAGATAATCAAAAATTGATACAACGATTAAACCTAACGTCTATATGTGTATCTAGGCATCAACGCTACTTCATTTCATAGCATCATCATCCTCAACCTGTAACATGTTTAAAATAAAGTTCAATGCAAAAGCAAAGGCGAGTATACAAGTTTGGTACATACGTATCAAAAGATAAGTTTAAATAATTCCATGTGGCAAGCTCTTGATACGAGATAAACAACAAAATTGGCATGTGTCAAACATATCAAACCAATAATGAAACGGAATATGCTCCTGACATAACCACAAGTCTACGGGTGGGTCGTTAATCCTATAGCGCTACATATGTCATGGTTTGGCTCGTACGAAGTTAATGATAAGTCTAACACATAATGCCCTCAACCCAAGTTTAAAGTATCAAGTATCAAGTAATCAAATAAGCATGCGCGTAATAGGAATGTTTATGTATTATGATAAAGTTTGTGTGTAAGTTTGTAAATAACATGTTACACCCCAAAAAGTGGTAAACGAAAAAGGGGTTCAAGTATACTCACAATATTGCATATGCTTTCCGATTATCCAATGTGACGAAGTTGATGAGGTTGGAAGGTTGAATGCGTAAGGGTTAAAGTTCAAGTATGTTTAGAGTCGAGATTCGGAATAAAACAATATGAAAATAACATATGAGAATAACATGTGAAAATAATCATCTAATACATATGATACTTGTTTTTGACACTATGTACTCCAAGGAGTTTATATGGTTTCATGAAACAAGGTTCCATTAGAATCGTAACAAGTTATCATACTATAGGATGATACAATCTAGTACGTGGACATATGAACACTAGTTCACCATCTAAGATTCGATTATTTGGATTAGGTGTTTATGTATTACATATATTATATACATATTATTAAGTCCAATAGTTCAAGCATGAGGTAGAAGATTAACACCTTCATTAAGTACCTCTAATGTCATAGAAATCATGTAGGAGGTAGAAAGAACAAGCTTCCATTTAGGTACCTCTTAAGTGTTCACCACTACACTTGATGTAAAAACAACCAAGGAGGGTCATGAACTAATAACATTACAAGAATAAGAATCAACTATACTATGAGAAATCATCAAGGCATGTGGGGATTCTATGTTGGGCAACCCAAGTTGACCCATAATCTCACCTTCATCAAGCTTGAAGCTTGAACATGACTTGTGGGTTAAAAACCCTAATTAAAACAGAAAATATGTGAGGTTTACACCTCTGATTTCACATTTCTCAGCCTTGTTTTTAAGCCTGACCAACCATAAGATAGGTTGTAAGCATTAGGACATAGGTGTGAGATGAGTTAGACTCAAGTTTGATAAGTTTAAACAAGTTTTGAAAGAGTTTAAAACATAACAGAAAGTTTGTGGACACTTTTAGGGCAATTCCAGGTCTGATTTCTCCAAGGAGAGATCAAGGAATCAAACCCAATGATTATCCAAGCAAGTAGGAAGAAGAATCAAGTGATTTGGTTGAGTTTTGAGCAAGTTATGCTCACTTTTGTAAAGAGGTATGAATCTGCCCGAATTTCTGATTTGCAAGAGTTTTGAGAGTGATTTAGGAGAGATTAGAGAGTGTTTGTAAAGTGTTTTGAGCTTGGAGGAGGTGGGTATTTATAGGGGAAGGAGTTAGGGTTGATTAGAGGTGTTTAATGGAGGTTTAGAGGTGATTGGAGGAGAAGAAATGTTGGGATTTCGTGCAAATTCGCAAGCTGTTTGAAAATCTGCCCGCCAGACACCCTTACGGCCCGTAAGGGATGAGGCTTACGGTCCGTAAGACTTTGTCAGGGACAAAATCTTTATTTCTTTGATTTTAATGATTTGCAACATGTCTAGATGTTATATATTAAGTATTTTATGATCATTTTAGGGTATTTAGGCATACTTAACATGTACTAAAGGTAACACAAGTATCAAATGAATAAGATTAAGTATAAGACTCGTATGTAAGTATCGCACGAAGCATGTATGTTACGTATTAGTAGGTTTATTACACGTTTGCAAGTGTCACGGATATGTAACTAATTGTTTCACAATTAAACGTATGATTATGTATAAAGTAGGTATAACATGCAATTAACAAAGTACGAGTTTCATTTATGAATCAAGTCCCGTATTTTACATTTGCTTAAGAAGAAAGGATGATTACGAGAATGCAAGTTTTCCAAAAATACGATTTTAAGCAATGGTTTCTAAATATAGTAAGTATGAAAACGCAGGGCGTTACATAGATAAATGAGAATTCATATATGATTTACAATAAAAACAATTGAACAATAATAGATAAATGATATATCATATGTGTTTTATAATAAATAAATTTGAATGAAGAATCTTACAGATATATATGTGTGGGGATAATATTATTAAAATACATAATAATATACTTAAGATAGATTGTAATGAGAATATAGTATTAGTAATTTGAATATATCTTAAAATCATAAAGAGGCGTATACATATTTGAATTTAAAACTTGGATGGAAATCGTTTTTTGTTATATATATTAAATTTAATAATTTAAATTAAATAATAATTATTTACAGCTAAGTAATAGTAGATGGTCTAGAATAATGACAAATATCCTTTTATTGGTTTCTTTTATTATAGAGTACTAGCACTAAGACCCGTGTGCAAACACGGGTCATTTCTTAGAAAACCATGCATAGCCCATATTGACATAGAGTAAAAAAATAATTAGTCCAGACTTATAAAATAGATATACACTAATGGTCGATAGGTTTATTCAACAGTAATTCCATTATGTTGATAGCAAACTAATGTTGTCTATTAACTGTTAAAAACTTCAGTTGCTTTCCAACAGACTTTCCTAAAAAATGTTATCCATTATCTCCAACAGAGCTTACCAGATGGATAGCTTAAAGTGAAACCACTGTTTTCAAAACCATCTGAGATACTATATTTTATTAACTTTAGATCGAAGACAATTCTTGCAATAAGAATGAGAAATATACGGTACTTGTAATTTAAATACAAATAAAGTTAAAACCAATTTTTGCAAATAAAGTTGACCAATACCATTGATGATTGCTTAAAGTGAAACCACTGTTTTCAAAAAGTCTGTTTGACCAAAGTCAAACCACTGTTGGCAAAACTATGATTCTTAGTGGTTCAAAATCTGTTTGACTTTTGGTCAACATCTGTTTAACTGTTGGTCAACATCTGTTTGATTTTTGGTCAACAACTGTTTGACTTTTGGTAAACATCTGTTAGACTTTTGGTCAACATCTCATTTAGAATTCAACAGAGAGTAAAAAAAAAATAATTAGTGCAGACTTATAAAATTGATATGCACTAATGGTCAATAGGTTTATTCAACATCAATTCCATTATGTTGATAGCAAACCACTGTTGTCTATTAATTGTTAAAAACTTTTGTTGCTTTCAAACAGACTTTCCTAAAAACTGTCATCAATTATCTCCAACAGAACTTGCCAGATGCATAGATAGTAAGTATCAGATGTTAGAAAACCATGCATAAAACAGATTGATAGATATTGTACCAAAACGTGTTATCTATTATAAGTAAAAGACAACTATAAATATGCATTGATGCGTGTGTAGTGTAATATAATTTAAATATATAATTAAGCCCTTTTTACACCTTTAGCCAAGTTTTAAATTTATAAAACACGATATTCACTAACACTAAACACACATATGGGCAAGTGCACCCATCGCGGACGTAGTATAGTGTTGGTAAGATACCGAGGTCGTCCAAGGACACAAGAGCTTTTAGTACCGGTTTATCCTCAACGTCTAATCAAATCAAAAGTTAGAAAAAATGTTTTTAAACTAAGAAAATAAAAACTAAGTAAATGCTGAAAAATAAAATAAAAATAAAAACAGATAGACAAGATGAATCACTTGGATCCAACTCGTGTATTAGTATAACCTTTGATTATTTTCGCACTTGTTTAAGAGATTATCTTAGTTATTGTAGTAGGCCCCTCTTTTGAAGGCGACGTTACCCTCAACCCAGTAGTTTGAGTCAGCAAGGATACAATCCTAAAAGGGTTGGATTATTGGAAGATAATGAATTAAGTTATTAATGCAAATTGTGGTAGGCCCCGCTTTTGGCGGTGACGTTACCCTCGGCTAAGTAGTCTGAGTCAGCAGGGATACAGTCCTAAATAGCCGGGTTATAGTATTAATAGTAGTTAACTTATGAGGGGGTCAAAGAGTTTGGATCCCCGCCATCCAATACCTATGGGCATTGAAGGAGATCCTACTAAATTTGACCCAGGTCCCTTGCAGGACCTCTAAACGCTGAACAAGGGCAAGACCCTTACCAAACCGTTCCCTTAACCCCTGATCAGGTAGCCAACATACCTCCATATAGACCGTGGAGATATGAATGGTGAAAATCTTTTATTTTATATAGACAGTAAAATAATGCAAAGACACCACGGACAAACGATAAGGAAAGATCACCTTCAACATAAGCAACTAGTTATTAAAGTCATTAATACAAAACCAAATAAAAAGTGCAAAAGATTAAAAATAAAAAGTATTATACTAAACACTTGTCTTCACCAAGTGATGTAAGAGACTTAGGCAAACATGGCCTTGATTGTCAAGAACTCTTACTATCAATCTTGGATCCCGAGACGACTCACACACTCTACGATGGATAATGGATGATGGTGGTGGATGATGGTGTTATGGTGGTGGTGGGTGGTGGATGAAGTGTGAGAGAGGTGGTGTGCCAAGGGATGGATTGGAATGAAACCAAGCACTCCTATTTATAGGCTCAACAGAAGGTTGGGCACGGCCCCGTGTCCGCTGGACACGCCCTCGTGCCCGTCTGACACTCTCTCTCTTCATTAATTGTAATGCGCAATTACAATTAATGCGCCTGCTGTACTTTCGCCACGCCCCCGTGCTCACTGGACACGGCCCCGTGGTGGGCAATAGAAGCTTCTATAGGTTTGTCTTTTCTGCTGCTTCTTGGGCACGGCCCCGTGCTGGCTGAGCACGGGGCGTGTTCAGGCTTCTGTTTTCTCTTCTTTGCTTGGGAAGATGCCGTTGAGGGTTCGGGCAGTCTACTTTTATTCCTTTTCTTGTATTTTTGTTAGAATTAGCTGTCTTTTTGCTTCTTTTGTGAATTTGAGCTCATTTCATCCTGAAAATACAAAAGGAAGACAAAAACACTCTTTTTCCAACATTAGTACTTAAAAAGGGTTAGTTTTATGCCTTAATTGATGTCATTTATATGTTGCATTTTACACACATCAAATACCCCCAGACTTGAACTTTTGCTTGTCCTCAAGCAAAACTCTTTAAATGTGGCTTACACTCCCAAATGGAATGGGTAGAAGAGAAGGTTTTTGGCTTGTCATAGAGTGTCGGGAATCCAAGATCTTTTTGGGTTTTATTTTTATTTATTTACAATCTTATTCGTTATGATTTATTTAGAACGCTTCATAGGATAAATTACTTATTTGGGCATAACATGCCTTTTTAAAATTTCATTTATATACAAGTTCACATACCTCACGGGAGAAATCACTCAACACTCGGCCGAAGGTGTATTTTTTTAGTGAATCACTCGAGAGCGGCATGGAACTTACGCCTTCCATAGGCTTGCCAAGCAATCAATCCTCCTCCTTTTTAACTTTTATACCTTTGTAAAATATCAAGAGGACTTTTTGGGTGAAGGGTTAGGCTTGGGCTAAAGGTAGGTGGTTGGGTTAGTGGTTAGTAAAAGGGCGAAAAGCGTAAAAAGCGTCGGTTTTCGTAACACACTTTGTTTTTAGTGACTTTTTATTTTGAAGTATTTCTTCAAACAAGCTTTTGTTTGCATACCTTGTTTGTTTTTAACTTCATCATCATCATTTTTTTTTTGTTTTTTTAGTCAACATAAAAGAACGAGCTTGCGAAAAACCGAGCTTGTTACTAAAATAAAGGGTGAAAATTAAAAAGGGTTTTTGGTGGGTAAAAAGGGTTTAGGGTAAAGAAACAAAAGGTTTAGGCTCAAAGGGGTTAACTAGAGGGATTTTGGGTAGGTGGTAAAAAAAATGAAAAATAATGGTGTAGAAAGAAAAAATGGTTAGTCCTAATGCCTCCATCATTTACCTACTTGGGTTTAAGTTGGTAAGGACCGGGAATGAATCGTCGTGGCAAGTTCTAGAGTTGTAAGAACCAAGCGGCTATTCACACAAGAAACGAAAAATGAGCATTAGTCTAAAGATGTAAATTTGTATGCTCAATAAAGGCTCAAAACTCACTTTTGTGGGAATGGGTTTTTAATGTGATCAAGTATATATAATCAAATTTTAACTAGACTTGTTATGCCGTTTCATAATTTTCTTATGTTGGTTCTTGTTATCACGACGCTCTCGGTTGTAAATTTTAAAAAAAATATAACCTTATTAATCTTGTGATTCCTAACTTAAACTTTAGACAAGTAAAAAAATAAAATTTTTTGTAAAAAAATTTGGGGTGTTTAGCGGTTCCAATAGAGTTTTGTGTAAGGCTTGTTGTTAGGACTTGCAAAGTTTCAAAGTGTTAGCTTCCCCCCACACTTAAATTACACATTGTCCTCAATGTGTCCCAAAAATAAATTTTTAGGTTGATTGGATGTGCAATGTGGTGTTAAAAAGCAAAGATTTATGTTACTGGCCGTCTGGACACGGCCCCGTGTTCAGGTGCCAGTAACAGAAATTAAAGAAATGAGACAGAAGCCTGGACACGGGGGCGTGTCTGGTGAACACGACCCGTGTCCAGTTACCTGAACTGGGCGATTTTTCTGCAGGTGGTTCAGCACGGGGCCGTGTTGGTTGAGCACGGCCCGTGTTGAGCCTTCTGTAATGGAGATTTGTGTCGGGTTGCTTCGTTCTTTGTGCATGGGGCCATTTTTCTCGTTCCCTTTTTCATCCATTACCACCATGAGTGTGTTTTATTTATTATAAACCATCAAACCTTAGAAACCATCAATTCATTGCAAACATAGAGAGATATTACATAAAAACTAAAGATGAAAATACATAAATATTAAACCATGGAGTTCTAGCCCTATGTCTTATTTTAATTAGCAAAATTTCCAAGAAGCTACTAATCTTGGTTAGATAAGGCTTTTTGAAACTCCTTCTTCCGGGTGTGGCCCTCCTCACATGTCGGCGAGCCACTCCTCTACCTCCCTTGGAAGAAGAAAGGAAGGCTCATTTGCATTAGTTTGAGGAGTTTCGATTTCCGCTGGAATCTCTTGTGGGTGTTCCATGGGAGGTTCTGCTGGGAAGTCTTCCCACCCGGTAGGGTTGTTAACCCCGAGTGCCAAGTTCCAATCCTGTTGTGGAAGGACTGGTTCCATCGGGGGTGCTACAAGAATATTTAACCTCTGGTGCAAGAGGTTAATTTCTTGGAAGCTGCTTTCGAGCCCCACCGTAAGATCGTTAATACGGTCAATTAGGACCTCCTCTACTGACGTCATTTCATCGAGAGCCTCCCTTAATGCTATCACATAGTGCACAAGCGTAGCTTCAACGGAGGGCCTCCTTCCTCTTCGACTGTTTGATGAATGAACGGATGATGTTTCGCTGTTTTTGTAACGCCCTGCGTTTTCAAACTTCCTACATTTAGAAACCTTACGTGAAATTCTAACTTTGGAAATCTTGTGTTCTTATAACCATTCTTTCATTGTAATCGTTGTAAAATACGGAACTTGCTTCGTAAATAAAACTTGTACATTACACTTTTTACCTAGTTAAATCATGTTTTATTTCATATTTCACCTTGTTACAAGTTAGGGGAAACATTGTTGCACATTATTACACAACTTAACTAACAAAATTACTCATTATAATGTTTTAAAAAAATAAAAAAGTAAAGAAATATGGCAGCCCCAATTCAGCAAAATTCAGCCCATATAGTTGTGTTTTGTGGGCTAGTTTCAAGGGGTAACCCCTTCTAAACACTTCCAAAGCCCAACCCATTGAAACCCTAATCCTTCCCCCTATAAATACCCCTTATAACCAGCCTCCCTACCACTTTTACAACCCTAAAAACTCACAAAACATCCACCAAACCGTAGCTGAAAGCAAGGGTTCGAGTAGATTGACACCCCTTCACGAAAATGAGCATAACTCACTCAATTCTTATCCGATTCACTCGATTCTTTTTCCTACTTGCTTGTATAATCATGGGGTTCGATTCCTAGACTTCTCCTTGGAGAAATCAGACCTGGAAATGCCCCGAAATAGTCCATAAACTTTCTGTTTGTTTTTATGTTCATCAAAAACTTGTTTAAACCTATGCAACTTGTGTCCAACACATCTCATACCTATGTCCTAATGCTTACAACTTATCCCATGGTTGGTTAAGCTTAAAAACAAGGTTGAGACATTTAAAATCAGAGGATTAAACCTCATAAACTTGGTGTTTTGTTTAGGGTTTTTAACCCACAAGTCATGTCAAACTTTGTCTTTGATACATGAGTGATTATGGAACAACTTGGGTTGTCCAAACATACAATCCTCACATGATTTGATGATTTCTCTTAGTTAGTATGTATATTTCTTATTCTTTATTGTATGTTCATGACCCTCCTTGGTTGTTTTTTTTACATCAAGTGTAGTGGTGAACACATAGAGGTGCCTAAATGGAAGACTTGATCTTCCTACCTCCTACATGACTTCTATGACATTTAGAGGTACCAAAATGAAGATTTTTATCTTCTACCTCATGCTTGAACTATTGGACATATATTATATAACCTAAATATATTATTCGAATAATCGAATCTTTGATGATGAACTAGTGTTCATATGTCGGGGTACTAGATTACATCATCCTAGACTATGATAACTTGTCACGATTCTAATGGAACCTTGTTCCATGAAAACATCTAAACTCCTTCGAGTTTCCTAGTGTCAAGAACAAGCATCATATGTACTAAATGATTATTTTCCATGTTATTCTCATATCTTATTTTTATGTTGTTTTAGACACCGAATCTCGACTCTAAACATACTTGAACTTTATCCCTTATACATTCGGACTCTAAATCTCTACTCGTCAACAATTGGATAATCGGAAAACATATGCAAACTTTGTGAGTATACTCGTATTTCCCCCTTTTTACTTTTACCACTTTTGGGGTGTAACATGTTTACCTATTAACTTACACATGAACACTTTGTTAAACACATGAACGTTCCTATAACATGCTTGTATACGTGATGACTTGATACTTTAAACTTGGGTTATTCTTATGTGTTGAACTTATCATTAACTTCGTACGAGCCAAACCTTGACATATGTAGCGCTATAGGATTAACGACCCGCCCGTAAACTTGAGGTTATGTCTTGAGCATATTGCGTTTTCTTGGTTTGATATGTTAGACACATGCTATATTTAAGGTTTATCTTGAATCATATGCTTGCCATGAGGAATTGTTCACACTTTTATCTTATGCTATGTATGTACCAAACTTGTATACTCGCCTTTGCTTTTGCATTGAATTATTTTAAACATGTTACAGGTTGATGAGGACGATGCTAAGAAAAGAAGTAGCGTTGATGCCTAGATACACATATAGACGTTAGGGTTTAATATGTTGTATCAAATTTTGTTATGTTATCATGTTGTTATGTTAAACTTGTTGTATTTGAATTTCTTGTAATGTTGACTATTTGAAGTTGTGAAATGAAATGAAATTTGGAATTTCTAAATATTGTCACAAATAGCGTTATGATGTCTCTAGCAATCTTCACACTTCGTCTCATCCCGATGTTTCCGCCATTGGTTGGGGTGTGACAGTTTTCACTCGACATTCTACGAAAAATAAACCGAAAAACAGTTTATTTGATGAAACAATATCTGGACACGGCCCCGTGCTCATTGAGCACGGCCCCGTGTTCATCTTTCTGCAGAATTTTGAAGCAAGGAATCTTGAAGTTTTAAGTTATTTTCTGAACATATGTAGGCTTTTTGGATATTAATAACTTTAAACAATGTTACACAACATGTTTTTACCAAGATTCCTAGAACAAAACTCATTGCTTCCTACCACAAAAGTTGAAGAATTCAAACTTTTAATGGTAGTTCTTGGAGAAAGATGAAAAAGAAGGAAATGGCTAGAAGAGGAAAGGACAAGATGGGTTGTTGGAACCTTCTTTTAGACTTACCTAGGATAGTTTGAGAGAAGATTCCTTCAAATCTCTGTCCCAAGTTGGTCCAAATGTGCAGAATTCTTGGTTGCATTTATAGAAAACGACAGCATCCTGGACACGGCCCCGTGCCCGTTGGACACGGCCCCGTGTGCAGGTGAAATTCTGACACAGTTTGTCCGTATTCTCACGTACTGATCAGAAGGGAATCTTTTGGTGAACACGGGGGCGTGTTGGCTGGACACGGCCCCGTGTCGAGGGATCTTTTATGAAGTTGTCTAGTCTTTTAAGGAGTTTATCTGTATCGGGTGGCTCTTGATTGGTAGGAACAACCCCAAAGTGCCTAAGATACCTTAATTGTCCTATACTAAGGCGAGAACGCAGAGGTTGTCGGTGAGGGTAATTCCTATTTTTTTTCTAGGTGGACAAGTCCAACCCTTTCCCGGGCTCTCGTTAAAGAAGGTGTATGCCGAATCGCTCAGGTCTATGTATGCACCGAACGAAGTTGATGGAGAGTCCTTCACGGCACAATCGACACAGGGACGACTATCGTCCAAGTCTTTTCTAGGTATGAAGGTATTTTCGGGAGCAACGAGGTTGTCGGAATGCGGTCCCAACATTTCCTTATGGTCATCGTCTTGGGGCGGATCAATAAAATCCTTCCTAAGTTCTTTTGACCAATTTAGAATTAGTTCTTCTAGTTAAAATAACTCGTCAAGGAGCATTTCTCCTAGAATATCTGGTTAGGCGCATTCGAGGGAGAGATAGTGCTTATTTTTACTTTCGCCCCTCTTAAGGTTATAAGGAATTGGTGGGTCTATATATGGGGGCCTGTAATTTAGAAAATAACATTTTAATTCTTCATGTTCGCCTCCACATAAATGACACCACATACCATAAGAGTGCCAAAAGTAAAAAGAATTACTATCACTCATGTTTGTGTCAGAAATTACCAACCGCCGGGATCTAACGGTTCTATTTTCAGTAAGAGAATCTTGGGCACGGGGGCGTGTTGAGTGGACACGGCCCCGTGTTCAGCTTACTGTCTGACTTAAAACAGGATTGCCAGTTCCAATGATTGAGCACGGGGGCGTGTTCAGCGGGCACGGCCCGTGCTGAGCTCCGCAGAAGCTGAAAAACTAAGAAAATCCTAAAAAATTAAAAAGAAAAATAAAAGTATGATTAGGCCGTTGATTCCTAACTTTCTTAAAATCCTTGTGTCCCCGGCAACGGCGCCAAAAACTTGATGCGTGTGTAGTGTAATATAATTTAAATATATAATTAAGCCCTTTTTACACCTTTAGCCAAGTTTTAAATTTATAAAACACGATATTCACTAACACTAAACACACATATGGGCAAGTGCACCCATCGCGGACGTAGTATAGTGTTGGTAAGATACCGAGGTCGTCCAAGGACACAAGAGCTTTTAGTACCGGTTTATCCTCAACGCCTAATCAAATCAAAAGTTAGAAAAAATGTTTTTAAACTAAGAAAATAAAAACTAAGTAAATGCTGAAAAATAAAATAAAAATAAAAACAGATAGACAAGATGAATCACTTGGATCCGACTCGTGTATTAGTATAACCTTTGATTATATTCGCACTTTTGCACTTGTTTAAGAGATTATCTTAGTTATTGTAGTAGGCCCCTCTTTTGAAGGCGACGTTACCCTCAACCCAGTAGTTTGAGTCAGCAAGGATACAATCCTAAAGGGTTGGATTATTGGAAGATAATGAATTAAGTTATTAATGCAAATTGTGGTAGGCCCCGCTTTTGGCGGTGACGTTACCCTCGGCTAAATAGTCTGAGTCAGTAGGGATACAGTCCTAAATAGCCGGGTTATAGTATTAATAGTAGTTAACTTATGAGGGGGTCAAAGAGTTTGGATCCCCGCCATCCAATACCTATGGGCATTGAAGGAGATCCTACTAAATTTGACACAGGTCCCTTGCAGGACCTCTAAACGCTGAACAAGGGCAAGACCCATACCAAACCGTTCCCTTAACCCCCGATCAGGTAGCCAACATACCTCCATATAGACCGTGGAGATATGAATGGTGAAAATCTTTTATTTTATATAGACAGTAAAATAATGCCAAGACACCACGGACAAACGATAAGGAAAGATCACCTTCAACATAAGCAACTAGTTATTAAAGTCATTAATACAAAACCAAATAAAAAGTGTAAAAGATTAAAAATAAAAAGTATTATACTAAACACTTGTCTTCACCAAGTGATGTAAGAGACTTAGGCAAACATGGCCTTGATTGTCAAGAACTCTTACTATCAATCTTGGATCCCGAGACGACTCACACACTCTACGATGGACAATGGATGATGGTGGTGGATGATGGTGTTATGGTGGTGGTGGGTGGTGGATGAAGTGTGAGAAAGGTGGTGTGCCAAGGGATGGATTGGAATGAAACCAAGCACTCCTATTTATAGGCTCAACAGAAGGCTGGGCACGGCCCCGTGTCCGCTGGACACGCCCTCGTGCCCGTCTGACACTCTCTCTCTTCATTAATTGTAATTCGCAATTACAATTAACGCGCCTGCTGTACTTTCGCCACGCCCCCGTGCTCACTGGACACGGCCCCGTGGTGGGCAATAGAAGCTTCTATAGGTTTGTCTTTTCTGCTGCTTCTTGGGCACGGCCCCGTGCTGGCTGAGCACGGGGTGTGTTCAGGCTTCTGTTTTCTCTTCTTTGCTTGGGAAGATGCCGTTGAGGGTTTGGGCAGTCTACTTTTATTCCTTTTCTTGTATTTTTATTAGAATTAGCTGTCTTTTTGCTTCTTTTGTGAATTTGAGCTCATTTCATCCTGAAAATACAAAAGGAAGACAAAAACACTCTTTTTCCAACATTAGTACTTAAAAAGGGTTAGTTTTATGCCTTAATTGATGTCATTTATATGTTGCATTTTACATACATCAGCATCATCAGTTAATATAGAAAATAAATATGAGTATTTCCATTGTCCTATCTACAAAAAAAGTAGCACCCACCCATTGACAATGAAAGTTGTTTATAGACATAACTACATATAGAACATGTCTAAGAAGCAAAATTAGTACCACTGACGAACCAGATGTACAACCACAAACAATCATAACATGAAACTAAGAGGACTTAATCTTTGTCACGGTATGCATAACTTTTTTTAACTTCAGCAATTGAGTAGGCTTGTGAAACTCTAACGAAAGTTCATCACCAAAAACAATATTGCAAGATCTCGGATAGGAAGACCATCCAACAACAGCGTAGTTGAATCCAGTATTGGTTTTTTTGAGATGTTGTAAACAGTTCCTTGACTTCACATTTGAGATTCTGGATATTGATAGGCTTAGGATTATCAGTATGCAGATCCAACGTGGAAGATACATCTGATGGCAGATGCTAAAAACAGAAAATTGAATAGTGAATTTGATAAAATATTGATATATAACTGAAATATTGTTGAAATAACGAAACAAAACAAGGGCTGCAAAAGCTTACAAGTCTATCTTCAGCATGTATGGTGAAGTGTAACACTGATTCTGAAGTGGATGATACTAAACGAACCTTTCGAACTTTACATGTTCTATCAACAGCTTGGTTATCCTCTACAGTTGTCTTGCCACGAAGTTTGTGCATCTTATCCACATAAGTAAACTAATTTAGAATATAACAACTATAAATTCTTGAAATTTATAACTTTCTTTATCAACACAAACTATCTTCTCAAGTCAGCTTTGAAGTTTAAGACTCAATCATACAGAAGAATATCAATATATTGAGACAATAATAAAATAGACAATATAAAACTAATAAACGCTTACATTAGATACAACACTTGAAGAGGCAGAAATGTCACGAACAGGAAAATCTTTAGACTGCAGTTGAGGATCGTTAACATCATCAGCTATTTTTACAGAATGATCTTCAGGCTACAACAAAGTTTAAAAAAACCTTCTTATACTTATTATACAATAAAATATATGCGTAGAAAATTATAAATTTACGTGCAATCTTTGAATCAAATAGCCTATCATCAGCAAACTATTTTATATAAGAAGGATCATATATAAGAAACCATATTTTAAATCATAATAATATATAAATATTACATGTATATATATACATTAAAAATATCCTCAAAACTCGTAAACTGCTTAGAATTACCAACCGAAGCTCCAGTATCCTCATCATCCAAATCAACTTCCCCAGAATCCAGAAGCTGTTTGTGTTTAGCCTACAAAATGAGATCTCAAAAGATATTAGCATAATATAATAAAAGTTACTTATCACCGTCATGTTATCAAATAATCTATTTTATCATCAAAATTTTATACCGCAACCAATAAATCAAAACCATCATCTCCATAAACTGAATCATCCAAAACAACTACATCAGCTTTCTTGAAGGAAACCTCAGTTCCAGTCTCGGAATAGAAAACGGAAAGCTCAAACGTTTTAGATGCAATCATGGTGAAAACCAACCAAGATTCAACTGGTATGGGAACTTCTTCAATCAACTTTGACCATCCATCAGTAAATCCGCATCCATCAGTCCATTCTTTCATCATCACATTCCAAAACCTTTCACCAACATAGATAGTTGCCATCCCATACTCGTAATTTTTACCATAGAATTGTTTACAAAATTTGTCAGCAATTAGCTATAGAAGAAGCAAAGGAATATTTAGCGCAGACTTACAAATTTGATATGAACTAATGAGCAACAAAAGTTAAAATGAGAATTACTCAACATGGTTAGTCAACGGTAGTTACAGTATTTACACACAACCTAACCACTATTTGGCTATCAACTATTACATACCTTTGTTGCTATCCAACAGAGGTTTCCTAACAACTGTCATCCGTTATGTCCATCAGAGGTTACAACGTGGACAGATCTTAAATATCAGATGTTAGTCAACTGAGGTTAAAAGACTTAGTCAACAGAAGTTAAGATTATAAGGAAACAGACGTTAAAAGGGCAAACGGATGTTAGCAAGCTGTTGAGCTAGCATAAAATATTTAGAGTAAGTAACAAAATAATATATCGTTACTTACAGTCATGCCAACTTCAGGGCTAATATTTGCTGAAATGTAAGAGTTCTCATAGATTTTTTCTTTAAAGCATGAGACAACGAATGACAAACGTCCAATAGCTTTCACCAATATAGCATCTTTCGTTTTCAAACAACAATCTCTAACAAACTTTGTCCATCCATCCGTAAATATACAATGATCATCTATCTTCCTTACTCGTACTAACCATGATTTGTCACCATCAAGTAACTCTACAATTCGCCCATACGGGACCTCCTTGCCCCACATCTCTAGTCTGAAAATCAAGTGGTATATTCTGCAACAGTAGTTAAAAAATATGTTACATCAAAAATTAACGTAGAATCCTAATAGTAGAAGGAAAGTTAAAAAATATACCAAAAATATAAAATCATCTTCATTAAGAAATTGTAAAAAGGATAGTGTTTGATTGGATAGATTCATATCTGCAATAAACATTTTAAACTTACAAGTTATAAAAATGAACAGCATCCAACAAAAGTCATAGACAAACAAAATTATAAAATTGACATCACTAACACCCCTTAAAATAAATCAGCACTTAAAAAACAAAAGTACCAAATATTAACCGGCCTATTTGTATAATCACACACTTAAAGTATTATAAAAACAAAGCACAAAACGAAAATCATCATCTCTCACAACAATTAAGCAAATTAGCATTAAACAAAAATTATATAGTTGATTTATCAATCGTAATGTAGAAGACAACATCACGAAGATGCATGCACAAATTATCACAGAGAATGCTATCAGTAACTTCATTTAAGTTAATGCAGTACTTAATCGATAAAAATATATCGGATTACAACAACTATTATTTGCTTCAAGAGAGAATATGAAACGCCGTCAGTGACAAACACATACTCATAACATCAAATAATGATTAATCTAACATATATAATACAAACAATAAATTCAAAGAAACAATACTTGATTTTATAGCGTGTAATCTATATTATGCAATAGAACCTTGCCAATTTTGATAAGAAAGTTATTTGAGAAAACTTCCGAATATGTTTTCTGGAGCTTATATTCAATAATGGAGATGAAAAGTATATTAAATGGAGTTAATACAGATGTTACATTTACACTGGTTGGTTGAAATTAAGTTTTGTAAAATTTATATTTTACCCCTTTTACATTAAAACAGCCGCAATTTTTGCACAACTATAAACACTGTTTGACTAAAAATTTAAAATGTTAAATACGAAAAACTTTTCTATTAGTTTAATATATTTATATTTATATAATTAAAAATAGTTTTTAAATCCCGATATTAAAGACTATTATAAGTTAAATAAATAAACAATTACAAATGTTCTTTTATTGGTTTCTTTTATTATAGAGTATAGATTTAAGACACCTGAGGTAATCTTTTTTTTTCGAACGATCAACAAAACCAAATTTATTAACACCAAGGCTAGCAAGCAGCTAACCACAAAACGGAATACACCAACGAAAACAAACACCAAAAGAAAAACAACCTAAACCATCCTAAACAAAAAGGAAACATAATCAGCTCATAATAGATAGATCAAACTTGCATCAGCGATTCCAATTTAACACTTCGGTGTTTCATCCACTAAAAAACTCATAACCTAAAGTCCTTAATCTCTCCGATGGCCCCTGACATCTGAGGTAACCTAATTCTTCTATTATTTTCCTATCATATTTTGTTAAGAATAATTGTTCGCATCTAAATACCACCAAAATTTATATTTGCAAGGAATTGGACTTACATCACTTTAGTGGAAGCAACCACCATATCACTAGACCATTAGGTTATGGGTGCAAGTTATGACACCGTCATCTTAATTGAAATTGTTTCAATGTTTACAATTGTGTGCGTAAGTTATGACACTGTCATTGTAAGTTTAACTAGATATGAATGACAACACTTCCATCAATAATTTTTAGTTTTATTTTTTAATAGTTAACTACGTTAAATTTGTAACTTATTTTCAATATATATATAATTTTTCAAAAAAATAAAAATAAAGTGTAGGATAAATTATGAGGTGTGTAAGATAAATTACGAGTTGTGTAGGATATATATATATATATATATATATATATATATATATATATATATATAGAGAGAGAGAGAGAGAGAGAGAGAGAGAGAGAGAGAGCGAGGAAGGTTAACGTACATTACGCCTTAACGTACATCACGTACGACAGGTAATTACGCATGTTCATTTTAAAATCACGCACGTTATAACTCAAAAATCCAAAATCACGCATGTTGAAACACAATAATCACGCATATTGAAAACATTAATCACGCACGTTGTTGTACGTGAAGAACGTTAAGCCGTAATGTACGATATACTTTTTCTATATATATATATATATATTTCTTTCGCATCATTTATTATTATTTTTTACTAATTAATTAATTATTAATATTATTATCCTCCACACTAATTATTTTTTCTATATAAATCAAAATTTATCATACATATATCAAAATTTAACTTATATTTTATCTTATACAACTTATAATTTATCTTACACACCTCTTCATGACTTTGGGGTGGCACGCTTGTTCACATGCCGTGAGATCTTGTAATTGCCTCTCGGTTACAACTCCTTACTTCTAAATGTAGTATTATTTATATTTGTAATTTATCCCTTACTCCATTTAACCAACTTCCAAAGCAATAACTCACAAAATTTGATGTAGTATTATTTATCTTATCAATTTACACCAACTTTGATGTACCAAAATTTAAATGTAACAACTTTTAAAATTTAACGCTAGTGATAGATTAAAAGTAGTAATCGTAATTTAGTCAAAATATTACTTTTACCATAAAATGTAATAAAAGTATAAAAGTATTTATAGAACTGATAATTTCTTTAATTCAATCGTCTATAAACCTCTAAAACTAGATGTTCTTAAAGAATTTATCTTTGCCAATGAAACACCAATCTTATTTTTAAAAATATGAAAATTGAGGTATACTTACGATTTCTTTGACATATACATAGTAAAGGGTCATCTTATTCGCACACCTCTATATCTTATTTACATATCTTTTTCACTTTATTTCTCTCTTTATATATCTATGTATATATAGAGAAATATAGAGAGGAGTAGTGTGTGAATCAGGGTCGGACCTAGGTAGAGGGTTGAGTGAGCTGGTAGTGTATTTTATAGGGTAAATTCCCGATCGCACTTCATGAAAATTCGGTTAAACCCCTCACTTGCATCACTTGAAAATATTCATTGGGTCCATCACTTGTGTGAATATTAACACCCTTTTATATTATCATTAAATTTAATTAACTGCCATTAAATCCTAAAAGGTAAAACCACTAAAAGCGTAAATCTTTATTTCTAGAAAAAAAATATTAAAAATTACATTTAAAAACCCTCAAAAATATTAAAAATTACATTACATTAAAGAAGCATCAAAGTCTAAAACGAGTGATTTTAATAGTGATCGTGACATTTGGAGAATAACAGCTTGAATCACACTGGTAACCACAGTGTAGACCCCACTTTCACCTCCATTACTGAATCACCGGTGAACCTTCTCGAACACCACCCACCATCTATTTATACTCAACAACATTTCCCCCATTTCTCAGCAACAAAATTAACACGCTTTTTAAAAAAATCTCCACATGGGTCACTTTAAATCTATTTTATTATGCTTCTTGTTCGCCGGAATCTTGATTTCCCGATCAACTGCCGGCAGACCCATCCACGAGTCACTTAAAACAGAGCTACCGGAGTCACCTTCTTTAGCGCCGGTGGGGTCGCCGGTGGGTGAAAGTGATGAGCAGGCGGTGCATACGGAAAAGGGTCATCACTCGTCGGAGTCTGTTGCCGGCGGCGGAGTTATCATCGGCGGTCTCCTTACTGTTACTTTCGCGGCGGTTTATTGCTACATTCGGGTTACTCGGAGAAGGGACGACCAACACTGAATAATATTGAATATGTCACTACTATACAGTATACACAGGAAATTTGTATTTCTGAATCCAATTTTTTTGTTACTTTAATGAGTACAGTGTAGATAATAGATCATTATATACTCGGAATGAAAGTTATACAATTTATTGATTATATACTCGAAATGAAAGTTATACAATTTATTGGGTTTCTCTTAGTTTTATTGGGGTTTATTTTGAATAAGTGTATTGTAGTGATGGATATAATCAGATGATTATGTTGATTATGTTGGTAACACAATGATACTCCAGTAGCTTGTAAGGTCATCCAAATTTTTCGCTAAAAAAGTTATACAATTTATTTATTTAATTGATTTTGTTTTACTTACCAATGACAAGTTCGTTTTAGTTTGATGAGTTCAGTTCACGTACAAACAGGGTAATTTTGATCTTGTAGGATAATGTTGTAAAATGTTCTTATAGGGTAATTTTGATCTTATAGGATAATTTTGTAAAGTGTTCTTGTAGGGTAATTTTTAAACTTGCAGAGTAATTTTGATACACACTTTTAGAGTAATTATGATACTCTACAAAATTACCTTACAAGAAAATTATCTTACAAGATCAAAATTACGATACAAGATCATTTGTAGAAGAGAAAAATGCCCGGATAGTCCCTGTGGTTTGCTCCATTTTCACCTTTAGTCCCAAACTTTCTAAAATTACAGCTATAGTCCCCAACTTTTGTAATTTTGTTCACGGATAGTCTCTGACGCGGATAGGGGTTAGTTTTTTGTGTTAAGTGAATGTAAAATGACCTAATTACCCTTTATATAAAACAAAAATAGATTAAACACAATACGAAAATCAATTTAATATTTATTATTTCAAGTGGGCCCCACCCTAACCCCACTGATCTTCTTCATGATATCTCCCCACCACAATCCACCCACCCCGCCGTTCAGCCCTAACCTCTGCCGGCCTCCGCCATCCACCACCATGCCGACACCCCATGTCTCCTCCACACACCACCACTGCTAAAAACCCCACGATTCAACTTCATTCCGTCAACCACCACAACCTCCAAGACAACACCTCCTTCACCGCTACACGCACCATTCCGACCAACCATCTCCACTAACAACCACCACTACAACAACCCCCCATCGCCAATCATTGTTCACGTTCAAACCACCGTAATTGCACCAACAAACCACCACATCAAACCCCTAATTGCACCTGCAAACCACCGTAACAATCGCACAACCGATCTGAACACCCTAATTGCAGCAATTATGCGTAGGATTTTTCAAAAGATTGGTGAGTTGGTGAGTGGGGCAATGGATGGTGAGTTGGTGAGTTGTGTAGTAGCAGTTGCACCTGTGGTGGTTGATGTGGGTGCGTCTGTTAGAGCCAAGACTCCTGGTTCCGTTAGGCGAAGGTCTTTTAAGAGGACAAAACCAGATGTGGCTGCCTTCATAGGTGCATATCTAATATCTTCTAGAAACTTGATAAATTTCTCTTGGGCAGGGACAGCTCTAGCTGGGTTTGTCAAAATCTCAAATACCATCCACCTGTCAGATCCATAAATAACCAAATATAGTCAATTTTTAGTGTGCAGTTTTAAACATAAGCTTACCTTTCATCTATACGCACATTCACTCGGATTAAGTGGTGGTTGATTGGCTGAAGAGGCGAAGATTGGAGGCGGTAGGCGGTGGTGGTGGTGGTTCTCCGGTGGAGGGTAGTGGTGGGTGTAGTTGATGTTGGTGGGTATAGTGAACGAGAGAGAGAGAGAGAGAGAGATAGAGAGAGAGAGAGAGAGAGAGAGAGAAAGGAGGAATAGGTTTTTTTTTTTGAAAGGAGAGGAATAGGTTATAATAAACACGTAGGCCCCACCTGGATTAATATATTAATTAATAGGTTAGAACCCCGTGTATTAAACGGGTTAAATAAATGTAATTTATATACTAAATACTAAATCATAAAACAATATATCTTTAAAAGTCTTGTTTATTACACGGTTGAATAAATGTAATTTATATATTAAATTATAAAAAAGTTATATCCTTAAGAAACTCATGTATTATACAGGTTGAATAAATTTATATAAAATAAAAAATTAATAAACTTAATAAATAAACCGAAAGTTAATAACAAACCCGATCGTGAAATCAAAATGATGACCAGTTTGATCGGTTTAACGGTTTTAAATCAAGCTGTGAACACCCTTAGTAATAACTAATAGAGTTAATTTATGTTTCTTTTTGTAATGTAGTGTAGTTATTAAAATAACTTTTGAAAATGATGTAAAACCACAAAAGTTTGAAACATATATATATATATATTTTTTATTTCATGAAGATATATAACTTAATTAATTTTATTATATATCTAGAGTTTGAACCTAGGTTATTAAGGGGAGGTGTTATAATGTTGATGTAGCGAAAAATTGTCTTTTAGAAGGCATTAACCATTACGCATGGTCTAAGGGGCATTTTTCTGCACATCAACATCAGAACGTCCCTTCAAAAAAATGGGTAACAGGTAATGCCTCTTAATGGCCATTTCATTCAATACATTCCATTTTTTTCTCTTCTTTGGACATTATTTTAGAAATGCTCATTCCTCTTCATGTCCCTATAACGCTCAAAGGTGGCGCTGGGCGTTATCAAACTATTTCATGCCCTTATGACGCCCATTACGCATGGTCTTACTCATAGTGTTTTGGGATAAATATTTTTCTTTATTGAAATACTGATTTACAGCGACAATGATTTTAAATATGTTATTATTTTATTTCTTTATTATCGGACAGTTAAATTTGCCATTCAAAAATATATATATAATTTGTAACATCAATTATAATTGAGATAATAAACAACGATTATCCCAAATTTGTTTTTTCATCTCAGTTATCATACTCTTCTTCCAATCGATAGTTATCAATAAAGTAAAATTACTTTTAACATAACACTTTAAAAATATATTTATTTATAATATAAGATATTAAACTAAATAATATTTAGTAGGATGGTTATTTATAATTAATTAGAAGAGATTAAACTAAAATTATAATTATCTATAAGAGATGGCCTAATATGATAACAAGTGTCCTTAAAGAGATTTCTTTATTATATAGTATAGATTTTATTTTAATGACTTAATAGTTATTTTTTATATTAAGGGCATTATAGTCATTTTACACCAACTTAACTGATAAAACTAACCTCCATCCGTTTCAGGGACTATCCGGGAACGAAAATTGAAAAGTGGGGAACTATAGAGGTAATTTTAGAAAAGTTAGGGACTAAAGGTGAAAAAATGCCAAACCATAGGGACTATCCGGGCATTTAACTCTTTGTAAAATAATTATGATACTTTACAAGATCAAAATTACCCTACAAGAATATATTTTACAAAATTATCTTATAAGATCAAAATTACCCTACAAGATCATTTGTAGGATAATTTTGATAATTACTCTACGAGTAAATAATTACGAAAATACCACTGCGTTTTTTTACCTTTTCACTCTGTTCGTACATTTTGTATAATAACGACATTTGTATTTGATTTTTTTCTTTATAAAGTTTATTTGTTAATTATTAATTTGTGTCACCCGTGACCTAGTGGGCTCCTAGTGATTTCCATGCGCAAATTATTTTTTTATTGTATCGAAATCCTTTGATCTCCAACTCGCTTTTGAACAATGACTTAAATCTACCAAATTCAACTTTGTTTATAGTAAGGATGAACCGGACATTCACGTAGAGCAACAAGTAGATAAAAGAGTCGTTACATTTGGTCAAGCTCTTTAAGTAGACATGATTATCAAATTGGTTTTAGTACAGTCATCATTTTTAGAATAACAATCACTGCTTAACACGTCATTGTTCCCGCTGATAAGACTATGGGGTATGGGGCTTGGGTTGGGGCGTGAGTTGGGGGAAAACGCCCAAGCCACCAACCCGGGTGGGCTTGGGTTGGGGCGTGGCCCTTGGGGCTTGGGTTTCAAGCCGGGCGTGGGGCGGGGAAGCAAGCTGACATGGCGGGGTGTGAATGGCCAATTCAAACTAGCCGTTGGCCTAGCCGTTGTGGGCATGTTTTTAAATTTTTTTTCCTTTATAAATACGTTACCATATTTAACATTTTCCTCAAACAATATCAAACACATAAAACACAACCAGGTAACGTAACAGACGAAGATAAAGCGGCAAATGAATTTTTGATCAAGTCAAGGGATATACATCACAACCTTCGATCTGATTTAGTGGATCATGTTTCAACGATTCCTGGGTTCGAAACCGACGAAGACGACGAAGAATGATAGTTTTTTATTTTGATAATTATTTTGTATGTTTATTTTAATAATTATTTTGTATGTTTATGTAGTTTTTAATGGTTATAAATATTTATATATATATTAAAAAAATCTGATGTGGCTTGGCCACGCCAGCCAAGCCACGCCCACCATACCCCATCCAAAGTGGGTTTGTGAATTGAGTTTTGAAATTACACGTGTCAACCTATACCCCAAACCATGGTTGCAAAAGTCGCTAGGCGCTCCCTAGTCGGTAGACTGGGGAGTTGAGAGTACTCGGTCTAGGCGGAGAGTACTCGGGGAGTACTCGGACATGTAAAATTACAAAGAAATTACTTTTTGGAGATTAAATATATGTCAAATAACATAAATTTACTAATATTTATAACAAAATACGTGAAAATGATATTCATTCTTTAATATAATAGACATAGAAATTATGTTTTATTATTATTTAAGTCAAACTAGGCCCGAGTTGACCTACTAGATCCAATTTTGGCCGAGTTTGACCGCGTTTGACCGACTCCTAGTAATTAGGCGGAGTCGAAGAAAGTCGCCTCGGCAGCCTACCTTGTAGCGACTACTCGGGGAGTACTCGGCCTTGGAAACCTTGTTTTACAACCATGCCCCAAACCCTCGCCCCACCATACCCCACGGTCTAAGACGGACATCTGTTGAAATCTTTCTCCTTTTAGTTTAACGAGGAGGATAATTACCACTGAATCAACTAGACTCCGACATGTTATAGATCCACATCTGGTGAGACACAAACAATTGTATCTGATTACCATTATTATTTTTGAGTCTTTAGGTATCTCCTGAATTAGGCTTAACATCTGGGTTGGGCATATGCAAGTTGTGTTTACTGGGCCTAATCCAAGCCACATTCCCATTTCTATAGAATGGCACCCGGCCACTGGCCACCTGAGTTCGGCTAAACTTGAGCTGGACTCGTTAGAGCTCTATTTCAAAAGCTCGAACTTGGATCGTGAATAGTTGTCAATATTGAGTTGAGCTTGGGCAAGACTCATTTGATCAGAATTGTATATATAACAAATAGTATTATGTAACCATATTTAATAGATTAAACAAAAATCATATAAATAATAAGTTCGTTTAAGTATCATAGCTTAGTCAAGCTTGATATGTGAAGCTTAAGATTACTTATTAAATGAGTTCTGGCATATAAGCTTGTGCTCGGGCTTGGGCTTGCACATGTTTAGATTCCATCGACTTCGAGTTTTTAGTAAACCGGTCTCGAGTAGTTTACAAATGGCTCAACTTGTTTTCACCCCTGCGTTTGCTTCTCTCCCTCTTGCTTTTCATCCAACAACAATTTTTATCACTCCATTACAGTGTCCTAAAACTCTATTACTACTTAACCGTCAGAGATGGTCCTGAGGGTTCGACTTTAGAATCTTTCTAACGAGTTATCTCCATACTCCAACTTAACTCTAGGCTCAATAGTGTTAGATATGACACAACCTTACATGCAAGTTTGTAGGTTGATAACGTATCCTCTGGATTGGACATTTGGACATAACGTCTAGACTTGGGCCTAGATAAGTTCGGCCCAACGAGCTTATCAAACCCACATAAAACTTACTATATGCATGTATATTATATCATTTAAAAAGAGATCAACATATATATTTTTTTATGATATAGCATTTAAAAATAATTACGACTTTCTTGTATTAGACTATCGCACTTTATAAATTGGAGAGCTCCGTTGTCGCACTTCGACCAGACGAGACTATGTTGTCTTTATCAGGCCCACGCTGGCTTCAGAGTTTGGCTTGGGCGTTTTCTCGGGAAACCATACCGCTGGGTGTCACTTGACAGTTGTTGTGCCACCACAAGAGTAGAACTCTCTGGCATAACACACGATGGGACAAAAACCCGGGTGGGCTCAAGATAAAGCCTGACATCTCTGCAAGGAGGTTAGGCGCTATCTATCGTTGCCTAATCCTCCAAAGTAACACAAATAAGGATTAAACTTGGATCTCCATTGAAGAACCCAAACCCCTCTACCACTTTGCCACAAATGAGTTTACACATTGATTTCATCGTCGGAATCAAACCCACATAAAACTTATTATATGCATGTATATGATATATCACTTAAAATATATAACTTTACACATTGATTTGATCGTCGGAGAGTGGCTAGCGACTTATTATGATGAGGTAGCTGTATGTTGCAGCTTATATCCAACATTGTACCCATATTTATTATATCACTGTTTGTTTGTTTGTTTTTTTTTTTCAAAATGTATTAAACATAAATATAAAAAATCAACTAGTCAATAAGAATGTAGTTCTCATACAAACATCATGTATTTGGTGCAACTAGTACAAATCTACGAGGCTTTAGATAAATATTGGTTTGAATCGAAAAGTTTCATCGGATTCACATTTTATAGCAAATACACGTTTGTCATTACATATTCCCTTGAACCATTAAGTCCTATTAATGTACTGGTAAAGGTAACTTCAAGTTAACAAACTCTTCGCTTTTCAGATATCACATTTTTATCACGTAGGGGCACGACCAAAAAAAAAAAAAAAAATTGTCGTTAAAAAAGTAGACTTAATTGTTGATACACGAAAAAAGATGGTATATATGACTATATAAGGGGACTCTGGGTGGTTACATATTTTGTGCGTGATGAAAAGTTCCACGCATGGAACTTGGTGAAATTCCCACCGCCACCAACTATTCAACGAGTGATGGAATGTATTCGTGATAAAATCAACAAGTGATGGGCTTGTGCCATAAAAAAAGGTTGTGAGTGATAACCATTGCCACCAAAAAAGGTTGTGAGAGGAGGCGGGCTCGTCCGTTATAATATCACGGCCAGAACCCATCACGTGTTATATCCACCGCCTGCAACAAGTATCACGCGTTAATGTTCAACGAAATCAAATTTTCGTTATCTGTATCACGCGTTAATCATTTGTTTTGGGAGGGTATTTGTTGGTTGGGGGGAAATTGTTGGGTGTGGTGATGAGTGATGACGACCCCCACTAAAAAAGGTTGTGAGTGATGGAAAAATGGTCGATGACATGGCGAAACTTGATTGGTGCTTGTGAGTGATAAATTCTATCACTAGTGAACCACCCCCTCCCCTGAGTGATGGAAAAATGGTTGATGAGATGGCGGAACTTGATTAGATGTTGTGAGTGATGAGTGATGACCACCCCCACCCCCACCCCCACCCCCGTAAGGTGGATACAAGAAGATCAGATGGGACCAAAAAGTGACATAACCGAAACTAAAAGGACTAAAACGAAAACTAATCAATTCATCAACCAACTACCCACCTTCAACTCAACCTCTTCATCAAAACCGTTAACCTCATCACCAAAAACCGTTACACACTTCTTGTTTCAAAAACCGCAATTCTCCCTACACCATGGGTGGAAAAACCCAATTCTTCATCATTACCACCATACTCCTCGCCGCCATAGCCACCGGCTTCCTACCCATCATCATCAACTACCACCGCCACCACCACCACCCACCACCACCACTTGACCTCCCGTCAAACGCCGCCCAATTCCTCCGATCCAACGGCTTCACCTTCCTCGCCAACCTCATCCACATCTCCCCTAACCTCTTCCTCTCCACACCTGAATCCACCATCTTCGCCATCCCCGATTCCGCCATCTCAAACCTCTCAATCCCACCATACATGACCATCGAACTCATCACTTACCACATCTCACCCAACAAGTTCACCCTTCAAGACCTCTTTCAAAAACCCTTGAACACATGTTTCTCTACATTGTTCCAACAACAGAAGATCTCCATCACTAAAAAAGACGAAAAAAACCGCCTTCTTGAAATCAATAATGTCTTAATCACCATACCCGATATGTTTGTCGACCAATCGGTCGCCATTCATGGCGTTAGCGGCCCGTTCGCTTCGTTTAAACGTTTCCCAGAAATCAATGAGTTACCCATATGCACTATGATCAATCAAAGTCAAGTAACTAAAGTGGATTTCATAAAGATCAAGGCTGAATGGAAAATGGTGGTGAAATTCTTGAGTTTGAATGGGTTCACACCCTTTGCATTTTGGTTGTACAATGTGCTTGATGGGATTGTTAAAGATCACCCTGATTTGCATTCGATGACGATATTTGCGCCTCCGGTTATTGAAGTGATGGAGGTACCGGCACCTATGGTGCCTAAGTTCATGAGGGCTCATGTTGTGCCAAAGAAGTATTCTTTTAAACATTTGGTGTCTATGTCTCGAGGGGCGTCTATCGCGACATTGTGTCCTGGTAGAGAGATTGAGATTACTGGAACTGTTGTTAGTGTTTCGGATGAGTTGCTTTCGATCAACCGAGTAGAGGTAACGTCGCCAGATTTGTTGTCGTCGAGGAGTTTCGTTGTTCATGGGATAGCTCGAGCGTTTGCCATGGATGGGGATGCTAGATTGTCTACATAAATGTTAGTGTTTGTATAGTTTCTTAGAAGTTTTTGGAAGTGTTTTCTTTGAATCTTGATTTCCTATGTTCGTTCTCTTTTCAATTTGTGACAATATCCTAACTAGTTCTATACCCGTCCGGTAGACGGGTACTTTAACGTAGTAATATAGCAAAACCGACTTCCTCGAGTTATAAACTCCGCCAATGTAACGTTGTTTAAGTTAGTCGCTTGGTATAATCAATCTTTAACTCTAAAAAGCACATTATGTATAACAAAATATTGTAATTGTTAATCACCATGAGAACAAAAATTACATGTTTGGGCAGATGTATTAGTGAGACATCAAAGAGTGCCTCTAAAAATTAAATCATAGAAAAACTTTGTTTTTTTTTTTTTACTTATAATTTGTCAATCATGCTGCCATGTGATCACTGAACATGACAACATTGCAATATTTAAAGAATACCTCACAACTAAACCATCACAATTTCATAGAATACCTCACAATTTTGATCTTGAAGCATGTGTTGAAGTAATAGTGCCACTTGAGTTTTGGATGCATTGTTTGATGGATGTTACTGTTATTGTTTGACGAACTGCAAATTATACGAACACATAGGGAAGTTTTAATACATAAAACATCCAAAATCACATGTACAAACTAATTAAATTAAAATTAAAACCTTATTAATAACCAACTCCTTTATGCATATGATAGTTGTACCATTGGTTTTGAGAGTTTTTCAAAAAAAAAAAAAAAAAATGGATTTTTCCTTAATAATCCTAAAGTTTCAATCTTTGGCAAATTTAAGTCTAGAGTTTCATTCTTTCTTTGATAACTTAAACCCTTTGATTAGTTTGATTTTTCACTTATAATTCAAAAGTTTCTATCTTTTACAATTTAACCCCTTTTATTTTTTACTTTTAACCAAAATCTTTTCATCATTTGCAATTTAAGCCCAACACGTTTTAACTTTCAACTTTGGTCATTTATACTTTTCATCTTTCGCAAGTTTTCCGTTTAACGTTTCGTTCTAAAATTAATTAAAACCTTATTAATAAGCAACTACATATGGTAGTTGTACCATTGGCTTTGGGAGATTTAAAAAAATAGATTTTTTCCTTTCTAACCCTAAAGTTTCAATCTTTGGCCGTTTAAGTCTAAAATTTCATTCTTTGGTAATTTAAACCGTTTTATTAGTTTGATTTTTCATTTATAACTCAAAAGTTTCTATCTTTTGCAATTTAACACCTTTTATTTTTATTTTTTTTACTTTTAACCCAAAGCTTTTCATCATTTGTAATTTAACCCCAACACTTTTTAACTTTCAACTTTGGTCATTTATACTTTTCATCTTTCGCAAGTTTTCCGTTTAACGTTTCGTTCTAAATTTTCTGAGCTAACACGCCATAATGTGCGTGTGGCGTTCAACGTTTTTTCATCTATTTATCCCGTTTTACATGCCTGTTGTAGAACGTCTATTTTCCCCCATTTGATAAGACTGTCGCAACGCGCGGGTCAGAGATCAACTTAGTTATTCTTTTCTATGTTTTACACATAGGTTCGCAGTAATATAAGAAACATTTGACTTTCATCTAATATAATATATAACTAACGAATCCCCGCCGCATTGCGGCGGGTGATAATTCTAGTTATTATAAAAAGTAAACTACTTTTTGTCAAAAACTATTAGCGGATTTGACCCGTTAATCAATAGGCACGACCGTTTGATATGTTCGTTTGCGCTATTTAGCCAACGAAACACGTAGCAACGTACTTCACACGTAGTATACAACTACAATTCGATTAGGGTTTGGATTCTTAAAGTTGAAAAAGTGGATATTAAATAATTAACTCGTACGTACAACAGGGGTGTTGTTTTTGACCTTTGAGAAGTGTAATCGAGTCTATGACCAAGGTTCAACTTACTAAATTCAGCTAAGAGGCTCTTTGTGGGCACTCGTTGGTTCCTTGATCCATAAGGTCTAAAAAATTTAAAGGAATTTTGAAGGACGTATAGTCGAAACACCCTCCTTGACTATATAGTGTCGTTCATGTCCATGTTTACAGGTAGAGAAAAACGTGTTAGATGTTAATTTCTTCATAAATGCTACTTTACCTTGTATAATGTTCCATTCTAGAGCTAGTTGTTCGGCACCGGTTTTAACACCCCTAACGTTAAACTAGAAAACTCATCAGACTAAGTGTAATGGTTTGTTTTTTTTGTAGGTCCGGCTAGGGGAGGATCTAGTCGCCTAATCCTTGTGTACAAACCAAACCGGTTGTGCGGAATCCAACCGAGATGGCAAACCGAGATAGAGATAAGGAAACAAGAGATACAAGACACGGAGATTCAATGATTAACACCCTTGTATTAATACTTGAAAACAGTTACAAAGCAAGGTTTACAAATGCTCTCTGTAAACTCTCTCAGTTCTCTCTTATTCTCACACACTTGTGTCCTCTCTCTTATGTTTCTGTCTGTCTTGTGATCTATTTATACCCCCAGCTATGACGAAACAAGAGTAGGTCGGCGAAACACAAGCAATGCTCGACGAAACACAAAAGCAGATGACGAAACGGAATCAAGGTCGACGAAACAGACATGTTTCGTCGACATCCAACATGTTTCATCGACTTGGGCTTTGGCCCAAACAGTTTAGGCCCAAGTCTTGTTTCGCCGAGTTGCTTTTAGCCCAATGATATGTATCAGCCTACATTCGTTGTTGCACACGACGGAGGAATGTCGTGGCTCAAACCGAATCACGTTGAGTCGCGTCGACCCGAGTCGCGTCCACAAATCATGTATCAACAAACTCCCCCTTGGACGCTACTCGTGAGATTCGTCGTCCATGTCTTCTATGTCGGAGGATCTTCAAGGTCTTCACGTGTCGTAAGTAGAAAGTGTATCAACAAACTCCCCTTTTCATGTAGGAAGTGTGTTAACAAACTCCCCCTTAAGATAAGCTCTCCTTTGAGTTATGCTCGTGAATCTTTTGGTCTTCAACTTTTTAGATCCTTGTGGTGTTGATGATGGTCAGCGGCAACTCGATCATCTTTATCTTTTGAGTGCCTCCATGTCGTGTCTTTATTCCAAAGCTTGTCATAGAACATGTTCTCTTCGCCTTTAGCATCTGCACATGCAAGATATCTAAACGCGTAATGAGAAAAACTGCTTGGAATATAATTAACATAAACAAATGAAACACATGTGACCATTGTTCAATCAACTACCGTCCGACAGTTTGAAAGTTTATCAAATTTATCGATTTTAGTTTTTAACTTTCAAAACTTGCAAATTTCGACCGTTTATGAAGATTTAGTCGATTTGGTTTTCAATCAGGTTTCAGGTAACGAAGACTCGAGCTCCAACATCGTACAATCGAAAATAAGATAGAAATAAAATCTTTTTGGATTTTATAAAGTTTATATTAAAACACACCTAAAATCTTTTTGGTATTTTCATTTTTTAAATGTAAAGACGGAAAGCAATAAATAAATATATACAAAGATGCAGAAACTGAAAGCAGTAAATAAATATTTACAGACATTCTTTTTGTGAGTTTCGAGGGTAAGAGAATCATATCAGTGTACGGTCACGTCAAAACGCTCTTTTTGTTCAATTAGTTAACATTTAGATAAGCATCCTATAACAATTATCGGTATTGTTGTCCACATAAGCTCAACTTATCAGATGTAATCATGGCGAGGGGATACGATTAGTGTATGATTTATACTTACCGACCGGTGTTCATCCACATCACGACACATTCCCGTATCAAGGTATGCACGAGGGTTCATCTTACCGGTGAGTATACCGACTATCATCTGTTTGACCGTATATGATGTGAGAAACTCACTTATTTTGATTTGAAAACAAGCCCTATGTGATAGAATCACTTATTGATGAGGAACTTGATTTTCATATGCATGAGGGCACAGGAGCAAATCCGTGAACAGGTCAGTACTTTCGTACAGCAGATAGACGAACTTGACTCCCGGATAAATGTGATATGTTATCACTTATTTGATTGGACATGTGATTGTTGATCACTTATTGAGGTCGAATGCAATATATACACATATGTATAGTATCATGGAAGATCTAGACTTGCGTCCCCGTTATTTTTCGGTAAAAGATACAACCATGATACCCAGATGATAAGCAGCATAAAGGCCGAATATCTCAGAACCTCGGCAATCTCTCAAACGAAATTTCGGTACTAAGACCATATGCCAATGAATGGTTCCCACCTGATCTTCAGTCGATTTAAGTTTATGTCACCCTGCACACTTTAAAATGATTGTGAGCCTACCGATACATCTTATATAGAGTTGCTTATCATTTTTTTTAGTTTAGGTTTAAAGAGGTTTGGACAGACCACTGATGTACTATCATTTTCTCTTTTGCTCACCA